>NC_048220.1:128578424-128641916 GCF_002007445.2 Ailuropoda melanoleuca
ACTATGCCTATTGATTTTTATGTGTTGATAACCAATTTATAGTTGGTAGGTAGTAATTTACCATTTAATTGTGTTTATGAACATTTATTTAATTTTTTGAAGTCATTCTTAAAATTTATAAAGTATATAATATTATTATCACATATATCCAGTCTTGAAGAGGCAGAGCATATTCATAAAATGTCTTATGTTTTCAAGTTTGCCGGAGAAAATTACTTACGACAAGTTGGTTTATAGTTTCCAAGTTTTGCATCTAGTCAGGGACAGTCATTTGCTTCTCTAACAAGAGATATTCTTAAGTTAATTTTAACTCCATCCCCCATGAAATGAATCAATAAACTCATTAATAACCTACATTGGTTAAATATTAAGTTATGTTTGATCAGAAAAGTGCGTTTTAGGCCAGGTACACTTAGGTTTGAATAATTATAATAAATAAAATTGAAATGTGGGTCCACTGTTAATATTCTTCTAGAAATGACTAAGAGTCCTTACTATGAACTAATTTGTTGATAAGGATACTGAATTTTTAAAGGGAACTTAACATCCCAATAAAAAGCCCCTCTGCAGATGGTACACAGAGCAGCTCCCTATTCTGTTCTCTGAAACACGATACTTCACAGTGACCATTTGGAAGCAATGTTATCTGAGAAATGATAAGAGAGTTAGGAAAGTCAATATTTGGAATCAGGTGAGTTTTCTCCAAATATAGAACAATCTTTCTATGAGAAAAGAAAAGACTCATTCCTTTTTTTATCCAGAGAACAGATTATAATAAGTATTGTATATCTGCATATGTTGTATATCTGTGCAGGATGTAGTGAATCCAAATTTATTCAATCCCCATGTACAGAAGTTCAAAAGATGACAAATTAACATAAAATGGTTCAGAGTTGTTAAACTCTCCTGTGAGAGCAAAAATAAAATTTAAATCTACTGTATAGAAAAAATTACTGTCCAATAAATGTAGAAGTCTCCATCAAAAGAAACAAAAGGCAACAACAATAGAAAATCCATGTAAGCTGTGCTTACAATAAAAAAGAACACATATCAATAGAAAAAAAGCACTATTGTGATGAAAAATTACAGACATAACAAAAAAACTTCACCTGCCCCAAAATAAAAAGACAAAGAGCACATCGAAAATAGCATAAATACATATAGTATTTATATGTACATATAGTATTTTAAACAAAGACAAAGAGCACATCGAAAATAGCATAAATACCTATAGTATTTATATGTACATATAGTATTTTAAACTAAAAAATTATAAAATAGTTTTTCCCCTAAGAATAAAGTGCAATAAGCATTTTTTAAAAGAACAGATCATTTTGTAAAGAACTAAATAAAATATCTGGAAATGAAAGCAAATTTTATAGACAATTCCCTGCATCAAATCTCTTTCTGTTCAAAATGACTAAAGAGGCATTTGTTTTTCTGCAATTGAACTTTTTCTGATACATCAAGGACTCACTCCTCCAGAAACTTTTTAGCAAGGCTTTTTGTTAGTAATACTCATATACTAATGTTGTCAAATACTTCCTGGGAATGGAGACTCTACAAAGGAACTGTTATTTGATTGATGTATTAACCTAAAATTTAAAGATGGCTAAATTATATCTTTTTAACAAGTTTTATACATTGTTATAGTTAGCTCCTTAAATAAGCCACTATAATTCCATACATATATAGAAGGAGGTGTTATATAAAGAATATGTTTGAATACTTTTGTAAGGTAGATTTCTAGAAGAAAAATAAAAGTATGTGCATGTATTTTAATTTTTGACATTGACCAAAAAGATCACCATACTAAAATTAATTGCTCCAATTAAATGCTTACCAAACAACTCTATCATTTCATTTTGCTTTCCCATACATTTATGCCTAATTTGAGATGACTCACAGACCAGGAATCTTAAAATTTGCGTTTATAATTCCTATGTATGCGTATGTATTTAATATTGATATACAATCCATAATCTTCGTTTTCTTGTATATAGCATGTATTTTCCTTAACATAAATCTCTTTAAATGCTTGAAGGCTTATAGCAGCAAATTCATGTGTATACTTTCTTTATTATAATCTCTTCCAGGACTCTTTTCATAAACTTAAAAAAAAATAACTGGAAAGGGGAAATAAAAGAATGAAGTGAATAAAGGAGAGAATAAAGCTAATTGAAATCTAAGTTTGTTAAAACGTCTGTTTAAACATTTCATATTGAATTAAATAATTCCTTCTAATTAAATTTTAAAAATACTGGTTACCTGTAATATGTACACAACACTATTTTAGGACTCTAGTGAATAAAAGTTAGTAAAAATTGCCTGACAAAAACTAATTTACTATCTAGTAATAGAAATGAGACACGTTTACAAATGAACATAAAAGAAGAAAGAATATAATCACTGTCTGACTGATTTGAAAAAGAATAAGTTAAGACTTCTTATGCTATTATGTTTAAATTGCCTTTAGTCTGCTCTGACTGCTACAGTACCATATACTGGATGGCCTAAAAGACAGGCATTTGTTTTCCATAGTTCTGAAAGCTGGGGAGTCCACAACCAAAGTGCTAGCTTCTCCCGTACCTGGTAAGAATGCTTTTCCTGGCTTGCAGAGGGGCATCTTCTTGCTGTATCCT
Source organism: Ailuropoda melanoleuca (assembly GCF_002007445.2). Lineage (NCBI taxonomy): Eukaryota > Metazoa > Chordata > Mammalia > Carnivora > Ursidae > Ailuropoda > Ailuropoda melanoleuca. Next base: position 128,581,067 of record NC_048220.1, read on the forward strand.
CACATGGTAGAGAATGAGATTGTCTTTCTCCTGCATCTTATTATAAGGGCACTAATTCCATCAGTAGGGCTCTACCCTCACGAACCAATTAATTTCCAAAAGCACTACCTCCAAATATCATATTGGAAATTATAGATTCAACATATGAATTTTAAGGGAACATTACAGCCAATAGCACTGTCCTTCAAAAAATATAGAAGTTTGACAAGTGGAGATGAGGGAGAAAATCAGTGAACGTAGGGTCCAGACGGTAGACATTATCCGCGACCACGTTCTATGTGCTGGCCCCACCTACCTCTCAAAATTTTGAACAGTGGGATATTTATCTATAAATAGTCTGATAACATGAATAAAGTGAAACCTTAAATCCATTTCAGAGAAGAACTTTTGTCTCAAAAATATTTTATTTATTTATTTGAAAGAGTGAGAGTGTGAGTGGGGAAAACAGCAGAGGGAGAGGGAGAGGGAAAGAACCTCAAGCAGACTCCTCACTGAGCACAGAGCTTGATCTCACAACCCTGAGATCATGACCTAAGCCAAAACCAAGAGTCTGACATTTCAGTGACTGAGCCATCCAGGTGCCTCTGAAAAACTTTTTATATGGTGTAATATATAGTACCTCAAATAGAATTTTACATACAGATAATGTCTATATTGTCAAAATAATTTCTTATTCAAATGGATAGCATTTGAAAACACTTCAGGGAAGAAAAGAGAGAGAAACATGTCAAATATCTTACTAGAAGTTTCCTCTTTTGCTCTAGCAAAGAATTGACTTTTAGAAACAATAACGTCACTAATGATAAAATCAGTAAGAACATTTTGGAGTTGATAGAACCTTCAATGATTAGTATTTGCAAATATCACTCTTACCTTTGTTCAATTCAAACACAGAGTCGTTGCTAGAGGCTGAACTTCATACTCATCACCTATGATTCTAGTGAATAGGAGGTGATAGAAAGTCAGTTTTAGAAAAGGCTGTGGAATAATATCCAATTAGATTAAAGATTATATAACATATCATTATAGCCAAAACTCATTTCAGAATATTGACCACCTCTTGCCAGATGTAATGGAAAAATGTTTCACGCATATTGACTAATGTGAGAAGTAATGTTTAAAGCTGGGATCTTGGCAAAAAGCAATTTAGCATAGAAAGGGTAATATTTTCTGCTTCCAATTTGACTCAAAACAAATAATTTTATGTATTTTTATATACATATGCAGTATTATATATGAATAATTATATATAGAATCTACAACACACAAAGTAAAATAGGAAAATAATAAAATAGATTTTAAAATATAGAAAATGTAAAAAAATACATTTAGTTTTTAATTAAAATAGAAGCAAAAAGAGTTTTAGAGAAAGATCTAATAAGAAATCCAATTCTCCCAGGAAGATACCCTAATTAGGAGGAGAGAGAGCACTGTGTTCCTGGTTGGGGCTGCCTGAGTGGAGATTCAGTCAGGCTAAATTTGAAAAGGTGGACTGGGGAGCAAGTGAGTCATAGTTCAAATGACATGAACTCTTGCTGTTCCTTACCAAGTTTTAGTGGATTTTCTAAAGCATATGTTTCTTCATTTGCTTCATGACTTTAGGACAATTTTCAGACTTTAAATGGTTGTTTATTGCAATTTGACCACTTATGCTTTTTCACTCCACAGAGTGTCTCACACTACTCTTTTGGAAGTGGGATTCCTATATAAAATGTTTAATTGTTAAAACAGTTAATATAGGGATGCCTGGGTGGTTCAGTCTGTTAAGCCTTTGGCTCAGGTCATGATCCTGTGAGATGGAGCCTGGAGTTGGGCTCCCTGGTCAGTGGGGAGTCTGCTTGCCCCTCCCCTCTGTTTACACTCTCCACCCTCCCCATATAAGAAAATTAAATTCTTAAAAAAAAAACAGTTAAAATATGTCTATTTGTTTATCTATCATCTATCTTCATAAAATATATACAAACATACACATGTGTATTCTTTTGGCACAGCTCTTGTGAACGAAGAGCACTGAGGCCTGTACAGCTTGTTTGTAAAGTGGAATATCTATGCTGGGAAACAAAAGTTGAAAAAAAGCCAGTGTTGTGTTCCTAAAGCAGAAGTGGCATTCAGAGAGAGCACACCATTGTCCCTGCCTTTACCAGAACAATGGCTCACAGATTTTTCTCCGGGAAAATGTCAGGCCATAAAATAGCTTTCAAAGTTTCCCAAGGAAATTGGTTTTAATTAAAACAAAGTGTGCAGAAGTTCAAGCCTAAGGGTGCTCTCAAAAACAATGGAGAATTTGGTGGTATGTAACAAGGAAGAGGTCCTCGCTTCATGAGAGATACAAGTTACACCAGAGGTGAGATAGTTCAACAGAAAGAACTCTAAGGAGACAGATAAATCCTTCAGGGGGTCAGAGAAAGAAAACCTCAAAGACTTGTTTCAAGAACAACTCCTGCAAAAAAGCCTGGATTTAATTGGTATTAAATGAATGATAAAGAAACAAAATACAAAGAAAATTCAGTCCTATATGACTTCACTGGTGATTTCTACCAAACATTTAAGGAGGAAGTAATACCAGTTCTTCATAAATGCTGCTAAAAAATATTTGAAGAAGGAAAACTTCCCAACACATTCTATAGGCCAGTATTACCCTTACACCAAAGCCAGAGAAAGACATGACAAAAAAAGAAAACTAGAGATCAATATCTCTTATAAATAGGGACAAAATAGCTACTCAAAAAAAATATTAGCAAGCCAACTCTAGCAATGTATAAAACCATGACCAAGAAGGAATTATGTCTGGAATTAGGGCTCATTTAAGATTTGAAAATCAATTAATGAAATACACCATAATCAATAGAATAAAGAAAGGGGAAAAAACACGATTATCTCTATAACATAGAAAAAAAAATATTTGACAAAACACAGCATGTCCTCATCATAAAAATACTCAAAAAACTAGGTATGGAAAATAAATTCACCCAATAAAGAATAACCATGAAAAAACTCCCAGTTAATATCACATTTTATGGTGAAGGACTGCATGCATTTCCCTTATTAATTGTCTACCATATAAATTTTATGATTATCAGTTTATTAAAGTTTTATTTTATATTAAGATTCCTTGGCAGTATTATTTTTTTCTTTATAATTTCTCAAAATAAATTCCAAATTTATTGGCACAAAAATTTCCTTTATTTGAGAGAGAGAGAGCATGCGAGAGTGGGGGAAGGGACACAGGGAAAGGGAGAGAGAATCCTCAAGCAGACTCTCCACTGAGTGCTGAGTCCTACTAGGGGCTTAATCCCAGGACTCTGAGATCATGACCTGAGCCAAAACCAAGAGTTGGCCACTTACCCAACTGAGCCACCTAGGTGTCCCACCATCTTTAAAATTTATAATAAAACTGAATGTATTAGAGAATATAATATATATCACACATATTTAAAGTTTTTGAGTTGCTTTGTCATCTATTAAGTAATGAGTTCTGTAGATGTGTTTACCTTTAAATTCCTTTTTATCTTTTCAAGAGCAGAGTGCAATATAAACTCATCACATCAAGGTACTTGTTAGTATTGCTCAAACTTCTTTTTTTTTTTTTTAAGATTTTATTTATTTATGTGACAAAGAGACAGCCAGCGAGAGAGGTAACACAGCAGGGGAGTGGGAGAGGAAGAAGCAGGCTCCCAGCCGAGGAGCGCGATGTGGGACTCCATCCCAGAACTCCGGGATCACGCCCTGAGCCGAAGGCAGACGCTCAACGACTGCGCCACCCAGGCGCCCCTGCTCAAACTTCTTATTTGTACTGTGAAAGTTTTCTAAGCATTCTACATTTGTGTCTCTTCACTTGGTTTCTGATAGATATGTGCCAAAAGGTATGCATAATTTTATTCAGTGCTTTATAAAGAAAACGCAGGTTCAACTCTCTATTATTATTTTATTATAATCTATTTTTTCCTTTTAATATTTGAATTAAAATCTTTAAAATTATTATTGCTATTAACATCGATATAAAATTATTTTTGTCTTTCTGGTTCCTGCCTTCTAAGTAATCCCCTCTCACTGTCTTCTTACTATATTGGAAAAAGTGCTTTTAGGGATGCCTGGGTGGGTCAGTTGGTTAAGCGTCTGTCTTCAGCTCAGGTTGTGATCCCAGTGCCCTGGGATCAAGTTCCGCGTCGGGCTCCCTTCTCAGAGGGTAGCCTGCTTCTCCCTCTGCCTGCTGCTCCCTGCTTGTGCTCTTTCTCTCTCTGACAAATAAATAGATAAAATCTTTTTAAAAATGTGCTTTTAAAAAAGTACTGACCATGGTCACTCAATGCAAGATTAAAGCAAAACAAAATTCACCTTTACACATAAATCCATTTATCATCTACTTCCACCCAGCATATCTCCCCTTTAAAAAATAAGACTAAAAAATTCTGGTGATTTTTAATGAAACAATGATTTTCTGTTCAGTTTTACATGTCCCAAGACTGAAGAGTGGAACTATCTTCTTTGTACCATATCTATTTTTTCCTCCTCTCTTTGTATTGGTTCCCTCTTTGCTTTCTCTCCATCTCAGTACCATAGTAAAGAAATGATGTTAGACTATGACTCAGGGGGGCGCCTGGGTGGCGCAGTCATTAAGCGTCTGCCTTCGGCTCAGGGCGTGATCCCGGCATTCTGGGATCAAGCCACATCAGGCTCCTCCGCTGGGAGCCTGCTTCTTCCTCTCCCACTCCCCCACTTGTGTTCCCTCTCTCGCAGGCTGTCTCTCTCTGTAATTAATAAATAAAATTAATTAAGTTAATAAAATCTTAAAAAAAAAAAGAATATGACTCAGGTGGTCACATTTTCCCTCACGCACACCATAAGGTTCTAGTTGAGGTGACCACTATTGGTAGAGTCGGGCTGATGCAATTGCTCAGGAGATATGAAAAGGAGAATTGCCCTCACCTAAAATATAATTCTGGTGCCAATTAAAGCTCAGAGTAATACACAAAATCCAAAACAATAATTATAAATTACATAAACCAGCAAGGCAAGTCTATTAACTTCTGGGTGTTAATCTGGCCTTATTTTGCACAAAAAAGGGACATGTTTGAATAAAATGAACAATTTTGTTAATCCGCATTTTTTCATCTATAGTTTCATTTTTTACCAGCTTTGTGCAGTCAGTGCTTGGCTACCCAGAACCATTTGCTCTCTGTTTATTTTTTTAACAGAATATCATGAAATATTACTTTTAACAATACCTTTTGAAATACCTGGCATTCATGACTTACTGTGCATCCCAGTTCCTGGACCAAAGGCAACTTAGTGGAGGATTGTTGGACCCTTTTGGTCAAGGAGATGTAATAATCTAGGGAGTATTTCTGAGTATTTTTAAAAGTGATAAACTGATATAGTTTATAGATATACAGAAGGAACTACTGATTGCTATGCTTTCATTGACGAGTGTTTGATTCTCTTAAAAATATTTTTAAATAACTATTTCTGCTATAGATTGAAAACACTAGTGTTAGTGAGGTTAATGTGTAGGTCAGACTGAGGAGCTTTGTAGTTGATGATAGGACATTTAGGATTAATATTATCAGTACCATAGTGAAAATATTATGTTGAATGAGAAAAAGAGAGTACAATTGAAGGGTTATTATAATGTTTTTAGCATGAAAATGTGACTGAAAACTTTACCAATGAAACTGCTTTGGGAGTTTCATTTTTAACACTCTTAAAATAAAATTCCACTTTCCCCCTTACTTTTCCAAACTGTTCTTCAGCTTTCATATACATTCAACATTATTAAAAATGATTAGAGATATTTCATCTTAAAACATTTGTTGTCTATGAAAAGGAACAAGTAGATGCAAATATCAAAGATATTGATTTCCCATATATCCTCAGAGGAAATTTTGATATTATCATAACAAATTTCATAATGCATTGAATACATATATTGAATATTAGATGACTTTAGCAGAATTATCCGACTTTACTTTTTCATAAAAATAACCATATACTTACATATTTTTTCCACTTTGTCCTACTTACACCAAAAAGAATGGGATTTAGGAAGAGCATTGAAGATACAGAAAAAAATGTGGGGAATGATTTCATAAGCTGCTTTAGTGCAGTTACAGAAGTATAATTGGTAGACATTATAAAATGTCAGCTTTTATCTATAGTAAATATAATTTACACAGCAGAAAAGAGTGATTAGAGTCAGATCACTGAGAGGCTAATGAAAAGAGCCATCGGCACAGATGCGGATTGTTCATTTTGCAAGAGATCAGAGAAATGACAAGTGTTGAAGGTGTTTTTATATGCACCGAGACTCATCACAGACATGCTCAAGCATGCCCTGGGACACAGAGCAATCTAATCATTTTTTATTAAATAATTCAAATTCTATGGCCTGTGTTTGACTCACATTTTGAAAGGTATTGAATTGAGTCATTCATTGCTTGGAAGTTAAAGTATGTTTCATAAATTGGGCTTGTAAGAAACATTAACAGAAGGGAGCCTTAACAAAACAGAACAGAATGACGGGATGGGGCTTGGCAGGGACAATAAACCAGAGACCAAATTGCAAAACTAAATTGCGACAACAAAATAAGTAGATCTGATATGCTGTTGAAAATAACAGTCTACATATTTGTTTTGTAAATGATGTCCTCTAATAACTATTAAAGGAGTTACTTGAAAAGTTTCATGTTTTTTTGTACACCAGTTAATGAGATCGTAGAACTTAAAACATTGCCTAAGGAAGAGAGGATGAAAAAGAAAATTATGCTCCTTTAGCATCTTTTGGTAAATGAGTACTATTGCTTAATCAAATCAAATTGAATCACAAGGGAAATCAGAGGAAAGCAGAACTGAGAAAACTCTTAGAAGGACGTTTAAAGGAAAGTAAGAACACACAAAAGAGATACATTCAACAATAACAATTCCTGTTAAATATATATTTATCTATTTTATTATCCTATTTTTCTAGGTAGTAAAGAAATCAGTAGGTGGTCTACTCATATTATTTAAAATTTCATTAAAGCATTTAATAAATATCTTGGGGTAACTTTAGGCAACAAATGTAGAGAAGTATTTTGAATCACGAGATTTTCAACATGAACCTGTAATAATTCAAGACAGCATGTTTTCTTAAGTAAATACCTGTTTATTATTCTTGGCTAGTACTCTTTTGTTATGCTTTTATTTGGAAAGTAAATCATAATTGTAATTGTTATTCTCAGAAGAGGTTAAACTGATAATTTGGGAAATTAAAATATAATAATTTAGATCATTATAGTAAATAATCAACCAAAAATATAGTAGCAGCAGCAACAACATCAAAGTAATTGAAAAGCAGGAGTGAAAGTAAACAAAAAAAAAAGAGACAGAGAAATTCAGTTTGCTTAACAGTAAACCAGAATTAATGAATGCACTTCTCTAAGAAAGAAAATGGAATATTAAAAGGTATAATAAATATCATTCATCATGAATATATCTGGAAGTATTCAGAAGAGAAATAAAATGGCAAAGAAGAAAATAAAAACTGTACGAAAATTTGCATGAGAAAAAATTTTTAAAAGTCCACAGAAAAATGGTTTAGAGAATTGTTAACCCTTTAACACATAGGAGATTTATTTAATACACCTAAGCCTGAATATTTACATCAGTAAAACACACAAAAAAATGATTTATTTATATTTTAATTTATACATGCTAAATTGAACTTTATGGCACACGGTTCTGTATGTTTTGATATATGCAAAAGGTCATGTATCCATAACCACAAAATTCCCTCATGCCACTCCTCCCCACTGATAACCACTTGCACGCCTCTTCCAGAATGCCAGAGAAGGGGAAACATATATGTTGCCTCTGGTTTCTTTTACTTAGTAAAATGCATTTGAGGGGACTTCATGATGTTCTGCGTTATTGATATTTTATTACATTTTAATGCCAAACCATATGGAGTTGCCATAGGATTTTTGTTTTAAACCATTTATTGGACAAAGAATATTGGGACTGTTTCCAGATTTTGATGATTATTCATTAAGATGCCACATTCTTGTCCAAGCTTTATATAAGGATAAGTTTATATTTCCTCTAGATAAGTACACATTTCCTCTAGATAAGTACCTCAGTGTGAGATTTCTGGGTGATACAAGCATAAAATTAATTTTATATGAACTTAAAAACGGTATTAAAAATGGATGTGCTATGGCACTTTCCCGCCAGCAACGTGTGAGGGCAACTCTTCTGCGCCCTGGAAGCAGTTGGTATTACCACATTCTTTGTGTTTTTCTTTTTTAAACCGTAGCCATCTTGGTAGGTGTGTATAGGGTAAGGATATATGTCATTTGGGTTTCAGTTTGTACCTCCTGATGACTAAGGACGCTGAGTATCTGTTCATTTGCTTCTTACGCATTGTGTATCTTCTTTGGTGAATTGTGTGTTCAAATTTTTGGATGCATATTATCATTTTTTTTTCTTTTAGTTGAATATATATTCACAGGTCCACAGATTAAGATAAAATGTCTGCAAATCACGTAAAACAAAAGATACCTGACAAAGGACAAACATACACACACGTTCAACTATGTTATCCTAATCTCTCTGTATACATTTTTCATTTTCCTAACAGAGGTTTTGGCAGAAAAAGTTTTTAATTTTTGAAAAAATCCAAGATATGTGTTTCTTTTTTTTCCTCCTTTAGATAGTGGATTTGATGTCATATCTAAGAACCCTTTGCCCAAACCATGTTTACAAGATTTTATTGTTTTTTACTAGAAACTTACAGTTTTTAAATTTACATTTAGGTCTGTGTTTCATTTTTATTTCTTTTAAAGGTAAGGTGTTATGTAAAAAGTTACTATTTTAAATATGATATGCAAATGTCCATTTGTAGAAAAGAGTGCACAATTATGTTGAAAATCTTTTGACTACATTTGCATGAATATATATATATATTTTATTACAGATTTTATTCATTTATTTGACAGAGAGACAGCCACTGAGAGAGGGAATACAAGCAGGGGGAGTGGGAGAGGAAGAAGCAGGCTTCCAGCAGAGGAGCCTGATGTGGGGCTCGATCCCAGGACTCTGGGATCATTCCCTGAGCCGAAGGCAGACACTTAACGACTGAGCCACCCAGGCGCCCCATGCATGGATATATTTCTGGGCTCTCTCCTCTGTTGTATTGATTTTTGTTCTATCTAATCCCAAATTTACATATTGTATTTACCATTGCTGCTTTATGGTAAGTCTTGAAATCAGGTCCTCCAACTTTTTTCTTCCTTTTTGAAATTGTTTTTGACTATTCTACTTTATTTGACTTCTATATACATTTTAAATAAGTTGTCATTTTCTGCATAGAAATCCTGCTGGGACTTTGGAATTACGCTAAATTTTTAGATCAACTATGGGAGAACTGACCTTATAATAATGCAAGTGTTCCCCACTTTTTGAAGTTCACATTATGCCACTTCACTTTTAGGAAACACTATATTAGTATCTGTTTTCACTAAGTAAAGAAATAGTTACTCTTATGAAAAAACTAAACTTCAGCATTTGTTTTGCAGCAAGACCTTATTGAGGCAGTGTGCACCTGAGCAGGGAGAGTGACCCCACCCAGCTCCTTCCCTGGGAACTATACTCAGCATCTCAACATCACGCCACCATAGCTTTGAACTGTGAGCATCCGTGCTTGATCTCAATTTATTTTGTGTATCCATTAGCAAGATATGTCCTAAGTTATCAGAAAAGCCTAAAAGAGGTGTTTTGGGGATCTGGGAATGCTAAAAATGTTTCCACATGAATTAATAGTACTTGCTTTTTTGCTTTATGCCATTTCAGCTTACCAAAGTTTTCATAGGAATGCTCTACTTTCAGATGGTGGGAGAAACCTGTAATGAGTCTGACAATCCAGGAACATGGTATGGCCACTCCGTTTATTAAGGTCTTCTTTGATTTATGTCATCAATGTTTTATGGTTTTTATCATATAGTTCATGCACATATTTTGTTACAAAGGTGCACAAGTACCTTTTGTTTGTAATTTTACTGTTTCTTTTTAAAATTTTGAACTCTATTTTTCATTATTATTTAACAGAATTATAATCTATCTATATACATATATATGTTGCATCGTATAATCTTGCTAAATAATTGTCTATGCAATTATATCCTCTGCAAATAAAAAAACATGTTTGTCTTTCAACCTGTATGGCTTTTGCTTCCTTTCTTGTCTTATTACACTAAGACCTCCGTATGATGTCTAAAAGGAGTGATGAGAGAGTATATCCTTGTCTTGTTCCTGACTATAGAGGGGATCAATTAGTCTTTCACAATCAAGTATAATGTATACCCTCCTCCATTATTAATATACCCCACCAGTGCAATACATTTGTTACGACTATGAACCTACATTGACTGGTCATAATCATACAAAGTCCATAATTTATATTGTAGTTTACTCTTGGTGTGTAATTCTATGGCTTTGAGAAATGTCCAGTCAGTTTCATATCTCAGTTACAGCATTTTTTATTTCGGCCTGACAGGTTTTTAGGTCTTTTATCTCTGTGGTAAGGGGCTCCCTGGTGTCTTCTATGCTTTTCTCAAGCCCAGATAGTATCCTTATGATTGTTGCTTTAAATTCTGGATCAAGCATATTACTTATATCTGTTTCAATTAGATCCTTGGCCATGACATTTTCTTATTCTTTCTTTTGGGAATGAATTCCTCCATCTTGGCATTTTGTCTAGGTTTCTGTCTTCTGTGTGTTAGGAAAGCCTCTTATGTTTCCTTCTCCTGAGAGTAATGGTTTTATAAAGAAGAGGTCATGTACTGTCCAGGGCCTGGCACTTCAGGAAGTGTTTCTGGTGTATGCTGTGTGCACTGTACCACTGTATTTTGGCTTCTCTTTCCCTCAGGTCAGATCTCTGCAGAGTTTCTTCTTGCTGGCAGTGGGGAATGTTTGGACCTGGGCCAGAGTGTGATGGGTTTTAACTAGGTGTGCTCTGCTCTGCTTGTTACAAGAGACATGACATGGGGCACCTGGGTGGTTCAGTTGTTAAGCACCTGCCTTTGGCTTAGGTGGTGATCCCAGGGTCCTGGGATCAAGCTCTGCATGGGGCTCCCTGCTCAGCAGGGAGTCTGCTTCTCCCTCTCCCTTTACTGCTCGACCTGCTTGTGCTCTCTCTCTCTGTCAAATAGATAAATAAAAATCTTACAGAGAGAGAGACCTGACACTACTTCCACTAGAGCTAAAGCTTTGCAGAACTCTATGGCCAGTAGATGTGGTCTGTGTGTGTGGTGGGTTGTGTTCATCTTCTGGTGGAGGGGCCTCCTGCCTTGATTCTCGGGCAAGCATGCCCTAGAAAACAGCACCTACAGAGCTTCGGGGTGGGGGGGGGCTGTTGTAAGCAGTTTAGGCTACCGTTGTTGCTGTGCTACTTACTGAAGTTGGTGTATTCTGAGGGTTGGAGGGCAGAAATGGCGCTAGCCCCCTCCCTTATCCCAGCAAGGGGAATTTGCACCTGCTGCTCTCCGGAAATTCCTCCCAGAAAAGCAAGCAATTTCCTCTTGCGTGTCCTAGGTGTCTCTCAGATCCTTGCCTTCACCCTGACTGTGTTCATGCCATTTGCATGCACCGCAGCTCTGTGCACCTTGGGCTTTATCCAAGGCAAGCAAGCTGAGTTTTAAAACTTTAAACTTTAGGGACCTCGCATGGTAAGGAACTGCTCATCCCCTGGAGGAGGGTCTTGCCATGCTGGGACTTATGCAGGTTTGTCCCAAAAGGGCAGTTGGACCAAAGGGCAAGAGAGTGGATTTTGGAGGAAAGAGAAGCAAAGAGCCAGTATCCTGGTTAGCTGCACTCCACAGGTATCTCTACCCCTATGTTGAGGGGCAGGGAGAGGATAATGGCATCTGGCTCTTTTGTCCCAGGAGAAGCAATGTCGCCTCTGCTAGATGCACTCCAAGAAAGGGGAACTGTCTCTCCCAGTGTGTCCCAGGAGACCCTCAGATCACACCGTCTGCCCCCCAGGTTACCTGCCGTCCTTCTCTACAGGAGCACTGCAGCACCTGGCCAGCTCCGCACTGGTTATGCTGAGAACCTCTAAAACTTCAGTCTTTGAGCTTTGCTGCTTGTAAAAACTCATGAAAATCAGCCACCCTCATCTTCTCAGTGTCCTTGGGGAAGTGTTTTCCTTGTGAGATCCTGTGTGCTCCTCTTTCTTTCACCTCTCTCCTTGACCACGGCTTCCTCCCCTCTGCAGCACCCACAATCTTTTTCCCCCCGGATTATGTCTCCATAGTCTTACCTTCCACGATGCGGCCTCTTCTCTCCTTCTGGTAGTGCATTTTGTTCTGTCAGTCCTTAGATCGATTTCTTGGGTATTCAGAATGATTTGATAGTTATCTAGCAGTGTTTGAGGGACGAGAGAAACTTAGAATCCTCCTACTAATCTGCCATCTTAGCTCCTTTGATAGCTTGTCTTTTCTCTTTATTCAGTTAATTAAACATATTTTTCTTTCACTTTAAGGCTTTCTTTTTGACACACAGATTACTTAGAATTATGTTGCTTAATAATACAATTTGGGGATTTTCTGAATATCTTTTTTAAACCAATTTCTGCTTTCTCACGTAAGCTGAAAAGTATTTGTAGAGAGAAGAAAAACAGTAGTTGTGAATTGTGATATAAATAGCTATGAAGGAAAGGCAATTTGAAGTAGTGTTTCTGAGGGTCAGTCTTAGAAAAACACCAGAAAAGTACTTGAATTATTTTGAAGTAAATCTTTTGTTGTTTTGCAATTACATTGGCTACACTCTGCTTCTTGCACTTACACTGCTAAAATACTTCATCATGAAGCTTTCTGCTTCAATAGTATTAAGCATTTGGTTATTGAATACTTGCTTTCTGTAAAACAGGTTTTCTCAACCTTGGCATTATTGATACTTTAGGCCAGATCATACATTGTCGTTAGTGGTTGTCCTATGCAATGTAGGGTATTCGCAGCACCTCTGGCCTATTTTCATTAGATGCCAGTAGCACCCATTCTCATTTGTGATAACCAAAAATACCTCCAGATGTAGCCAGATGTCTTCTGAGGATGGATTTGTGCCTGTGAAGAACAATTGCTATAAAGTGGTTTATTTAATTAATTTATTTATTTTTCAAAAAGATTTTGCTTATTTATTTGAGAGAGAGAAAAATAGAGAGAGAGAGCCAGGGGAGGGGCAGAGAAGCAGACTCCCCACTTAGCAGGGAACCAGACACAGGGCTTGCTTGGTCCCAGGACCCTGGGATCATGACCTGAGCCAAAGGCAGACACTTAACCAACAGAGCCACCCCGGCACCCTGTAAAGTGGTTTAGTCTATGCACAAGATTAAAAAAAAAAAAAAATTAAATTATCTGATTTACATTTATATGTAATAAGTGCAAAATTTCTGAAACTTGATTATTTTTTCTCTGCACTGATTACATAGGATCAAATCAATGGAAGGCTCACAAGACTTTTCAGTGTCCTCACAAAAGTCTTTGAGATATACCATATGACATAGTAGGAGACTCCCGGATGGGGACAAAGGGTTCTTCATTTGCAACTCCCCAGGAATCTCTCTTCCTCAGAGAATGTGCTTTGTTTCTGGATTGCTAATTCCCAGGGTGAAAGAGAAATCTTGGATTCAGGAACCCCCAGGCAAAACTTCTAAGACGGTCTTTTATACCCAGGGGTCATGTAGACACAACAGGCTGTGCAACCAGTCAAAGCAGGCATCGATCTATACTTCTCTAACTAATATAAGCCAGATGTTCCAGAAAAGTTGCAATCTTTAAAGAGCATATTATAAATCCCTAACTAACCCATCTTGTCCTTACATTAACTAAGGTCAGTACTGACTTTGAGGCATTCCAGGAAATAAGAATAGGGCTACCTCCATGCAGTTATAGGAATACTCTATTTTACACTTCCCCTCAAAAAAATAAGCAAAAAAGAAAGCAAAAGAAAGAAACAAACAAAAAAAAAAACAATTTTCTCAAATTTTTCTATCTCTCTGACTGACTTTAAGCCATATCTCTACAAGCATAGTTTTTGATACAATTCTCCTTTCTTATTGTCTAAATTACCACACTACCCATTCATTCATTCTTTGTCTTAAACTTCCTCAAATATTTCAAAACACACTCATTTAAGAGTAGAAACTGGTTAGATTTGGCAAACTTACACAGTTGTGCAACTATAAACACAGTCCAGTTCTAGAACATTTCCATCCCCGAAAGGTTCTTCATGCCCATGACAGTTGATCCCTGTCCCTCTCTTGACACAGACAACTGATCTGTTTTCTTTTCATATAGTTTTTGCCTTTCCAAGAATTCCATATATGTGGAATCACATAATATATTATTTTTTATGCCTGACTCCTTTCACTTAGTACAATGTTTTTGAGATGCACCCATGATGTTGCATGTATTGGTTACTCATTCTTTTCTTCTCTGACTACTAGTCCATTGTACGGATACACTACACTTTGTATATCCTTTAACCAGTTGATGGATATTTGACTTATTTCCAGTTTTTGCTTATTATGAATAATGTAGCTATGAACATTTGTGTCTTTGTTCGGTCATGTTTTCATTTCCTTCAATAGATTTCTAGGTGTGGAATTAGTGTTTTATTATAAGTATATGTTTAACTTATTAAGAAACTGTCCAAAAGTTTTCCAGTCATTCTATAGCAATTTACATCCTCACCAGCAACATATGATTTGAGAATTTCTGTTTTTCCACATCTTTGCTAACACTCAGTATTGCTAGTATTTTAAAATTTTAGCCACTGTAGTGGGTATATAGTGATTTTGTTTGGATTTCTCTAATAACTAATGATGTTGAGTATCCTTGCTGTTTTCCAGATTTATTGAGATATGATTGATATACAACACCGTGTGAATTTAAGTGTTGATTCATATACCTATATATTAGAAAACTATTACCACCAAATTGTTAGCTAACATCCCCAGCACCTCACATAGTTATCATTTCTTATTTTATAGAGAGAACATTATGATGTAATCTCTTAGCAATTTAAAAGTATATAATAAAGATTGTTAATTATAATCGCCATGTTGTACATTAGATTCACGCGCTTAGTTGACATTCTTTGGGAAAGCATCTATTCAAATTTTTGTACAGTTTTATTTTTATTGGGGTGTTTGTCTTTCTAAATTGATTTCAGAAATTTTTATATATACTGGATATAATTCCTTTCTCAGTCCATCTTCAGAAAGTGGTTTCCTCTTTGCTGTGACTTGCTTTTCCATTTCCTTAATGGTATATTTTGAAGAGTGAAAGTTTGAAATTTTGATGAAGACAAATTAATCATTTTTATTTTATTGTCATATTGAAGAACTCTTTACCTAACCCAGGATTACAAAGATTTTTCACTAAGGTTTTTTCTAGAGGTTTTATAGATTAAACCTTTACAATTGTATAATCTATTTTGAGCTAATTTTTAAAAATAATATTAGCTGGATAATAAGTTTCTGGTTTTGTTTTATTTTACATATGGGTATCCAATTGTTCAAGTGCTATCTGTTGAAAAGACCACCCATTCACCATTGAATTACTTTGGTATTCTTATTTAAAATCAACCAACTGCATATGTATATCTATTTCTGTATTCTATTCCATAGATAGATCTACATGTCTATTATTTTGATACTACATTAACTTATTAGCTTCAAAGTAAGTTTTGAAATCAGGTAGTGTAAACCCTCTAACATTGTTCTGTTATCTGGAAACTATTTTGTTGTTGTTGTTGTTATTTGCTTAAAACAAACACTTTATTTTTTTACTCATGATACATGCCCAGTGCTTGTTGACTTTTAAAAACTCTTTTGGTTATTGTAGCCACTGCTGGCATGCTATGGTTTCCTTACATATTGGTTTATTCATTAGCTATATAGATATAGAGATAAGCATGCTGGCACAATTATTATGCAATGCTTTATAGCTAATAAAATAATGGTTAATTTAGCAATTGAAACAGTTAAGGAGTATTTATTACAATGTCATTATCTGTCAGGAGAAGGTAAGTTCAAATTACAAGCTCCCACTGCACATCTATTGGAATGGCTAAAATTAAGAATAAATAAATAAAAATACCATACACTGGGAAGTGTGCGGAGAAACTAAATCGCTCATATATTGATGGTGAAGATGTAAAATGGTACACACTCTGAAAAGTAGCTTGGCAGTTTCTTACAAAACTAAACATGCACTCATGTGACTCAGCAATTGAATTTGGGAATTTATGTAAGAAAAATGAAAATATATGTTCACAGAAAACCCTGTGAATGTAAAGAAAGAAGAAAAAAACTACGTGAATGTTCATAACAGCTTTATTCTTAATAGCTAACAAATGATGGTTCAAGAAACTGTGGTGCATACATACCAACCAGCAATAAAAAGGAACAGAATGCTGATACATTAAATGATTGAATGGTTAAGGAAATTATTTTAAATGGGGAAAAAAATCTCAAAAGTCTACATACTGTATGGATCCATTTATATACCATTCATGAAATGACAAAATTATAGAAACAGAGAACATGCCAGTGGTTGCAGGGGACAAAGATGGCTGTGGGTATAAATAGGTCGTGATGGATCCTCAAGATGAACCTACTCTGTGACTGGACTGTCCTGGTCGTCACATGAACCTACACGTGATGAAACTACATAGAAATAAATACATGTGTGCGCACACATGAATGCATGTAACACTGCTGAAATCTTAATGAGGATCAATGGATTTCTTCAGATTGAATTTCCTGATCATGGTAAGATAGTTTAAAAAAATGCTGGTTTTGGGGGATATAACTGTGAAAAAGGTAAACCTGACCCATCTATTCAGGAAGAGTAATATAAAAAGTAACTAAAATTTACTGAGTACTTACGAAGAGGCATCACTACTCTCTTACGGCATGCCTATGAAGTAGGTACTAATATTACTCCTATTGTATTTTACTTTATTTTTTTTATTAAGACTTTATTTATTTGACAGAGAAAGAGAGAGAACCAGCAGAGGGAGTGGCAAACAGAGGGAGAGGGAGAAGTAGGCTCCTGCTGAGCAAGGAGCCCAATGTGGGGCTTGATCCCAGGACCCTGGGATCATGACCTGGGCAAAAGGCAGCTGCTTAACTGACTGAGCCATCCAGACAACACAACCCCTATTTTAAAAGTAAGTGAACTAAGGCATAGTGAGTAGCAAATTAATTTAAGATAGTAATGGAAGAGCTGATCTTTAAATCTAGGCATTGGTGCAAGCATTTCTTTAGCTCTTGATGGTACCTAGTGTAAGTGTCACAGAATTTAAAGATAAGTAAAACCAATGTGGGCCAGAGAAGCCTAAAAACTGTGATGCGCTGCTTAAGCATAGTTATATTTAAAACAAAATGAGCAGATTGCAAGAACGGCAAGGTTGTTAGTTGAGATACACTATTATTCAAGAATCCCATTCAAAATCAGTGAAGAACCACTAGGATATAAGACAAATATTAAGAGGCAGAAACACCATTGGAAAAATTAAGTTTTCTTCTTGAGCTACAGGTATATATTAAGGTAGTTTTTAAAAGTTGAAGAGAGAATATGCTCTAAGTGGGGCAGATAGGGAGAGTTCCTAATTAGTTGTATAGGGATAGATGCTGGCAGCCAACATCCTTCACCTGTCAACTCTCTTAGGGAGGTGCCAAGGCTAAAGAAGCTACCTTCTCTGTAGTCATGGAACTTTCTGGTGCAGCCCAAATCTATTGCCCAATGAATATAATGATAAAAGGATCATAGAAGTTCCAGAAGGAGTGACAACTTGGAGTTCTCTTGCCTTCAGAGATCCACATATGGCAGTGAAGCCTTTATTAAAATTGTGTCACATACTTTGGTCTCTGTCCAAATGCTTCTTCTTTCCTGTTTTTCCGTAAATCCCCAGCATGCTCCTAACGAAATTCTAGCACATTAGTCTCTGTCATGCCGTCTACTTTCATGAGAAGTTAACCTATAAGAGTTGGCATTTTTGAAAAACTGTAATTGACAAAGTGCTTACGCTTGGGGGGAATGACATTTTTGTTGAGTATTGAGTTCATGGTAGTATATTGAAGTAAGTGTCTCATTAGCAATGTTGCTCTGGCTCTGAATTTCTTAGGCACACCATCACTAGAGCAGCCAGGTCAGTAATTTGGAAGACATCCTTGACTCCCCTCTGTCTTCTCATTGGCAAAGTCCCATCTACATTGTTTTGTAAATTTTCAATTACTAGTTTTTCATCTCCATCCCTCCACTACTGCTTGTGTTATTGCCTTGTGAATCCCTTTCTAATTTGCGTCGCATTGTTTTCTAATCAGTTTTCCATAATTTAGCTAATGGCGTGGTCATCCTAATACTCAAAATTCATCCTGACCCTCCCAAACTTATAATGCTTTTGTGACTTTCCATGATCGGCAGGAAAAAAAAAAAAAAAAAGAGTACTTATCATGGTCTGTAATAGGTACCTGGGGATCATTCTTTCGCTTAAGTGGCTGCCTTGTCTTCCACTATGTTATGTTCCCACAACAGCCTATTATTACAGAGCACTACTAACATTTGTGGCATATTTGCTGTTTACCAGGACGAGAATTATACAAACTGCTTTACATGGATTACTTCACGTAATCCTCACAACCTTACAACCTTAAAGATAAACTATTTGCGACACCCTGAATATATCAAGCTATTGTATTGTATCAATTTCATATTGCTTCCTCCACATGCAGTGACCTTTCCTTCCTCTTTTCTCCCATACAAACACCTACTGGTTCCTTCAAGACTTCGTTCATTTATTATCACCCCAGTTAATACTTTCTACGGCCACTTCAGGTGTTAGTGTTGACCTACTCTCCACCATTAATCTTAGAGATTTCTATCACAAAAGTTCTAATGTTTTAGTAACACCTTATTTAAATCTTTCGCCTCCCTCCTGAACTGTTAGCAATTTGAAGAAATAAATCATATCAAAAATTTTCTGTTCTGTGTCCACAGTCTTTAATGAGTAAACACACACACACACACACGTAAGCACACACAGATAGTATCACTGTCTTATATTATTAACAAGGGCAACAATTAAGGTGACTTTTCTCAAATGTACAAACTTAACAACGGAACTTGGCTGATAGATGCTTTGTGTTATAGTAGCCAAAGGGTGGATTTTAAAACCATCCAGACCTAGGCTTGAATCCTGGCTTTTGTCCCATTAATACATAAATTCACTTGGAATTCTTCACTGTAATATAATTATCCTCTGTAACATGATAAAAATGGCACTTTATTTTTTTGTGACATATCTGGTCATTATGTCATCATGGTGAACAGGAAATCCACAGATAATAACCAGGTATGACTGACCTCACAACTGAGTTTTAACTCTGCCTTTCACTATTTCAGATTGAGTTAAATCAGAATTGGTGGCTGTACCTGAATGTCAATCTTAGGTATGGTGTGAGGCGGACTCCAACTGGACATAGCTGGGCAGGGTTCTCATAGGTGCCAGTACACAGGGCTGTTCTTTTTTGCAATGGCCCAATGTCAAAGTTAAAGTAGGAAATCTTTGTTCAGAGCCGCACTGATGGTATATGCAAGTGTGTCTTTCAGATCCAGAAAAACAAGGCACTGTGGCTGCTGGACTTGAATCACCCCACTTCTCTACTCTTTCCTTTTCTTACACAATTTCCCCCATTCATCCAAGTCCCCCTCCATCCTTTACCTCCTGCTTTTTATTACCAAATTCCACTCCAGTACCTGCTACCATTTGTAAAACATGGTTCTACATGATGGAAAATTAATTAATGAAGCAATACGTCATTGCACTTATAAAACGAAACTGGCTTCCTGGAGAGAAAAATGAAGTGTCTGCAAATTCTTGTTCTTTTGTATAATAAAAGTCAGCTACAAAAGAAGAAACTAATAAACTAATTTAATAAACTTGTTTTTCATTTTCATTTGGTACTCAATGTAAGTGAAATTCAGAAAAATTTCTGATAACAAACTAGCAAAGCATGAGAAGTTTATATTAAAAAATTATCAATGAATTATCATTATAGCAATAAATTTGATAAATATAATAGATAAAACTGCTATAATTTCAGACAATATTTCAACTAGATTTAGTGTTTTCCCCACTCTCAAAACATATTGACAATAGCAGATTAATTATGAACAAAAAAAAGTACATTTTCTATACATTTCTGAATTGTTTAACTTAAAGTTAAACCATAAATTGATGCAACTTTGAGCTTACTGGGTAATAATAACCTTTGCAAAGGTTTATCCTTAACATAATTGCTTATAAAGGATGGCTTGGTTTATTTTATTTTTTTAAATTTTACATTATATTAAATTTGTTTTTCAGCTATAAAAAGTAAAACCAAAACCAGCTAAAGCCTACTTGGGCTACATTATTCATATTATTAATTTATATATAAGTGGTCCCCATATATTCATTGTGACATATTTCTTTAAAGCGTATTTTATAGAGAAGTGGTATAAAATGTATTATTTCCCCCTCATAAGCAATCAGTATTCCAGAAGACAGAGACGATGGATGCAGTTACTGTTTTGACACTAGATGGCATTCCTTTGTAATCAGAAGACCAAAAGGCTAATACAGTTGTGGGTCTGTTTCCCTGAGACCTGTCATAAATTTAAAAAATGAATGGATGCAGCTAGAGAAAATTAAATACAGGTTTTCATTCAGATTATGTGAATAAACTAATTTGACATCATGTTATGTAGTTTGTTGTGTTTTAAAATTAGAAATTGTTGTTCTGCTTTCACTAAATTTGAAGTATAGATGCTAGCTACTAAAAGCTATTTTCTTCTTTTTGACTATGATACTTACCTCCATGCAAGTATATTTATGTTAATAATTCAGAAAACGTATTTAATTCAACTTATATAAAATACTGTCACAAATTTATTTCAATGAGAAAATAATTCCATTCATCAAAATTAAAGATGATCTTAGGTTCATTATTATTGTAAAAAGTTTAAACAAAGAATAAAAGCCTTTTAAAACTATTGTAAAAAAAATTACACTCTTAAAAAATATCTTACTGCTTGTCATTTGTATATGATGGTGAAATAAACCTCTAATTTAATATGATGTGTCCTTTGACATCCTATTAAAGACATGTATGTTCCTATCAACATAGAAAGTCTCAAATTTTTTGTAACAAAGCAAAAACAGGGAATGTAATCTTAGCATGACAAAGTTGGAGGGAAAGCAGTGGCTGTTGAAAGCCTGGAACTGAGGGGATCGATGTGTTGGAAACCTGGATGTCTGTTGTGATGTACCAGTGGAGATTCAATATTAGACATAAACACACAGACACTAAAATTTTGATAAAATTAGACTCTTTCCCCAAAATTATGGAAAAATACATATTATTGAATTTGCTTTTTTCCATGAAACAAGAGGAACATTAATTTTTGCAACAAGAGGACATACTTATTGACCTCTTATATGTCTGGCACATCATAAATATTCTCTCTCATTTTCAGAACAATCCATTTAATTCAATCCTACCCCCTCCCATTAGACATGAGTAAGATCTGGGTTAAGAATTCAATATCTTACTACAGGTCACCAAATGACAGAGCCAGAATATGGACTGTAGCCTAATAAGACATTCAGCGTGAGTTTCTCCTGCATAATCCAGCATGCTTGTTACGAGCTGAATTGCACTTTCCCCAAATTCATATACTGAGATCCCAAACCCCATTACTTCAGACTATTACCATATTTGAAGATAAGGCCTTTGAAAAGTAATTAATTTTGAATGAGATCCTATGTGGTGGGGCCCTATCCTCATAAGATGAGAAAGAGATACACATTTTCAGAGGAAAGTCCATGTGAGGACACAGGCAGAGACAGCCATCTGCAAACCACAGAGACAGGGTGGCCCCAGGAGAAACCAAACCTGCCAACACCTGAATCTTGGATTTCCAGTTTCTAGAACTGTGAGAAAATAAATTTCTGTTGTTTAAGCCACCCATTCTGCAACCCTTCCTTATGGCAGTCCTACCAACAAATATAATGCCCAAAACAGTATTCTTAACATTTCATAGAATCCAGTTTATAATGACTTCCAATGCATTTAAAGCAATGAATATTTCTACAAACATAATTTTTAAATACTGGATATACAATGCCAGGTGTTTGTGTTTGTGTGTATCTATCTCTCTATCTATCTACAGGACTATTATGCTACTATTTGTCAGTGGACAAGAACTACAGATAATATCTTAAATTATATTCAGTGATTTTAGAAATACTTCCTTGGTATATATTCAGGTAAAAACTAATGTTAAAATTTAGTAACCAAGATTTGAAGTGAAATAGAAAATTTAAAAATTAAAACAAGTTTAGTTATACAAAATGTCTGCAATGCTGTTATATATGCTTAGTTATATAAAATGTCTGCACTACATTGGAAATTTGAAATATTAGAATGAAGTCAATTTTGTCAATATTTATTTTATGTCTTTCTCCTAAAAATATTTAAAACCATTGGCATCCCAGTAGCAATCATCTAACCACAAGTTTGGGTTTCCCACTAAAATGTATAAATAACGGCTGATGCTACACTTGGCTCAAGTAATATACAAGGTGAGCATAAACTTTATGATGCCCCAGAAGCATAGAATTCTAAGACTAATAGATTCCCACATACAGATACAGAAGTCAGCCTGAAGATTTTAGTATTTGTTAAGTTTGTGAAAATTGGAATATCAAAATATTAATCATTTTAATTGATTGGAACAGATTGAATAAACAAAAATCTATGACTCCATTGGGAGTCTCAAATAAAAAAAAAAACAAAACTAAATTAAAAAAATTATCACACTTAGATGTCATTGATACATCAGCTTCTTACTCTGAAAATTGATATTAAAGAAAGAGGCAAACTCGTTCCTTTTCATGAGAAAGTGTACTTCATTCAACAAACAACTCCAGATGGTTAGGAAATCACACCCTCATGACGATAATGTTAGTTGGAAAAAAGCACTGGGTGTTATATGCAAATAATGAATCATGAAACTACATCAAAAACTAGGGATGTACTGCATGGTGACTAACATAACATAATAAAAAAAATTATAAAAAATAAAAATGTTCTGAACATGAAAAAAAAAAAAGAAAAAGAAATCATAGAATTTTAAAATGGCCAGTGATATCTAATGAAATCACCTATTCAGAGAAGAGCCGTTAGTGCAAAACCCAATAGGTAAAACGTTGTGGTTAACTGAACATTCACAGGTTTCAAAGTATCATGGCATAGATTACATATTATTTGTCAATGAAATATGGTAACAATGCCATGGAGAAACAAAATAACATTATGTGGTTCTTGAAGTTAAAAAATTCCATCTGAATCTAACTTGTCTCCTTTGGAGCTAATTTCCAGTTTCAGGAACAGGAAAATAAAGGAATATATTAAATAACAATTTGGAAAAGATGAGGGAAGTCTGAAATACAGAACATTCTCCAGAGCATGTGTTCTCATCTCTCACGTAGCCAATATGAGGGGGGAAAAAAAGGATGAAGCTAGAACTATCCTATATTATACAGATGTAACAAGAAAATGAAATGTATGGGCATTGGTTATATTACTTGTTTGGGGAAAAACAGCTGCTAAAGGTATTTTGGGAAAACATTAGGAAAGGTAGAAATGGAATATACATGACATAGTATTAATTTCATCAACATAATCATTGAATTGCGGTTAAATATAGAAATATTTCTTATGATTTGAGTATAATTGTAAAGATAAAGTGTTGCAACATCTGTAAATAACTTTTGGTTTTAGTTCTTCAATATTTGTTTTTGCATGTATGCCAATGAAGAAAATATAGCAAAATTTAACAATTAACGATTATTAAATCTAGGCATTGGTACCAGGGTGTTGCTGTATTATTCTTTATTTTATTATTATTATTCAATTCTTTTTCTTTATTCTGAAAATTATTTTTTATAAAAAAATTAAAACTTTTCAGATCGTTTTATGATATGCCTACAATATAGAACATGTGTAATATAAATATCTATATTTAATACATAGAATAATAGTAGCTGTTTTCATAGTAGTGAGCTTCTTAAACCTGGTGTTCTGACATATGTGGACATGTACTTTCCAGTGTTACACATTCAATGGTTTTTAAGAGAAAGAAAATGTGTTATTCTAGTACATGTAGTCAGCTAGAGGACTTACAGTTAAGAATTCCTTCTGAGTATTATAAAATACCAGACTATCAATCATTTAAAGACTTTGAAAAAACAAGTGTCATTTAGTGTGGGTTTAGATGGCAGAAAACTAATTTAATGATTCGAAGCTACATTCTGTCATGTCAGGAGTATACTGCTCAGAGTTCATTACCAGCCCTGCATGACCTGACGTAAAATCCAATACAGTGCATGCCCCATGGTATTCAGTCGCAAGGGCCAAGGAGTCGTTTGCTTGATTCGATGACAAAGTGGGAGGGATGGCAGGTGATTTGCTTTTGGTGACCTCTTTTCTATTATTTATTCTCTGATTGCAAAGGTACCCTAGATAAGCCCTGACAAGGTAAATAAAAGTAAAATAACAGCAGCAACAACAACAAAATCATGTTGGAGTCTTATGAAATCATGTCTTACTAGAAAAAAAAAAGACACTTTTAACACAGCTTAATGAAAATATATCAAGCCTTTGAAAAAATTGGTGGTATGAATTAGTCAACACAAAAATTAGTTTTATAAATATATACGGCCGTTGGCTTTTGTTATACTTGACTTGACTTAACTGTATTCTATAGAAAGCAATCAATGACTTTGAAAATCTAACTCATTTTCCACAATTATAAATTAATCCCTCACTAAAAGAGAAATAGTCTTTTATATTACTGAAACTTTCACTATCTGATTTTTTAAGAACTATACTTCTTTTCTACTCCACACATATTTCACTGTGAGGGAGTAATTATTTTAAATACTAAAATTTAAATGAATTGCAATAAGGATCCCTCTCAACTGCCATTAACAACTTATGAGGACTTGAGGCCAAAATACATACATTTTCTGTCATATTAAACCTTATTGCTATTAGAAATTATTTGGGGAAATTCTCATCAAATTATTTCTAAATTTGTCCAATTCCTTGGGGGAAGTACCTATTTATAAGTACTCAAAACAGATATACAAAATTCTAAGTAGTTGCAAATATGGAATCTTTCACTTCTTTCAGGTCCAATTGTATTGATTCATACAATATTGCAAGATGATTGTGACGTGGGGCTTGTTACAGACACAGCATTTCACGTTTTAAAAAATGCATGGGCAGCCTCATAGATGTCTACTTGTCACACTAATCAGTCTTACTTCCATACTAATGAGGCCAATTGCTCACAAGCTGACTCTGTCTGAAGGCAGGTTTGTAAGTAAAATAAATTTTTCTCCTTCCAAACACATTCTTGCCTAAAGTATGTAATATGCTACATGGCTAAGTGTAAACAAATTCTATTAATTTTCAGCAAGTTACTGTTCAGTGAAGTAAAATTGTCATTTGATTGTAACAAGGAAAACTCCAAACAGAACATATAAATCAGTGTTATTGGCAGTTGGAAAAGATACATTGCCTAGATTACTGTTAGTGACTAGGGAAATAAATGACCATTTTAGAGGTTTTAAAAGCACTTGGAAGAGTAAATGAAGATAGCTTTTGAAAATTGCTGATGGGGATTCATCATAATGGAGGCCTGAGTTATATAAACAACATTTATTTCCCAGACTTGATCATTCTAAAACGGAATAAAGTTTGGGTAAAAAGAAATTTCTTTATATGAGAAAAATGCTGAAACAGCGTAAGAGAAGATTCAAAAGAGTTTTTTGGATGATGCTAACAGGTAGCAGAAAAAATTTAGTTTATATCATGTTGAATTTAAGAGTCTGGTATTTATCTAGATGCCTAACATGAAACTCCAGGTGTTCCCTTTTAGAATATAGTCCATGGGATTCATAAAGGTGATATGTTAAGAGTATCAGCTTGTCTTTGACACTAGATAAAGCTGCATTCAAATATAGCTCTGTCAATCATAAGTTCAGGAAGACAAAAAGTGATTCAGCTTGCTATACAGATGGAATAGTGTTTAAAGATATCTGGGACAGAAAATCTACTCAGTATATGGGTTCCAAGAGTATTTTTGACAAGGCAAAAACTACTATTTCTTTTTCTACATCTCTAAGATAATTTGTAAAATTCCATGTATTTTTCAAATATTTATAATTTAGTAAACATGAAAGCAATGTTCACATATACATCTAGAATCTCTCAGTGTCTAAGAAAAATATATTTAAGAATGATCAAGTTGAGTAACTAACCTGAAAAGCTTGTAAGATCATTAAGCAATCATTTAGTTTTATTGATTTGGTTTCATTTTTATTTTAATTTATGGATTTGATCATTTAAAAGGATTCATCATCAGGAAAAGTTATTTTATTCATCAAATATGTCCCTTTTTTTTTTAAGATTTAATTAATTTATTTGACAGAGAGAGACACAGCCGGCAAGAGACGGAATACAAGCAGGGGGAGTGGGAGAGGAAGAAGCAGGCTCCCAGTGGAGCAGGGAGCCAGATGCGGGGCTCCGGGATCACGCCCTGAGCCTAAGGCAGATGCTTAATGACTGAGCCACCCAGGTGCCCCATGTCCCTTTCTTTTGAAACAATTTTATATTTCAAGATACAATTATTTTATTTCAGATTGTTGAAAAGTAGGAAACAGTATAAATTTTTTATCCTTTATCTTCAGGAAGTTCATAATCTAGTAAATAATTATAATGAACATATAATGAATATATTCTCAAGAAACACCTTTCATTAAGTAACAGAATTAAATATGATTTGTTGCAATGTTTCATATATATTGCCCATTAAAAGCAAGATTATTTCATACTTATAATGTGTATAACTTTTTATACCCATGATATTCTCTTGGGATACTGCTTTTTGTGAGAGTGACAAAAGCATGGGCTCTACATTAATTAATATCAAGCTCCAGTTTTTCTCTTTATTTCTTCTTATTACCTAAAATGGATTTTTTTTTTCTTACAGAGAGATGTTTTCAGTGCAGTGCCCAATTCAGATCAGTTACAAAAGGTAAACTATAAGGCAAGGAATGGTGGAAGTTGTGGCTGGAGCAGCAGGTGGTGGTCATAGTGGGTCTTATATACAATACTGGGTAGATTTCAACTCTCAAGGAAACTGTACAAAACCACTGAAATTTTAATAAGCGCATTGAAATAATAAGGTATACTTTTAGATAGATGCCACTGTTTCCTCTATAAAAATAGATTAAGGTTATGAAAAACCAGCTAAAGGATCATTTAGAAGGGATTAAAGTAGGAAATAAAGTGTTACAAAAGGAGGTTTGGGCATGTGTTCTACTCAGGGGCAGGTATTCTGTTTCCATGCTTTGGTAAGTGTAAAATTATCACTTCTTCAAGTTTGAAGCATTAGATCACAGACAATATTTCTCCTGGAAAGTACTTATTTGAATTAGAATGAATAGCAATATGTAAAATAACATATTAGCACACTCTACTAATATGAATAAGCAATTGGTAATAGTTGAGATCTATATTACAACTGGTCAAAGAATACATAATAAATATAAGTTGAAACGTCTGCCTATAGGTAGAAATGAAATTAAGGCAAATTAAAAATATGTTTATTTAAAGTTGCATGTGTTATCTATTTTGTATACAATTAATTATAAAATCAGATGAGATAGAATATAGGTAGACATTCAGAAAAAATGAACAAGTGATTATTAGGGAAAAGGTAGAAAGTTTTCATATGATCTATGATACAAGCCTGGACTCAAAAATAAATACAATTTAAGTAAGATTCCTAGATTTAGGGGGGAAGAATGTTAAATTTGAATTTCAGATTAACAATGGAATATTTATTAGAGTCAGTATGTCTCACACAATATTTGGTATATACTTATACTAAAATTTACCCTCTATTTATCTAAAATTCAAGTATAACTGAATAACTTGATCTGGCAACCCCGGATTTAAAGGAAAATAGCAGCCAACAAGGGATACCACAACAGTAATATGAGATGTAATAAACATACCACTGAAATATTGGACAAAGGTCTATGTTGTAAGCAGAGAAATGTCATCATAGAGAGATAGAAGTCCAGATCTAAATAACATTAAATGTTAGGCAGAGAAATTTAACTTGTTAAAATTAAAAATATGAAACCACTTAAAGCTCTGATCAAAATATCAAAATATGCTTAAGAATAATCAATCTAGAAAACGAATTCTTAATGGATTAGAAAGTTAAAGACTTTAGAATCAGAGAAGGGATTCAAGAGATTATTTAACCTGGGTTTGTAGCATGCCCTTCTGCTAAATTATGGAAAGCAAAGAAAAAGTCTGTGAACAAAGGGAAAGTGTAGTTTAGATTATGAAATGCAATTACAAAGACAAAGTAATTGGAAAAAGTATGATAAAAAAACCAATTTTGTTACTGGGACTTTTTTTTTTTTGGTTGCTAATAAAGAGTGGTTATCAAAGTTCAGTGAACAGAACCTTCTGTTTCAGCCATAAAGGAAGCGATGGTACCAGAATAGCCCTCCCATTGTTAACAACTAGAAAACAGGGCAAGGTGTTAGAAACTACTGTTTTCAGATACTAGACAACATGATACACAACACTGTGAGGCCTGACTAACACACCTTCTGTCTTTAGAGAGGCAAAACCCAAGCAGGGCATGTTGGTCCTATTGAGTTAAAGAATCACAGATCAGTACTTGGGGAATGGACACAGGTGGAATTTGGGAGCACAATTGCTGAGAGGAGTTGTCTGGGGTGAAAGTAGTTCAGCAATAGAGTCATTAGTCTGGGGCAACTCTAGAACCTTGGTAGTTTAATGTAAACAAACTGAAACCAGTTAGCTAGGTTTTTCTTCAGTCAGAGAAAATGAAACTCAGGAATAACTAATCCAGAGTAGTTAACTAGATTTTCTTGATTCTGAGAAAATGAAAATCAAGAACAGCTATCATTACAACCAAGTAATTAATTTTTTCCAAATAAAGCAAACATTTAAATTATAGCCAACTGAGTACTTGCTTTGCTTTCCTGTCTTCTCTGTACATTTCTCTGCTCTAGCCCTTGCTCACAAAACACTGGTGACCATCTTTGGTTTTGTGCTTTCTGAGTCAAATAGTTGTTTGCTAAAAAAAAATAAATAAAAAAGTTTTAATGTGTCAAAATTTTACATTTTAACATCAGGTAAAATGTAAAAGAGCTCCAGAAATCTCTATAAGGAACCACCTGAGTCCTTGGCTGAATACTAAGTTTTCATATGTAGGCTACGACTTCACAAAGCTGAGTAAAGAATAGGGAATGAGGTGTTATGCACAACTGAGGAATTGTTGAACACTACATCAAAAACTAATGACCTACTATATGTTGGCTAATTGAACATAATAAAAAAATAAGTAAAACTAAAGAAAAGAAGAAGTCACAAATTAAAGAACTCAAAAAAAAAAAAAAGAGAGAGAGAGAGAGAGAAAGAAAAAGAAGGAAAAAGAAAATTCCAGAAGTGTAGACTGCAGAGAGAAAGGACATATTAAATACAAGAGGGGAAGACAGTGAAAGAGAACATGGGAGGGAAAAAAAGCACAGAGAAAAACAATGAAATAAAGGTCAGTTATTTGAAAATATTAGTAAAATTGACCAATCTCTACCTAGAGAGATAGGCAAAAGAAGAAAGATTAGTTATCAAAATCAGGAGTGAAAATAGAGGTATCAGTGATAGTGATGTGTGCAATTGTGTGATAGTGATATTCAAATGAAAGTATTATGGAGTATTGTTAAGCCTTATGCCAAATAACTTGAGTGCTTTGATGAAATGACAACTCCTTAAAAAATAAAATCAGTCCAAGAAAAATAGAAATTCTAAATTCATTAAATACATTGAATTTGTAATTAAAAACCTCCCCCCAAAAATCAGGCCAGAATGGCTTTGTGGTGAATTCCATCAAACATGTAAGGAGGAAATAGACTAATTCTACACTGATTCTTCCAGAAAATAAAAGCGAAGAGAACCTTTCCAAAAGAAGTCATGAAAAGTCATCAGAGAGGAAGAAAAACCACAAGAGACTCTTAACTATAAGAAACATACTGAGGGTTGCTGGAGGGGAGGTGGGTGGGGGGATGGGGTAATTGGGTGATGGGCATTAAGGAGGGCCCATGATGTGATGAGCACTGGGTATTATGTGCAACTGATAAATTATTGAACACTACATCGGAAAATAATATGTACTATATGTTGGCTAATTGTAATTAAGTAAAAAGTAAAAATAAATAAAGTATATTTTAATTAAAAGAGTCACGAAAGAAGATAATAAAATTCATGAATGGATGCTCAACAGCATTAGTCCTCAGTTGAATTAAAATTAAAGTCACAAAAAGTTATGAATATGTAATGAGATGAATGTTTGCGTCCTCCCAAATTTTATATGTTTAAATGCTAACCCCAAATATAATGGTATTAAGAGGTGATGCCTTTGGGAGGTGATTAGATCATGAGGGTGGGGTCCTCATGAATGGGTTTAGTGCCCTTATAAAAGAATCTCTAGAGAGCTCTCTTCCCCTCCTTTTTCTGCTATGTAAGGGAGAAGAAGGCTGTCAAAGAATCAGGAAGCAGACTTTGACTGGACATGGAATGTGTCAACACTTTGATGTTGGACTCCCATCCTCCAGAACCGTGACAAATAAATATTTGTTGTTTAGGCCACCCAGTCTATGGTATTTTTATTATAGCAGCCTGAATGGACAAAGACAATATACATCCTCTAAAAAGGCCCTACATTAAAAGTGTGATTATGCCAAGTGTTGCAAAGTATGTAGAGCAACTGGAACTTTACATTGCAGGTGGTAATACGATAAGGCAAAGTTATTTGTGGAAATTCTTTGGTAGCTCTTTGTTAAGTTAGCATGCATTTACCATACGCTGCAACATTCCTATTCTTAGGTATTGAAACAAAAGACATGAAAATATATTTCTACACAAAAAACATATACTGATGCTCATCAAACTTGATTCATAAAAGCTTCCAACTGGTAACAACCCAACTGTCCATCACTGGTGAATTTAGACCTAAAATGTGTATATTTTACTTCATGAAAATTGGGTTTTTTACAGTTTTGATTCAAAAATTCTTTAAGCATATGAATTACCTATAAAGTTCATTAAAGCACACATTCTCAGGCTATCTTGACAGATCTCCTTGTCAAAATGAGGTGAGTGAGGGATGAAGCACGTCACAGGGTGCTGCAATATTTGAATTCGGTAACATGAATATTCACTTGTTCAAGGTGTTATATACTATGCAATTTTAAATTTTAAATATGATATGTAGCTGTCTACTAAGGTATCTTAGCACCTAATTTTTCTGTTACTAAGACTTTCCTATATTTATTCTTCATGTTAAATTGACAGTTCTCTAGAGATAGTAAGATAGATGAATTATTATGAAAACTATCAAATGAGAACGTGTATTATTTCTCTCTGACACTTAAATAAATATAGAGATCCATATTTCCATTTGGTATAATGTAATCTTAGGAACCGGAGCTTAGATATGGAGATATTTGCCATATTTTAAATTTTGTATCAGTTTACAGTTTATATCAGAAACGGATCTTGTTATGTAAAACTTTATCTCATGGATCTATCACCCTAATCACTTTTAAAAAGCCCTTAACCTAAAGGATATGTTGCAACATATCACTGATTTCAATTATATTTAATCATTCGAAACCTCAAATCATAAATAGCAATTTTTTAAAATAAATTCTCTGAGCTTGTGCATATACACTGTGTCCATCTATTTAAAGAAAGAGAAGAATTAATGTAACCCTTTAAATTTTGCTTAAGATTCTCTCTCTCCTTCTGCCCCTCTCCACCTGCTCGCTCGCTCACTCTCTAAATAAAAACTAAATAAATAATATTTTTAAAATAATAATAAAAAAGATATTTAAATACAATTGGAGTATTCTGGTTATCATAAAGAGAGGTAAAAGTACAATGGAGATTCAGAGAAAATGATCAGAGCATGTTTTCTAAGAGGAAAAACAAAAATAATAAATTCAGGAAATAAGTAAATGATGCCATAACTAATTAAATAAAGGTATGCTTCAACCTTAAAAATTAATAACCCATTTAATTTATTTTTTCTGTAAATAATTGGTTTATTAACTATATGTTTATGGTAACCCAAAATAATTGGTTTATTAACTATATGTTTGTGATAACCCAAAATTGGTAGCAATTTGACCTACAATATTCCTTTAATTAATATTCTACTTTCTCAGAGGTTATGATCTGCTAATTTGGTCGTTATTTAGTTCCTGCTAGAGACTGAATAGTGGGTGGATGTGATGAAAAAACTGTGGTATTGACCACAGAGCTTAGAAATATAGAAAAATAGGAAGGATAAATATGCCATTTTGAATATAGAAGCAATCAAGATAATGTAATCTTAATATTTTTCATTGAAAATATTTGTTCTATCAAATGTTATATTCAAATACGTTTGAAACCAAAAGAAAAAGAGCCAGTACAATCTTCAAGACTGATAGCTAAAAATAATGAAAGGAGATTGGCGATTGCTTTACAGTAAAGAGAAAATGTAAATCATGTTTTATAATAAAAACTTTAGAAAGGCATTGGACAATTAGCCCCTTTTCTGGTAATGAACCGGACTTCTAAAGAAAAAAATAATGGTTGTAAGACTAGAGCTCAGAAAGAATGATTACACAACATTTGCAGCAACATGGACGGGACTGGAGGAGATTATGCTAAGTGAAATAAGTCAAGCAGAGAAAGACAATTATCATATGGTTTCACTCATTTATGGAACATAAGAAATAGGAAGGTCGGTAGGAGAAGGAAGTGAAGAATGAAGGGGGTGTAAACAGAAGGGGGAATGAACCATGAGAGACTGTGGACTCTGGGAAACAAACTGAGGGCTTCAGAGGGGATGGGGGTGGGGATTGGGGTAGGCCAGTGATGGATATTAAGGAGGGCACATATTGCATGGTGCACTGGGTGTTATATGCAAATAATGAATCATGGAACATTGCATCAAAAACTGGGGATGTACTGTATGATGACTAATATAACAAAATAAAAATTATTAAAAAATAATAATAAAATTTTAAAAAAAGGAGTGTGTGGTGTAGCTGTCAAATGGGGAATCCTAAAAAGATATTAATGAACCTAGTGCGTATATGACTGTGAATGTTGTGCCTTTTGCAACTTCAAGGGATTCCATTCCCATGGTAGTCATCCTAGATACACATAGCTACTGGAAATTTTTCCTTGAAAAACCAATAGACTGCTTTGAGGAAAGGCATATTTTCATAATTTACATAAAGTCACCATATTGGCTAACAGTGGTGCGGTAAGAAGCAGCAAATCACATATTGCAGGGCAGTGTGAAAGACCTGAGTGACACCAAGGACAGCAGGGATAAGAAATAGCCATCACGGGTAAGGAAATGGGAGCATCAAATTAAATGTCATCAACTATACAGTGACGTGTGACAGACATATTTTTGGGCTAAACTATTTCTAATTCAAATGGAATAAAATGGGAAATTCTAATAAACATTACAGAGAATGCATAATATATCTGAAAATATCTGATTTTGATTTGAAAAATAGGGAATTTATAGAGTTGTCAAAAGATGGTTGAAAGGGTTAGTGGAGTGTTTGCATCATAAGGAACGAGTGATTTGTCTAAATGTGATTAAACTTTCCAATATTGACTAATAATAACTGCTGGTCAGAATAATGAAAACTGAAAAAGTGTTCTGATTTTTCCCTCTGATTAATGCTTTATGTTTTATTATCTAATCTGTTTGCAAAGATTTAATGAGGAGAAATAATTATGGCTATAAAATGGTAAATTAATTCTGATCGTAAAGTGATTTTAACTATATGCTATATTTAATTTAAACTGTGATGTGCTTTATCCCATTATTGATTTTTACTATCTTAAATTTAGCTTTACTAGCGGTGGTAGTTTTAGCAGATTTTTGCATTTTTACCATCTGATTCTAATTCATTTGGCTGACTAGTTTGCTCATGGCAAAGCATAGTCTTAGGTTATATTAACCAGTTATATATGTGAAGTTAAAAAAAAGGAGGATAAAAAAGCATAATTAACATTATGTGACATTTACAATTATTGAAGAGTGTATATACTACATTTAAAATGCCTTTAGGTCCAAAATTGCTGTTATTAACCAATTATATACCTCCATTTCTTTATTTCATATATCAGATCATGTAATACTGCATGGAAATTTAAACTGTTCTATGGAGTAGTGTGCATAGTGGTCTAGAGCTAGACATCATGGGTTCAAATCTCTACCCCGCCACTTAACTAGAAATAAACATTTGGATAAATTACCTAAGCAATCTGTACACAGTACTCTTATCTGGAAAATGGGGGGGGGGCGATATCAATTAAAAAAAAAAACTTACAGGATTGTTAGGAGGAAAAAAGTGCCATTAAATAAAATGTTTATAAAAGCATGTCTGGCACAGAGACGACAGTGCTCTCCAAGTCACCCTACAGAGGTTTGTCATATTGCCTTTTTTCCCGTTTTTTAGAGGAAAGGTTTGTAGTCCATTTTAATCTGTGTGTCATCCTCTCAAGTGATATTTCTACAATGTTTTGTTTATTTTGGATATGAATACAATAAATCAGTAGCCAATGGGATAGACTGGTGATGGGTAGTAAGGAGGGCACGTATTGCATGGTGCACTGGGTGTTATACGCAACTAATGAAGCATCAAACTTTACATCGGAATCTGGGGATGTACTGTATGGTGATTAACATAATATAATAAAATAAAATAAAAAAAAATTAAAAAAAAATCACTATATGTTCCAGGACTGCAGAACCACAATTAAGGCTCTCCTATATAAGGTTTCTTTCACACTTCCTTGTTTCCCTTGGTTTCAATACATCAGCTGGGGTACTTCTGAATCAATGAATCTCCTTGGGCCATTCTTTCTTTAAATATTAGAATGCATTCTGATCTTCATAACTATATCTTCTTAGATACCTAGTCTTCACAGTTTCTTTGTGCCAGCCCCAGAATTCAACAAATAATGACATCCGAAACCTGAATAACAAATTATGTTTGTTCATCTAAAATTTTAAAATTTTCTGTTATCATCTATTATGCCCCATGATAGAAAGTTATTTACAATATATTCTATATTTGCTAACTCAGTTCCCATCTTCCTCCAAAGATAAGGTGATTCAGGTGACATTTAAAGAATGAATAAATTAGTCTTCATAAATACTTCATTACAAGGAGCTACTGAGAAATTTCAACATTCTCTTTCTACCCTTTAAATTTATTTCTCTGGGATAAATCTGTTTTTATTAAACTGGCAGACCTCTACTAAATTTAACCCCAAATTGGGAACATGATTTTCTCTTATTTTTTTTATTATGCTCAGTTCGCCACTGTATAGCACATCATTAGTTTTCGATGTGATATTCAGTGACTCATTAGTTAAGTATAACACCCAGTGCTCAACTTATTTTATATTCTCAATTATAATTGCTAAGTCGAACTCCTAGAAACAGAGAGTAGAATATTGGTTATTCTACTTGGGCTGGGGCTAGGGGGGTGGGAGATGGAGAGAAACTGGACAAAGGATACAAGTTTTCAGTTATAAGATGAGTAACCTCTGGGGATCTAATGTACAGCACCATGACTATAGTTAATAATACTGTGCTGTGTACTTTAAATGTGCTTAAAGAGTAGACCTTAAGCATTCTCACCACACACACAAAAATAACTGTGTGAGATAATACGTGTGTTAATTATCAGGATGGTGGAAATCATTTCACAAAGTATATGCTTGTCAAGTAGTCACATTGCATACCTTAAATGCATATAATTTTATTTGTCAATTATACCCCAATATATCTGAAAAAGGGAAAGAATTGCAAATCCTCATTAGCAAAAACCACCAGGGAAACATTTGTAGTTGAAGAAAGTCAAGCTTATCAATACTTGCTGCAAAAGAAAAAGAAATCACAAAGTATGTGGAATCATGGAGTATCTAAGAAAGAGTGTTTTTAAGATTGGCTTATGATAGTGCTTAGAAACCATTACGTGATTTTAAAGGGGGTTCAAGAAAACAAAAGTTTGGGATAAGAAGCTGTCTGGAACAGGGACAATTTTGTGATATATTTTTTAATATATTAAAAAATTTAATGCAATTTAATATATTTACTTTAATCTGATAGTGGGAGGAAGAAAGTGAAGCTAATTTGTAATGGACAAAGAGTCATCAATCAATCAAGAGAACCAGGAAAGAAGAGAGTATGAATCAATCCATTGTTTGGACAGTGCTTTGGTTTCTGTCTCTCCCTAGACCTGATTACAAAGTGATCTTGTTTCTGTTTCTCTCCATCATACTCACAAAGAGATCTTGTCTGATGTTGATGTTCTGTGACATTGGCTGAGCCATTAGTGCCAGCCAGCTCAGAAAACTCTTTCTCAGGAAACTCAATAAGACATGAAAACTTTGTGTTAAATAAGAAGTCTCAAGATAGCCCTCGGAGGCCATTTACATGAGCAGAACCATACCCAGGAAAATGTACTGTAAGCTAGGTCTCAGGGGAAAATGAAATGGACTGGCGGCAGTTGGGACCTGAGGTACAATTTGGGAAAAGGACTGGTGTACAAATAAGTTCTGAGGAATCTGTTACGTCATCTGTGACATGAACACATAGGGCTATGTAAGTACACTGGGCCTTCTTTGTTATTGTAAATCCTTCGATTTCATCAATTTCAAGTACAACCCAAAGAAGGTGAGTAGCAATAACAGGCCCTGCATGATCTGAGTCTGAGATAAAGTAGCTTTAATCCGAACCCCAAAGCACGGTGCTGATGGAATTATGATATATTGCTAGGCACTGACAGAAGCAATTCAATTAATTGCTTGAGCTTCTTTCTCAAAAAATGGGACAGATTTGTGCATTCAGCAAGAAAGTTCAGAAGAAGAAACACAGTGAAAACAAGGGAAGAGCTGATATTGTTGAGTTACCTTCCTCAGAAAATGAAGAAAGGAAATGATGGGAATGGACATTCTACATATGTTCGTTTACCAGGTATAACATTGATAGTGATCAATTAGACTTCCTTTCACTGCTTTATGGATGACGAAACAGGCTCAGGTGAAACAATACGTCTAAAGAAACACACCTTGTAAGTAGTGAAACCAGGATAACCCTAATTTTTTCTAGTCTTCAAAATCATGGTCTACGTGAACTCTGCTGATGTTCCCCCTCCATTTTACCCTCATGTATAAAAAGTTATCAGTAAACTCCTTATAAATAATTCAAATTAACATTTTGGTCCTAGTTTTCATTGACATGTTTTCAGCATGTTGACACTGTTGCACACATTTACACACCTTCTGGAACACTCTGTTGATTTCATGAGATTACTTCATTTTCTTCCAAATATATTGCTCTCCCTTTTATAATTTTCTTTGCTGGATCATCCTACCCTGACCAGTTAGAACTGGCATTATTCAAACGTCTGTTGTAGGCTTTCTTCCACTGTCACTCTACCGTCCCCTGCTGTATGATCTTACCCACACTCCTGGAACTGAATAGCATCTATCAGCTTATAATTATAAAATATGGACTTACAGACCATATCCTCCTCTGATCCTCAGACTACTTTTCCATAGCTTAATAGATAACACTTAATGTCACTCAGACCAAATTGGACATGCCCAAAATTGAACTCATGACCATACCTCTCAGAACCAGACCCTTCTACCCATTGTTTTAGTAAATACATTCACAATTCACCCAGTATGGGAAGTTAGGAAAAACTTAATTCAGCACAGTCAACCTAAATGTCCAATCAATCACTACAATTTACTGTTTTTGCCCTCCAATTATTTCTGAAATTCATGCATTTATCTCTCTACATCTAAATCTCATTTTCACTAGTTCTATCAATCTTTCAGCAAGGCTATTGTAACAGCCAAACCCTGACTCAGTCACACACCTATTAACTTCCCCTCCATTCAATCTTTCACATTGCAGAGTTTTGTATTAAACAAGTATAATTGACGCTTGACCAACATGGGGGATGGGGTGCCAACTCTCTGCATAGTCAAAAATCTCTGTATAATTTTTGACTCCCCCAAAATGTAACTAACAATTAGCCTACTGTTGATAAGGGCTTTACTAATAACATGAACAGTCAATGAACATAAATTTTGAGTATTCCATGTATTTATACTGTATTCTTACAATATAGTAAACTAGAAAAAAGAAAATGCTACTTTTAAAATCACAAGGGAGAGAAAATACATTTATAGAGCTGCACTGCATTTATCTAAAAAAATCCGCACATAAGTGGACCCACAGAGAGTTAAGCCTATGTTGTTTGAGTTTGTATTCTGATTATTTAACTTTTTATGTTATCTTTATAAATGTTTTCTATTGCTTTCTACTTTCACCTTTATCTTCTATTCATGTCTATCTTATGTTATAGTACTTTCCAACAAAATGTCTTCCCAAATCACATCCTTTCTTTCCCTACAGGACTTTCTACCACCTCTGATCACCTAATTAATTCCTATTCACATTATAGAGCTCAGTTTCAAATTGAATTTCCTCAATGCAGCTCTCATGACACTCTAGACCCTGCTAGAACCCTTTCAATCATAGCTACTTTGTAACTCTGCTCATAATTGTACTATAATTAAATAATTTTCTATTTATCTGATTGCTTAACACCTTCATGCTTAACTGTTTAATGTTTTAATTTGTCCTTCTAAACAAATTATAAAAAGACTTCAAAATCTGGGAAGAGAAAAAAAAATAATTAAGAATTGGGATGCCTGTATGGCTCAGTCAGTTAAGCGTCTGCCTTCAGCTCAGGCCATCATCCCAGGGTCCTGGGATCAAGTACTGCATCCAGCTCCTTGCTCAGCAGGGAGCCTACCTCTCCCTGTGCCTGCCCCTCCCCTGCTTGTGTGCTCTCTCTCTCTCTCTGACAAATAAATAAACAAAATCTTAAAAAAAAAAAAAATAACATGAAAATTTCACACAACTTATTAAAGTCAAAACTCATTTTAAGAGTTGTGTTCAGTCACTTTCAGTATAATAACGATATATAAAAATAGCAATAATGAAACTAAGACTTGTAATTATGGGGCGCCTGGGTGGCGCAGTTGTTAAGCATCTGCCTTTGGCTTAGGGCGTGATCCCGGCGTTCTGGGATCGAGCCCCACATCAGGCTCCTCTGCTAGGAGCCTGCTTCTTCCTCTCCCACTCCCTCTGCTTGTGTTCCCTCTCTCACTGCCTGTCTCTCTCTGTCAAATAAATAAACAAAATCTTTAAAAAAAAAAAAGACTTTTAATTAAATCATGTATTATTGACTTGTAATTGAGTATAATATTGACTTATAACTTTTTATGGCTAATTTTAATGATTCAGCAAATATGTGCTCAGGATGACCTACAATATGTTTCATGCAATTTTCACCATAGACAGGATACTAAGGAAGAGAGCAAAATTATTTTCTTTGTCTCTTATTTTGGGGGTTATTTTTGGAAACCAAATTGAAGTACAGATAGAAGAAATAATAATTTGTTTGTGTCTGGGACTAATTGTCAATGGGTATAGGATTTCAAGGAAAGTAGACATATCTATACTGTTTGCCAGTGGCTTCAGAAGCAATTGAAATTTGATTTGAGATTTAAAGCCAATCTGTATCTTGAAAGATCTGTATGCTTTGGAACTTGAAAATAATTAAAAATTTAATTATATCTTACAACACTGCCCTACTTATTGGCAAGTTGTCCTCCATTATCCAGTTTTCTCTTTATAACCACATTGCTGCCTTTCATCCAGCTCTTCACTTCACCATTGACCGCTCAGCACACAATTACAACAGGAGTTATCACCCACATCTCATTCTTCCTAGGTGGAGGGACTCTGTTTCTCAAAATCATACTTACTAAGAATAAAATGAGCACACTAGTTTGAGGTTAAGAGTGACATTTTAAAAGACTGTAAGACTGAAAAACTTGCAAATCATATCATTTTCCCAACAATAGTATCTAAATATTTTTTAATAAACCATAAATTAAAAAAATATTCTTGTGAGTACTCAATTACTTTTAGTGTTTATAGAAGAGATACTATCTGGCTAAATGTAGTTAAGCATATGAATCAGGAATTGGATGATTTATGTTCAGATTTACCCTTGCATATATTCTTACCTGTAATGACACATGATTGCAAATATAAAAATCTGATTAGGCTATTATTTTTCCTGTTTTGATTTAATTGTATAATTTAGCCAACCCTAACTGCACTCTGAGTAATTTCACATGCATTAATGGATATACCTTTGTTAAATGCATCGATATGATTTGATTTCAGTGTCTTCTCCCAAGCTTCCTATTATATGAACATTACATTAGTTTCTAAAAGAGAATTGTTTAATTGCTTAGTACTTGATTTCTATGGTCTACTGTTTGTGGGATCTTGAACCAATTATTTAACCTCTCTTTAAAAAAATATTGTTCTTTACTTATTTTCTTCATCAGTAAAATGGGATTAAAAGTAATACTTAATTTAGACAGTTGTTTTGAGTTTTACAGAAGTTAATGACTAAAAATACTAAGAAGACAATCTGGTATAAGTGAGCACACAAGACAGGTGAGCCAAGTTACTGGTCCATGTTTTTCTGTCACTTTATCTTCC
This sequence comes from Ailuropoda melanoleuca, assembly GCF_002007445.2. Taxonomy (NCBI): domain Eukaryota; kingdom Metazoa; phylum Chordata; class Mammalia; order Carnivora; family Ursidae; genus Ailuropoda; species Ailuropoda melanoleuca. The sequence continues at coordinate 128,621,956 of NC_048220.1, forward strand.
TAACACTGCTCTTCCATTGCCTCCTTCCTTTCTTCCAGAATTGTTGATAAATCTACAATGACACTGAAAAATATCAAATCTGTAGCTTGCTCTTTGAATAAACTAGATCTATCATTTCTGGACATATGTCCCAATACTTTGGAACAGAGGAGTCCTTCTTGACCATCTGTTTTACCTCTTCAAATCCAATGAAGGGCAGAATTTTTGTAACATTTTTAAAAGACTCCCTATATACTCTCCAATCCCGTTTTCTCTTCTTTTTCATCTCCCAAGTACATTTCCCTGCTTCCCTTGCCATGAGAATGAATATTAGCTGAAGAAGTAGGAAGGGTAGTGATCAAGCCATTTCCACACATACTCAATCACACATCTTGAGTGACCCCCCATGTTTCTTCTCTTCAGCCTGCCAGCCAGAAGATCAAAGCAGCTAGGTCACTAAACAACTGGGTGCATGATAAAGTCTCCCAGTAAGAAAAATAAATGCGTGTGTGTGTTTGTGTGTGTGGTACAGCACCACGATTTCATTATTGCAGTTGCCACAGTTAACTGACCATATTCATCAGAACACTATACTGCCTTCAAATCCCCAGAATGGCTCTTGCTTATTTAATGACTATGTATCAGAATTTATCAGATAATACAATAACCTTAAAAATCCACAAAAAAACCTCTTAGTACATAAAATGATTAGGATAAATAATGTTTTATTTCTTAAAGAATAAATCACTTTGTCATTCAAAGGTACTTTCTCTAATAACCACATTATAGATTTTAATGTCCAGGTAAACTTGACAAGCAGGGCATACTGTAACATTTTTTAGCAAACAAACACACTTATAAATTTCCAACATTAATCTCCCTGATTTACTGAAATATCATAAAGCTAAGTTAACCTTGCTTGTATTTTATGTTATTAAAAAATGACTCAATAGGGGCGCCTGAGTGGCGCAGCGGTTAAGCGTCTGCCTTCGGCTCAGGGTGCGATCCCGGCGTTACGGGATCGAGCCCCACATCAGGCTCCTCCGCTATGAGCATGGTTCTTCCTCTCCCACTCCCCCTGCTTGTGTTCCCTCTCTCGCTGGCTGTCTCTATCTCTGTCGAATAAATAAATAAAATCTTTAAAAAAAAAATGACTCAATGGTACAAAGTATCTTCATATCTCTCTCCATTCTACTTTCTTTTGTTTATATTTTCTCACTTTTAATTAGTAAATGCAATCAGAAGATTTCAAAATATGTATCTCACACAAAATTCTGCACTGTTTCCTGCAAGGCTGAATAATTGTCTCATATTGGTAAGAACTGTCAAAAACTTTATGCAAGTGCATAATAGTGACCCAGCTTAGACAAGTGAAAAAAGGAAATGAACTAGGAAAATATAAAAACTGCTGACTAGCTCCTCTCCCTTTCACTAAGGGCAGTAAGAAAAAATATGAAGAGGAATTTCAACGTGAAGGATTTGGAATTACTTCCTGTCAACAGGGGCCCTAAAATATATGTTTTTTTGATTGAACAATAAACTTAGGTAATAAAGCAGTAAAAAATCCTATAATGTCTGATTACACAAATATTTTATGTACCATAAGTAAGTCAATATACAATTTAAAGCAAAAACAAAACCACCAAATTTTACTGTACCTTAGGTTAAATATTTTGGTCATTGCACTTTGCCATGAATTGCACATTAATAACTGCTAATCACTGTGTAATACAGTCTTTGATGAAAATTTTAAACTGTTTTATTTGCTATTTGGGCACATAGAGCTTAACAGAAGTTAATTCATTTTGTAAATCTTCCATAAACCTTTCATCGAAGGTGATACCAAATCTATATCAGAAATAAAATGTTCAACAGTATATTTCCATTTACTACATGATAATTCATTCCCCCAATTATAGAATTGAAAAATACTTTCTACAATTATCTGATTGTTTGACGTGTATGCTTGATATTATTCACACTGTGTCTAAAAGAAAATTACCCTATTTGCTTTTAGTGGATTTTGACGGATAAACTAACCTAATGAAATTGAAGCAGGAGAGAAAATAGGTTAGAGTACAATTTTTGTCCTAAAATGCCTTATAAAGGAAAAAATATATGTGATATGATTAATCTTCCAAGACATCTTCAAAGTTCTAGCTCAGTGAGAGGCAATGAGATGCAACTGAAAGGCTCCATATTCTCTTGAGGTGATATCCGTGGGGAGACTGTTGATTCGACCCCTCAATGTGGACATACAAAAAATATAAAACTCAAAATAATGAAGGAAGTCTTGTATTGTTAATTTAAACATATTTAGATTACATAATTGGCTAAAACCTTGTGTGCTTCTTAAATTTCCTGATTGTGCTCAAGAATACAAATCGCTGATATTGTTCTAAATTTTTTTTTAAAAGAGTCATTTAAAAATCTCTCATTTTCCTGTCAGAGACTTGCATGAACTTGTTAGAGCTCATTCTTTTGCATAAATATACCTAAGGACTGTGATTTCCATACCAATGGGCAAGTCAGGATGCATGGTAACTGAGTGGCCAACAGTTAAGTGTTCAATCTCTACTAAGGCCCAGTGGTAAGCCAAACGCTGCTTCTCAAAGGAGAGTATTATCTGCAAGGATGACAGGACTTTGCTCCAAAATCCTAAGGGTCTGCTCTCTGATACGCCTATAAAATCCTGCCAAAGACATGAAACAGGATCTATGCCATTGACATTTGAGCATAGACAGATCCGCCAGATCACATGGCCCACGCAGAAGAACACCGTGCATAGCAGCAAGGACCTGTTGCAAAGTGTCCTGGTGTTCTGGGCCCCACTCAAACTTCTCAGTCTTTTGGGTCACTAGGTAAATGGGCCATAGTAGCACACCTGAATGAGGAATACCTTGCTTCCAAGCCCAAAGCATCCCACTAGACCATGTGCCTCTATTTTGGTTGTAGCGAGGTCAGATGTAACAGTTTATCCTTTAGCTTACAGGGACTAATTGGTATACTCCATACCATTGGACCACTAGAATTTCATTCAAGTGGAAGCCCCTGAGTTTTAGTCAAATTTATTTGACATCCGCCTATACACAAATGTCACCAATATGTCCACAGTAGGTGCTACTTTTAGCTCACTATGTCCAGTCACCAGGATGTCAATGTAACATACCAGTGTGATATTCTGGTAAAAAGGGAGGTGATCAAGTTCCTTGTGGACTAATAGTGACATAGGGCTTGAAAGTTGATGTACTCTCAAGGTAGGAGAGTGAAGATTTATTATTAGCCTTGCCAGATGAAAGCAAACTGCTACAAATGGCATTTATAAGCAGTTATCAGGGAAAGAAACCTTGCTAGATCACTAGTTACATACCAGAGTCAGAGTATGGGTACTCAAGCAGTGAAACAAATAAGGAACAGCAGCTGCACTTGGAGTCACCACCTGGTTGACTTTATGATAATCCACTATCATTCTCTAAAATTAGACTGCTTTCTGTACAGGGACCAGACTTTCTTTTTGACAAGGTCAAATACTTTACTATACATGCTAACCCCTGGGCTTTGGTCAAGGTTGTCAGTTAGATGAAAGATAGATAGCTAGATAGCTAGATAGCTAGATAACTAGCTAGCTAGATATAGCTAGCTAGCTAGCTAGCTAGCTAGATAGATAGATGATAGATAGATAAATAGATAGATGATAGATAGATAGACATCAGATGCTTAACATTTGGAGGAGCCAGTTTGGGATAAGAATAGATTTAAAGAACGGCTAATTAATCACAATATCCCTAAAAGATAAATAGTTGGGTAGTTCACTAATCTCTTACTTGATCCACACAAGTGGAAGAGTTTTAGGTTTCATGAGCTGAAGTCTAACTTAAATCACCAAAACAAAGTCATGCCCCCTCAGTAAATTCTCAGATTCGGGCCAGTTTACAGACTTAGAATCCCTTGAATGAAGGGGATACCAGGCCTACTTAAGAAAACCCAAAACCAAAACCAAAACAAAACTTGCAGCACTGATAAATACTGATACCACAGATATCTCACCTAGTGTTTTCTAAAGAGGCATAAGACAATTTGCCAGGGTAATTTTACATTGGCAAATCAGACTGCGAATTCCTGAACATCGGCACTAATTACAGGACATCTCAGAACTCACTGCGGTCCCCCATTCAGAGAAGCAGTTTAGGCAGGTTATGTGATCAATAGAATTTTAGGTCAGGTCCATCCCAGAGTTGGTTCAGGGGGTCCCTGAACCTATCCTGTGGTATTCCCTCCATTTTAAAATGTATAACTGGAATAACATACACAGCAACTGATAGACTATTCTGACCTCTGACTCGAGGGCTTTTATGGTGGGAAAGGCCAAGCTCGAACCACTAGAAACAGTCTCTCCCTACAAAACAGTAAATCAAAAGCAATACTGAACGCCTGGCAGGATTGAAGAGGACAGTACTACCATCAAGAACTTGAAAGATTCAGTAGTGACAATACCACCACATCCCCATATATCACAGAAAGTGCAGTTTTCTGAAGTAGATCTCTCAATACATGTCTCCTACTGGTTCTGTTTCTCTGGTTGAGCACCAACTGATAGAGATTTTGATACCTAAAGTAGAATGCTACTATAATAAATACTTGAAAGTATGGATGTGGCTTCAAAATGTAGACATTGATAGAGGATTGAAGAATTTTGATGACCATGATAGAAAAAAAAAAAAAACAAAACCCCTTGGGGCCCTGGGTGGCTCAGTCTTTTAAGTGTCTGCCTTCAGCTCAGGGCGTGATCCTGGCGTTCTGGGATTGAGCCCCCCCCCCCCTTCTGGGAGCCTGCTTCTTCCTCTCCCACTCCCCCTGCTTGTGTTCTCTCTCTCGCTGGCTGTCTCTCTCTCTGTCAAATGAATAAATAAAAATCTTTAAAAAATAATAATAAATTTAAAAAATTAAAAAAAAAAAAACCCTAAATTTACTTGATCCAACTATTAGTAGGAATACAGACATTAAGTGTGGCTGAGGGTTCAGAAGGAAGTGAGGAACATGGTAGAGAAAACCTATTTTTTCTTAGAGAATATTTAAATCATTATAAAATGACTTTGGGAGTGAGAGAACAAAAGGAAATGAGGAACATGTTATTGTAAATTTGAGAAAAGGTGATCCTTGTTACACAGTGGCAGAACACTTAGTTGAACTACATCATAAAGATATGTGCAGATCATTTAAGCAACAAGCTTAGTGTTTAAATGGGGAGATCTCCCAGCGATGTGTTGAAGATGTGGTTTGGTTCTTCCTTACTGCTTATAGTGAAACTCCAGAGGAAAGAGACAAATTGAGAGAACTGTAAGCAAAAAACAAACAGAAAACTCACAGCTTACTGATCTGGGAAATTTCAAGCCTATCCAGACTGTAAAGGACAGAAAATGAAAAGATCTACCGTCAGTAAAGTGTGCTCTTGAGAGAAAGCCAGCCTTTTTTTAGTGTCCCGGAAGTATCAAAATGGCAGCATATGCAATCATTCAGAGGGACCTTGGTAGAGCAAGTGACGTGACAGCAGAAGCAGAGAGAGAAGGGGTGATGTGACTAAGCAAGCAGAGATTGGACCGATATAGGGCTACAGGCCCAAGAATGCAGGTAGCCTGCAGAAGCTAGGAAAGACCCGAAAACAACTTCTCTCCTAGAGTTTCCAAAAAGATCTGATCCCTGCCAATACCTTGATTTTAGCCTATGGAGGTTGATTTGTACTTCTGAACTCAAACACTGTAAGAGAGTAAAGTTAAGTTTTTGTTTTGATAAAAGCAAATTCCAGTTCATTGGATACTCTGAATTGATTTAAAAGTTCTGGGGGCGCCTGGGTGGCACAGCGGTTAAGCGTCTGCCTTCGGCTCAGGGCGTGATCCCAGCGTTATGGGATCGACCCACACCAGGCTCCTCCGCTGTGAGCCTGCTTCTTCCTCTCCCACTACCCCTGCTTGTGTTCCTTCTCTCGCTGGCTGTCTCTATCTCTGTCAAATAAATAAAATCTTTAAAAAAAAAAAAAAAAGTTCTGGAGTTTGCCTAAAGAGTGACACAATTCCCCTAAAGTTATAAAAAATGCTAGATTAAAGAAACTACTTTGAGATTTCAGGAATTTTTTTCTTAATTTTATTTTGAGTATTTCCAACTAAATGTCTTCAAAGGAGATAGTAATTTATACATGTTCTCCTTTGTATGAACTCCAGGATGTTAACTCTAAAACACAGAAGGATATCCAAATAACATCCTTCTAGGATGTTATGTGTTTTATTTTAGTACATGCATGTTTTTATTTAGAACATATTTTCCCTAAATTTTTGTTCATAATTTAGATGTCTTTATCACTAATATTTCATGATAAAAGTGCTTCCATTTTTCTACAATATTCTGGGACTTTCTGGCCAGTGAAAGGGCTATAATATCCTACAATGCAGCACATCCATTTACAACAAACTATTACGTTCAGTCTCAGCTACTAAAATACAGCAAAACAACAGAGGCAGTTGTTCCTGAAGATTCTGCTCAGAGTCCAGGCATGCCTATTATCCAAAATTAAGCTGCAAATTTTTTTTAACAGGGGTTATCTTATTAGTAATAAAATATCTGGTACTTGGAAATTATATTTATGTATACAAGAAATTGAGACAAAAACTTTAGGACATTATATTTTAACAACTATTCCTCTCAGAACGAATAATTTCCTTTACATAATATTTTTAACCAGTTCTTTGATGTTTGTATCAGGTTCTTTTAGTTGTCCCTGCTGACATAACCTATCATTTAATAAAATAGAATATATATATATATATATATATATATATATATATATGGTATATACACACACAATGGAATATTACTCAGCCTTCAAAAAGAATGAAATCTTGCCATTTGCAATGATGTGGATGGAGCTAGAGGGTATTATGCTAAGTGAAATATGTCAGCCAGAGAAAGAAAAATATATGATTTCATTCATATGTGGAATTTAAGAGAAAACATATTCTTGACAGAAAACTTGAAAACTAATGTCATTTTAAATGTAAACTTGCAAAGCTAGTCCCATGAAAGATTCTGTATACACTCACTGTGATCCCAAAATTCTAAAAGGAGTATTTACTATAATTCAGGTCTATTCCAGAAAAAGTATATAAAGAACTCGATGCATGGTAGGTAAAATTTAAAATGGTAATAATTTTTATGCAGCTAATATATAAAACACTTGATACTTACATGCAGAAATTGCATCACTCTTAATTTATTCACGTCAGAAAACTAAAATCCAAACCAAAAGATAGATAATTACAGTATAAGAATAAAATCTTGCTACTTCTCAAAAAAAAAGTTTTACAACCATATTAAATAAACCAGTAAAATAAATCAAACACAAGGAAAAAGAATCCAGAAAAGCTTGAATTTTTGTTTATAATGATTCAGTTTTAAGTGCATTGATGGTTTTACTGTAAAAATTTTTAAAAACTCAGAAAAACTTCTAAATGTATGCTTCCAGAACGCATGGCAACAGAATCTTATGCAGCTAGACATCTTATTACTTTTTTGTATATGGGTAGTGCTTATTAGTTTTTATTCTCTGTAAAATTTAGAATTAAATTGTATTGTAAGCAACCAAAAACTTAATATGCATATATATGTATATACATATATATATTTCATTTCATGAAATGAAATAGAAATTCTTTTCTCCTTCATAGCCCTTAAATATAAATTAAATGTACAGGAATGGAGTAATTTTCTTTTCTATTTCTTCACTTTATGTGAAAATGTGAGGCCAAATGGAGCTCAAAATATTTAACAACATAAATATTATGGTACATTTTAGCAGCCTCAAAAAGTGCCAGTCTTTCTCATGGACCATTCTACTAGGCCTCAACAGTGTGATAAACTAATGTGAACATCTCTTGACATATTTAAGATGCTGATCTTTATATAGTTTATGTATTTATTTATTCATTCATTCATTCAACTTTCACTTATTGAAAATACAGCATCTGGGGCACCTGGCTGGCTCAGTCAATAGAGCATACAACTCTTGTTCTCAGGGCTGTGAGTTCAAGCCCCATGTTGGGTGAAGAGATTACTTAAAAAAAAAAAAAAAGATACAGCATCTATCTCAATCTCATTACATTTTAAACGAGAGATAATGACATAAACACTTAAAATGTGATGAGTATAACAGTGGTTCTATGCATACCATGTAGGAAGGAAGTTACTCTGTGCAGGGATCTTTATACTATTGTTTCTAAATGGTGATGAATTCACCAGATGTTCAGAAAAGAAAAGACATTCTGGGCAATGGCAGTTAGCATGGCTGGGACATAGGTTTGAAACTGTATTTTGTGTTTAGAGAGTTTTAAATGTATACTACTAGTATTCATTGAGCTAAAGGTTACAAATATTTGAAAAAAAAACAAACTTGGAATTGCATGTGCTTTCCATATAATTTCTTCACTCACTTGTTCAACAAGCCTTCATTACGTACCAACTCTGAGCCAGGAATTGGGAAAGGTTGGGAGGAGGAGTCAAATAATGAACAAAGCAAACACAGATTATTTTCACAGAACCTATAGTCCAATGGATGAAGAGTTATTTAAAAAATTGTGTAAAATGTAGAAGGACCATTGTGGAAACAGTACCCAGTCTGTTTATCTGTTGCTGCAAAACAGACTTCTCCCAAGCTTAGTGGTTAAAAGGCAATATTGTTGTTGCTGTTATTATTTGCTTGTTTGTCAGACTTAGTTCAAGTAAGTGGTTCTCTCATGCAATTGCCATCAGATGTTGCTGGGGCTGAGTCATCTGAAGGACCAACTGGGCTGGGAGACCAAATAACTCAGTGGTTGTTGGGTTGATTCGCTGGAGTTGTTGACAAGCACACAAATGTGCAGCCTCGCCATGTAGCTTGGCCTTCTCCCAGCATTGGATGCTGGGTTCTGAGAGTGAGCATTCCAAGGACCAGGAAGCAGAACCTTTGGGTCAAGGTGGTATCATGAACTGCCTAGATTCGAAGGGATTAAGAAATATCTACTTTTAGAAAGTGACATCTGCTGCATTAATCATATAATTTACTATCCAGATAAGATTACTTTTGATAAGGAAAGATGGCACAGTTTTCTACCCATTTCTAGTTTTATACCTAACTTATAATTCCTCATGTTTCTGACTGCCCTGGACATCTAGCACCTTAGTGGTTCCTTGGATCTCATCAAATGTGTCAAGGGCCACAGCAATGCAGACTGGTGTATCAGGAGGCCCAAAATGAAATAGACCTGCCCTTACTGCAAGGTAGAAGATGTCCTTAACCATTTGCAACTGAGTTTTGCTTTAGTCTCATGCTCTACATACTGACCTTGAAAGGGTCAGTTAGTTATATTGCTTTTAGAATAGGTCCAGAAAAGAGAAGTTCTGTCATTAGTCATTTTCCAGTAATAATCTGTTTATTGAACATGCATTTCAGCCACTACTAACTGAATACCGGGAAGAAACTGAAAATAAAATTTAAATGTTTTTAAAACCCATCCAGGCTATTTTAGTATAAATATTTAAATAATACTTCATTTAAAAAAAAAAGCATAAATTTGAGAACGTGTTAAGCCAGACAGAAAGCTGGGGAAACAGGCACAGACTAGGCCATCCTGGGCAATCCAGAATATGGTCACCCCAAAGGATATACCTAGGGTAAAAGTATACACAGAGAAAAAGCAGCTGCGATTTAATGGAGAATATGGAAGGATTTTCTGGCGAGCTAAGCATTTTTAACTTTATCCTCAGGCTATGTACAATTCAAGCATGAAAATACAAAATCAGACCAGCATTTCAGGATCATAACTGTATAAATATAAGGAAGGTATCGGAGTGAGTATATACAGAGTCATAAAAGAACAATGAGGAAGCTACAACTATTTTTAATATTATAAGAAGGAGGGAAAATAAAATGGTAGGTATGAGGATGGATTAATAGAATTTTTTTTTACCAAAATCTAGAATGAAGAATTAGACAGGTATAATTACCACACTTTTAGTGTGGTATTATCATATCACCTTTAAAATCATTTAGTTTTAAGGTAACTTTCAATTTAACCAACAACAGCATTAGAAAATTTCAGCTTTTCTTGACCAGAGAATTAAGATCCAACTTTCTTGCAAAGCCTCTTTACTAACTTAATATTTGAGATAATTCAACAACAACAAAATTTTTTTATCAAAGCTATTTCTGAAAATTCAAATATAATAATTTCAGCAAGAAGTTCTAATAGAAGATATATGTTCTGGGCAGTTTTGTACCAGAGGGACTAAGATGAGATCAGAGTAGTGTGTGCTTTAAGGACTTTCATATAGAAAACAGCCTAAGACATGAGACTGGCTGATGGTCTAATGGCAATCATTCTCTATTGGAGTTAGGGTGATTTTAATTTGCTTATTTTTTTTAACTTGACATTTGAGTATTAGATATAAGGAAATCTAAGCCTTCCCTTCTTGAGTTTGGTGTACAAATGCACACACTCTGTGTCTTTACAACCTATAAAGGAGAGTATATGGTAGTTTGGAGAAAAGCTAAAATAATAAGAATGGGCAGCAAGGAACAGATGTCAAAAATTTATAAATAATAAAGTCTTTATCTTAGAACCCGTATCTATAATTATGCCAGGTTGTAATTTGCAACGTTTCTCTAATAATTTTTCCATGGGGTACCATAAGCTTTTTACCTGTAAGTTCACCTACTTAAAATTGAAATCATGGCATTCAATCCTTATCTCCACTATTCCTTAGCCTAGAATCTGACCCATTTTGTATGTACTATAAGTGGGAACTATCCTCCAGTTCCTCTCCTTTGCTCATCTTTCCTTATCCAAGAGAAATCCACTAAATATTTTCTTTTCTACTGTCTTGATAAGACTATATCGATCCATTTCTCTCTGGCTATTCCTATTCACTTTTCTGAGCATCTACAATTTCTTGTCTGAATTACTAGTTACAGCCTCCCTAAGTGATCACTACTCCGGACTTAGGTACATATCACTGTCTATTTGGTAATCTCAAATATATCGAAAGGCTAGAAAAAAAATTCCGAATAGAGTACTTTTCTGTTTGTTGAGTCAAATTTCTTTACATTCTGCAGAAATGTTTGAAATTTTAATACAATATCGGGGTTGGCCTCCCAGTCTCTTAAAATAGATTCAAAATCCTTACAAAAAATGTCAAGCCCCTGCTCCCTGGCTGTAAGTTGCTGACTTCAATTTCCTTGTTTATTGTTTCAGCTTCATGGCCTTAATTCAGTTGTTCCGAATGGGGCAATTCCATTCCTGCCTCAGGACATTCATGTGTACTCTCCTCTACATGAAATGAACTTCTGGGCCACCTATCCATGCCCAGAAAACTTCATTCACTTTTAGGTCTCAAATTAAATGTCATTTCCTTGTCAACCGTTGAACAGTTTAGAAACAACAAGAATACTCCCACATCAGTCAGTATGAAACAGAAAAAGTCTGTGATGAAAATAGTAAAATTAAGGAATCAAATTTAGTGACTCTAATAAAAACGTGTTGATGCTTGCCTTCTCTATTTGGAATCGGGGGCAGTGTTGAGCAAACAAAGATAGTCTTATCTTTTGTTTTTAATGAAGATATACAAAAGTTAGTGAAAAATGAGAATGAAGATAACAAAAGTTGAACATATGGAAGTCCTAGTTTAGATATGGTGGTCCAAAGTGTGTAGTGGCTTTGTGACAACTGATTTGGGAATAGAACTCATTGTTATCCACAGCTATGGTGTTTGCTTAGGTGAAAGTGGCGCAAAGCAGCCATCCTGAGTAAGGCTTGGCTTCTAACACCATACAGATGTCTCTTCATTGGCTTTGCTGCCCCTCATAATGGATGCTTTGTCAACCAGACAAGCAATGGGTACACTAACATCAGACTAAGGTGAAGTCTAAACTTCTTTCTCTTTCTCTCTATGTAGATTTTCATATGTGTTAATGTGATAGTGAGTGAATATTCAATGGTTGTACATGAATAGCAAAATCAACTCTGATTTTGCATTATAATTTCAAACATTTCTGTAGAATGTAAGAAATTTGATTCAGCAAACAGAAGGGTATTCTATTCAAAATTTTTTCTGGTTTTTCAGTATATTTGAGATTACTAAATAGGCATGATGTATAAAAAGACCAATCACCTTATATTATTAGTAAATTTTTAAAATATTTTCATCATTTGTTCTTAATTAGATTAATTTCATTATTTAAATATAGCAGAATGATTCTGCTTTTCAAGTTGGATAGGAAATGGATCATTTTTAAATCAAATATTCATCAAACACTGAATTAATACAAACTATAGTATGAGCCATACATACGTCATATATCCACAAATGTTTGGAATTTCATAAAATATATGAAAAGATTATGGTTGATATTTTTTAATATTTCAAATGTACTGTAGAAGAGGTTTGCATATATAAACAAAATCACTGAAATACAATTACCATACTTAACAAAAAAATTAATGTTAAAATGCTTCTACAAAGATTGCTTGTAATACTGTTTTAAGGGAGCAGTTTTCATAAAAAGGAAAAAGACTTCCTCATGCCAAATATGGAAAATTCATTTTGTTTTTTAGTGTAATTAAGTTGGAAACACAGAAGAGACAGAACATGTGACAGTTTTTAAGGTGACCCCCACAGTCCCCACCTCTCGAGAGTCACTAACTTGTATCATGAACTTCCACTGAGTGTGGGTGTGATTTTTTATTTTCTTTTAATCAGCGGAATATGGTAAAGATGGTGAGATGTCATTCTTGTGATGGTGCTCCCATATATACAGGTAGCCGGCAACTCCTTTGAGACACTCCCCTTGCAGGCTTAATTAAGTGGCTATGTTGGCAAAGCCTACGTGCCAAGGAACTGCAAGAAGTCTCTAGGATTGTCACTCTAACATCTGAGGGTGGATTCCAGCCAAAAGCTAGCAATAAGCTGAGACCTTCACTCATAGGCCTGAGAAAATGAGTTCTGCCAGCAACTTTAGATAAGCTTGAAGTGGATTCTTCCCAAGTTGAGCCTCGACATATGAATGAATGAATTCCAGTTGAAACCTTGCAGGAAGACCTGGGAGACCATGAGCAGACAGAGCACCCAGCTAGGCTTTGTCCAGACTCTTGACCCACAGAAAACATAGGACAATAAACCTGTGTTGTTTTAAGCCGCTGCATCTGTGGCAATCTGTTATATTGCAATAGAAAACTAAAATCATAGAGAAAGAAGGAACAAGGAAGTCTGAAATCCTTCTGGATGGATTATCTTTTTTTTAATAATAATTTTTTTATTATATTACATTAGTCACCACACAGTACATCCCTGGTTATGGATGGATTATCTTGATCATGGATAAACTGGAGAGGAACAGTCTGTCCCCCAGGGGAATGTTAAGCTCCTTTAAGACAGGGTACTAGTTAAGAGCCAAAGATGAATTATCTGTGTTCTGTTAAGCCAAGAACATAAAGAACACAAGTAGATTTCACCAGCTGACACTGGCTCAGATACCAGACTGGAGATCAGAGAAAATACAGAGGTGAGTAGGTAGAATTAAAGGTCTGTATCTTCTTCATCTTCATATGGCTAGTCTACTCACTCTCCTAAGATAATTCAAAATGTATTTTGATTGCAATGGTATTACATATCAGTACACTGGATAATGTCCATAAAACACTTTGATCATCATTGTGTAGTGATTTATGACCAAAGGCTGTGGTCTTACACAGCCTGAATTTGAATCTTAGGTCCTCCATGTTCCAAAACTACAATTGAGCTGACTTCTCTAAATCAACTTGCTTATCTTTCAGCCAGGGATACCAATAGTCCCTATTACTAAAGGATCTGTTAAGAATTAAGTGAGTTGATAAACATTTAAAAAAAAAAAAAAAAGGAACACAGAATGGCTTAGAGATACAGAAGGGAGATGGATTATTTAACTAGCATCCAGGCTGGGACACCTTGAGAAAGACAGGCGATGATATTCATAATTATCCTGGGCCAAATGAGAACTGACCAAAAAGATACATATTTCATCTATTAAGAGTTATTACATGCATTTTGTAGTCAGCCTATATTTTGTTTATACATTCAACAAATTGAGGGCTCCTTTGTATAAGACACTGTTATGTGTTAGCAATACAACAGTCCTCAAAAACACTATTTTTGTCAGTGATAGACTTCAAAAACTGTACAGATTATTTATTTATAATTGTAATAATTTTGTAACTAGATTTTGGAAATTAAGAGGTTATTTTCATTTTATCTTTTCTACTCTTTTCCAGTTTTCTAGACAAAAGAAGGGGGTTTTTATTATTTATAGTAAGGCGTTTCTTCCACGGAAGTCATATAAGGTATTTAAAGTAATTTGCTCATTATTAACTATGGCAAAGGGAATAAGATCGTGGACGATGATTAGGAACACAAAACAAAACTTGCACATATGACAAAAATGAAGTAAAATGGAATTAATAAACTAATTTGCGTTAACAATTTAAAGCTCCAAGTTTTAGTAATCTAGAGTTTTAATCTGTTTTTAAGTATTGTGTGCCTAATGTACTACAAGAAATAAAATGTTAATTAAATGGGAAAATGTGTGCCTTGTTTCACAAAATGGAACTTTAAAAATTATTATAATTGGTTTGTTTACTTTTAAGTCATGAAATGTATAGTATTGATTCCAGCATGTGGTAAAAAAAAATCTATTAGAATATTTGAATGAAAGGCAGGTTAGTTATTAGTGCTGACAAGATATTGAACCATTTATATAGACATGCATCTAGATTTTTAAAATATTTTAATTGTAATTAATATAATGAATTTAGATTACACTAACAACATTTGAATTAGACTGATATAAATGTGTAGTAGTCTTACGAGATTTAAGAATTATAGAACAATATACTCTTCTGTCAGTCAAATTGGGGAATACATAAACACAAAACAATCTGAATTATTTCACTTGTAATAGAAACATTTCTTGTGTCAATCTTGAAGGGAACTTCATAGATAAATA
Source organism: Ailuropoda melanoleuca (assembly GCF_002007445.2). Lineage (NCBI taxonomy): Eukaryota > Metazoa > Chordata > Mammalia > Carnivora > Ursidae > Ailuropoda > Ailuropoda melanoleuca. The sequence goes on from NC_048220.1 coordinate 128,636,993, forward strand.
GTAGATGGTAGAAAATCTAGAAGCCTAACATTAACTCCAGTCCTTAAATGTCTTGTTCTTAGCCATCTTACATATAAATCTTGATTGAGAGGTAGAGAATTACTAGCTCTATGAGAGAAAATGTTTGCATATGTGTGAGTGTGTGTGTATTGAGTGAGGAGTATGAAACAGAAGGGTTACGGGATGAAACTAAGCAGTAATCTAGCAAATTATTTATTCTTTTTATTCTAAAGCCTTATGATGAGTTTTTAAGCAATGAGCAATGACACCCAAGGAATGAACAAGGTAAAGATTGGTGTGCAAAAGTCAATGGGATTTTTTTTCAGGAGGGAATGAGTGTGTGAAATCTAACATGACTGTTTTCTTAATGTTGGCTCCAGTCCATCAAGAATAGAGCAAGAACAATGCTGTTGATTACATTGAAAGTTTTGCTGCAAAAGTTTGGGGCCAGTAGTAGGCACTCCTGTCCTACAATTGTTCAGGTTATAACCCTTATCAAATAAAAGCCAGTAACTTATTCTCAAAACTGTATTCATACCTCCATTTTCATCAAGAAATATAACAGCATTTCATTGTCCTTAATTTATCGAGAACATAAGTTTAAGAATTTTCCCTAGGCTGTATTTCTGACTTCCTAGAAGAAATTGGAAAAGCCATTTACTTTTCTGTGCATTTCAACCACACTATTTGTCAGGAGGAGGAATATTCATCTTTCTCTCCCAGGTACTTGGCTTAATTTATTTTAGTACAGAACTTTTCATTTTATATCATATTTCATACAAAAATATCAAGCTTTTATTTCATCTTCATGCACTTCCTGTCAATTGCTTCCTTGTTTTATTTCATAGTAACATTTTTAGGATCAGTGCCGTTGTGATCTCTGAAAAAAATAGCTTTCAAGACTGTATATCAATAAAGTACTTTTTTTGTTTTGTTTTGCAGTCAGGAAATGTGAATTAAATGCATATATTTCAGACATTACATATATTATAACATTTCAAATGTCTCTAAACCTTATTAAAAAAGAGGTGAAAAGGTTATATGTAGATTTAAAAAAATATTTTCAAATAACTAGGCTCAAATACTATTGCTTGACATTCCTGCATTTCTTAGAATTTCCTTCAAGAATTTCAAAGAGCAGTACCTTAGAATATATTCTAGTAAAGATTAATGCACTATTTAAGTTCCTAAGTGGACTAAATATGACCTATATATTTGCTATTTCATTTTAATCTTGGACAAAAGTATAAATGATAACAATTTTGGATAGCAGTAGTATTCCATAATTTGGAAAATAAACTATAAGAAATATGTGCTTATAAGCCAGAGTAACCATACATCTACACAAACACACAATCCAAGACATCATTTCACCTCAGGTTATAAAAGTATAAATAGGTAAATTTCATTCTACCACAAAGATATTTTGTATATTATTTATGTCACAGGGTAACACAGTAACAACTTTTGTTTATTAACAAGATAATAATATAGCATTAACTTTTAACTCAAAAGATAGACTGTAAATCGTAGTATTCACACCTTCTGCTTACCTTCATTAAAGCTGACTTTCCATAAAATATTTACAATTCCAAATTGAGGGAGAAATGTATGCATTAGGAGTTTAATATAGCATGCATTATGTTAATGATCAAAGAGTATAGTTTTCTGTTCATAGTTACATTTCAAAACAATGCTTATTAAAAACAAAGATAACGACAGCATGATGAAAAACAATGTTTAAAAGCATATCTAGTTCTTAGTTCTAAAACAAATTTCAAATCATAAAAAATCATACAGAAGAAAATCACCTTAGCTTCTAGTATCTGATATATACTGATATATTATCTAGTATTGATAATAAAGAAGACTAAATAGGTCCAATATCTAAAAAAAGAAAATTACAAAATGAATTAGAGAATATTTTTGACTGGGGCAATTAGACTCACTCTTAGACTGTAATGCTTCAGTCTACATTCAGTATTTGCATCCTATGCATAATGATTCATAAACCGAATCCACACTTTTTTGTTTGTTTGTTTTAGGTCAAGGGGGTCATACACAGGTTGCTTTTCATGAAGCCATAGGTGTGGGTTGAGGGCCGGCTAGACAATGAAGTACAATTGTCACGGGGGTTTGGACCATTTACTTGTACAATTTGATGGAGTCTTAGGATCTGCTAGAACCTGATTTCACACATCCCATTTCCATCCAATTGAGTCCAGAGGCACAACTTGATTTTATGAGTTACTGGATCAGATAATACCCAGTTCATTAAGAAGAGTTGAGAGGAAATGCCCGTTTACATGGTTCCCCATCATCAGATATTTACACCCTACAAGGACACAATTTGAAACCACTTTTCTCCCAATCCTTCAAGACCAGACTATGATTTTCCTATTGGGCTTACCAGAGCTCCTATACTACATTTGTGACTGTCAAAGCTGTTTGAGCACAATAGGATCAGAGACGTGATAAAGCACAATTGGTGGAGCGACTCGCACTACACATTGTATAATCAGCAAATACTTATGGGTCTGATCCCTGCTTAAAAGCAGTAGCCTATGGACTTTCTAAGTAAGTGATTCAAAGCAACATACACATAATAAATGTTACCTCTGTAAATCTAAGTAGCTCAACAATTATTGAGCTTCTTTCTGAGGTACTGGATTCCTAAATTTTCTCTGGGATTTTCTACCACTTTCTGGCAGACACAGTGCCTTAACAAATTACATAGACATTTGCTACTTCCTGCTTACAACACAAATCAGCATGACATCACCAACTGAAAGGAGCAGCATGATATCTTGCGCAACACCAAAAGATCAAGATAACAGTGAGCCTGATTATGACGCGGAGTTGTAGAACAAAACAGCCCTGAGCGTGTACAGTTGTACTGATGTCTTTATAATGTAAGAATACATAGCTTCTGCTGGCATTTTCTTTTTTTTTTTTTTAAAGATTTTATTTATTTAGTTGACAGAGACAGCCAGCGAGAGAGGGTACACAAGCAGGAGGAGTGGGAGAGGAAGAAGCAGGCTCATAGCGGAGGAGCCTGACGTGGGGCTCGATCCCATAACGCCGGGATCACGCCCTGAGCCGAAGGCAGACGCCCAACCGCTGTGCCACCCAGGTGCCCCTCTGCTGGCATTTTCTATTTGATAAAGAAAAAGAAAAAGGCATTTGTATACCAGGAGGCAAGGGTTTGGTTGACTGAGTCCACTAAAGATAAAGTAACTAGCACAGCAACTGGAACTGAAGTCCACACCTGAAAAAATAATAAAGCATGCTCATGTATCAATATCTGGTTTTCTGTAAAAATGAAAAAGAAAAATTCAGAGAAAGTAAAAGGAAGGACTCTTTTACATTTTTCATGTATTTCATGTATTTCATGTGATATTCGTGATCTGACAATTATGTTATATTCCTTTTGGTTTATTATTTTGTAGGACAGAAAAATTCCATGATTTTCCACCTTTCCCTTTTTGCTGTAATAAACCCCAATCTCTGGTTCAGGGGACTGGTATAAAAAACTGTTTCCCAACTATGTGTTCAAGAACAGGCAAACATAATAATGCTTGTTTATGGGCACTGATTGAGACAGATTCAGGTAAAGCTCTTCATTTGTAATTTGATCACCTGTGCTATTTATTAATTCATTGCCTCTCAGCTCCAAATTCACCTGTCAATACATACATGCTCTGCAATAATCGATAGAATTTCTTTAGGGATCACTGCTTCCTTTACAGGAAACATAGTGCTAAGCCTTCTCATTAAAGGGCACTGGAAGGATATTGCAGGTGGAAGACATTGTTTAGAACTTTTGACTATTTTAAATCCGTTCAAACATCCCTATCTCTCTGAGTGTTAATCCTTCAATGCTATAAAAAAGAAATTCTAAATCTATCTTTATTACAGGCTATTTAATCTAGGTCAATGCCATTTATCAGGTTGACTATTAGAGACACTTCTGTGGTAAGAATAAACTCGGTGAATTCAAACACTCTGATGGGTCCATCATTGTCAAACTACACACCTTCTTCCATGAGATAAACTCTTAGAATATTTTCTCACCAATATTACTTAGGTTCTGTCAACATGAATAGTAAAAACCTTGTAGTTCCTTTAATAGCTATGCTATCTCCTTCCAGGGAAGGTTTTGACCTTTCTTTGGATGAATTAGTTATTTCACTCTAGTTATCCAGAGCTAGTTGGGTATGGCTGCAATGAGAGGTAGTGGGGTGACAAAGGTTGGCATCTGTGTGCAAGTCAAATGTCCCTTTTTGGAATTTTACAGTTTCTAGAAGTAAGGGGAGTCTGGTCTCCTCAGAAGAGAAGAGGATGGTATTGGTTGGGAAGGTAAGCACAATGGGATAAGAAGATTTAATATAGGAAGAGGGAATGTTTGTTAATTTCCTAACTCCTTACCTTTCATAAGAATGCCATTGTGCCAATTGAAAGTTAAAAATACTTTGCTCTTGCATTCTTTTTGCCTATCCAACCCAATTTACTACTGATAATAAGACTCTTGGGATGCCTGGGTGGCTCAGATGGTTGAGTGTCTGCCTTGCTCAGGTCATGATCTCAATGTCCAGGGATCAGCCCCCATATCTGGCTCCCTGCCCAGTGGGGAGTCTGCTTCTCCCTCTGCCTCTGCCCCTCCCCTACTCATGCTCTTTTTTTCTCTCTCTCTCTCAAATGCATAAATAAAAACAATTTTTTTAAAAAAGACTCTTACTAGGGGGGGAGGTTAAGATGGTGGAGGAGTAGGGGACCCCTTTTTCAGCCGGTCCCCTGAGTTGAGCTGGATAGGTACCAGACCAGCAGGAATATCCACGGAATCAGCCTGAGACGCAGGAAGATACATCTGGATCTCTACAAATGAACATCTCCAGCGCTGAGTATCGAGGTACGAAGCGGGGAC
>NC_048220.1:128642546-128759750 GCF_002007445.2 Ailuropoda melanoleuca
TGGCCTCGGCCACAGAATTAATACATATGGATGTATCCCAATTATCAGAAATGGAATTCAGAGCAACAATGGTCAAGATGATGAGTAAACTTGAAAAAAGCATCAGAGAAAGCGTTGCTGAGAATATAGAATCCCTAAGGGCAGAAATGAGAGCGAATCTGACAGAAATTAAAAACTCAGTGGGCCAAATACAGTCAAAACTAGAGGCTCTGACGGCCAGGGTCACCGAGGCAGAGGAACGCGTTAGCGAATTGGAGGATGGGTTAGTAGAAGAAAAAACGAAAATAGAAGCTGGTCTTAAAAAAATCCACGCCCACGAATGTAGATTACGGGAGATTACTGACTCTATGAAACGATCCAATGTCAGAATCATCGGCATCCCTGAAGGGGTGGAGAAAAACAGAGGTCTAGAAGAGATATTTGAACAAATTGTAGCTGAAAACTTCCCTAATCTAGCAAGGGAAACAAGCATTCGTGTCCAAGAGGCAGAGAGGACCCCATCCAAGCTCAACCAGGACAAACCTACGCCACGGCATGTCATAGTGCAATTCGCAAATATTAGATCCAAGGATACAGTATTGAAAGCGGCCAGGGCAAAGAAATTTCTCACGTACCAAGGCAAAGGTATCAGGATTACGTCAGACCTGTCTACAGAGACCTGGAATGAGAGAAAGGCTTGGGGGGGCATTTTTAAAGCTCTTTCAGAGAAAAACATGCAGCCAAGGATCCTTTATCCAGCAAAGCTGTCATTCAGAATTGATGGAGAAATAAAGACGTTCCAAAATCGCCAATCATTAACCAATTTCGTAACCACGAAACCAGCCCTACAGGAGATATTAAGGGGGGCTCTATAAAGGTAAAAAGGCCCCAAGAGTGATACAGAGCAGCAAGTCACAACCGATACAAAGACTTTAAAGAGAAATGGCATCATTAAAATCATATCTGTCAATAATCTCTATCAATCTAAATGGCTTAAACTCTCCCATAAAACGCCACAGGGTTGCAGATTGGATAAAAAGACATGACCCATCCATTTGCTGTCTACAAGAGACTCATTTTGAACCCAAAGATGCATTCAGACTTAGAGTAAGGGGATGGAGTACCATCTTCCACGCAAATGGACCTCAAAAGAAAGCTGGAGTAGCAATTCTCATATCAGATAGACTGGATTTTAAACTAGAGGCCATAGAGAGAGATACAGAAGGGCACTATATTATTCTTAAAGGAAGTATTCAACAAGTGGATATGACAATTATTAATATATATGCCCCCAACAGGGGAGCAGCAAGATACACAAGCCAACTCTTAACCAAAATAAAGAGACATATAGATAAGAACACAGTAATAGTAGGGGACCTCAACACCCCACTATCAGAAATAGACAGAACACCCTGGCAAAAACTAAGCAAAGAATCAAAGGCTTTGAATGCCATACTCGACGAGTTGGACCTCATAGATATATATAGAACACTACACCCCAGAACCAAAGAATACTCATTCTATTCAAATGCCCATGGAACATTCTCAAGAATAGATCATGCTCTGGGACACAAAACAGGTCTCAGCCAATACCAAAAGATTGAAATTATCCCCTGCATATTCTCAGACCACAACGCTCTGAAATTGGAACTCAACCACAAGGAAAAACCTGGAAGAAACTCAAACACTTGGAGGCTAAGAACCATCCTGCTCAAGAATGACTCGATAAACCAGGAAATCAAAAAACAAATTAAACAATTTATGGAGACCAACGAGAATGAATACACAACGGTCCAAAACCTATGGGATACTGCAAAGGCAGTCCTAAGGGGGAAATACATAGCCATCCAAGCCTCACTCAAAAGAATAGAAAAATCTAAAATGCAGTTTCTATATTCTCACCTCAAGAAACTGGAACAGCAACAGAGGGACAGGCCTAACCCACTGACAAGGAAGGAGTTGACCAAGATTAGAGCAGAAATCAATGAATTAGAGACCAGAACCACAGTAGAGCAGATCAACAGGACTAGAAGCTGGTTCTTTGAGAGAATCCATAAAATTGATAGACCACTGGCAAAACTTGTCCAAAAACAAAGAGAAAGGACTGAGATTATTAAAATTATGACTGAAAAGGGAGAGGTCACGACCAGCACCATTGAAATTGCAAGGATTATTAGAAACTTTTATCAACAGCTATATGCCAAAAAACTAAACAATCTGGAAGAGATGGAGGCCTTCCTGGAAACCTATAAACTACCAAGACTGAAACAGGAAGAAATAGATTTCTTAAATAGGCCAATTAACTATGAAGAAATTGAGTCAGTGATAAACAACCTTCCAAATAATAAAACTCCAGGCCCAGACGGTTTTCCTGGGGAATTCTACCAAACATTCAAAGAAGAAATAATACCTATTCTCCTAAAGCTATTTCAAAAAATAGAAACAGAAGGAAAGCTACCAAACTCATTCTATGAGGCTAATATTACCTTGATCCCCAAACCAGGCAAAGACCCCCTCAAAAAGGAGAATTACAGACCGATTTCTCTAATGAATATGGATGCCAAAATCCTCAACAAGATCCTTGCTAATAGAATCCAACAGTACATTAAAAGGATTATCCATCATGACCAAGTGGGATTCATACCTGGGATGCAAGCATGGTTCAACACTCGCAAATCAATCAATGTGATACATCATATCAACAAGAAAAGACTCAAGAACCATATGATCCTCTCAATTGATGCAGAAAAAGCATTTGACAAAATACAGCATCCTTTCCTGATTAAAACCCTTCAGAGTGTAGGAATAGAGGGTACATTTCTCAATCTCATAAAAGCCATCTATGAAAAGCCTACTGCAAGCATTATTCTCAATGGGGAAAAGCTGGAAGCCTTTCCCTTAAGATCAGGAACACGACAAGGATGCCCACTCTCGCCACTATTATTCAACATAGTACTAGAAGTCCTTGCAACAGCAATCAGAAGACAAAAAGGGATCAAAGGTATCCAAATCGGCAAAGAAGAAGTCAAACTGTCTCTCTTTGCAGATGACATGATACTCTATATGGAAAACCCAAAGGAATCCACTCCCAAACTATTAGAAGTTATAGAACAATTCAGTAAGGTGGCAGGATACAAAATCAATGCCCAGAAATCAGTTGCATTTCTATACACGAATAACGAGACTGAAGAAAGAGAAATTAGGGAATCCATCCCATTTACAATAACACCAAAAACCATGCGTTACCTTGGAATTAACTTAACCAGAGACGTAAAGGACCTATATGCTAGAAACTATAGATCACTTTTGAAAGATATTGAGGAAGACATAAAAAGATGGAAAAATATTCCATGCTCATGGATTGGAAGAATTAACATAGTTAAAATGTCCATACTACCCAGAGCAATCTACACTTTCAATGCTATCCCGATCAAAATACCGAGGACATTTTTCAAAGAACTGGAACAAATAGTCCTTAAATTTGTATGGAACCAGAAAAGGCCCCGAATCTCCAAGGAACTGTTGAAAAGGAAAAACAAAGCTGGGGGCATCACAATGCCGGATTTCGAGCTGTACTACAAAGCTGTGATCACAAAGACAGCATGGTACTGGCACAAAAACAGACACATCGACCAATGGAACAGAATAGAGAACCCAGAAATGGACCCTCGGCTCTTTGGGCAACTAATCTTTGATAAAGCAGGAAAAAACATCCGGTGGAAAAAAGACAGTCTCTTCAATAAATGGTGCTGGGAAAATTGGACAGCTACATGCAAAAGAATGAAACTTGACCACTCTCTCACACCATACACAAAAATAAACTCCAAATGGATGAAAGACCTCAATGTGAGACAGGAATCCATCAAAATTCTAGAGGAGAACATAGGCAACAACTTCTATGACATCGGCCAGAGCAACCTTTTTCACGACACATCTCCAAAGGCAAGAGAAATAAAAGATAAAATGAACTTATGGGACTTTATCAGGATAAAGAGCTTCTGCACAGCCAAGGAAACAGTCAAAAAAACTAAGAGACAGCCCACGGAATGGGAGAATATATTTGCAAAGGACACCACAGATAAAGGACTGGTATCCAAGATCTACAAAGAACTTCTCAAACTCAATACACGAGAAACAAATAAACAAATCATAAAATGGGCAGAAGATATGAACAGACACTTTTCCAATGAAGACATACAAATGGCTAACAGACACATGAAAAAATGTTCAAAATCATTAGCCATCAGGGAAATTCAAATCAAAACCACACTGAGATACCACCTTACGCCAGTTAGAATGGCAAAGATAGACAAGGCAAGAAACAACAATTGTTGGAGAGGATGTGGAGAAAGGGGATCCCTCCTACATTGTTGGTGGGAATGCAAGTTGGTACAGCCACTCTGGAAAACAGTGTGGAGGTCCCTTAAAAAGTTAAAAATTGAACTACCCTATGACCCAGCCATTGCACTACTGGGTGTTTACCCCAAAGATACAGACGTAGTAAAGAGAAGGGCCATATGCACCCCAATGTTCATAGCTGCATTGTCCACAATAGCCAAATCATGGAAGGAGCCGAGATGCCCTTCAACAGATGACTGGATTAAGAAGCTGTGGTCCATATATACAATGGAATATTACTCAGCTATCAGAAAGAACGAATTCTCAACATTTGCTGCAACATGGACGGCACTGGAGGAGATAATGCTAAGTGAAATAAGTCAAGCAGAGAAAGACAATTATCATATGATTTCTCTCATCTATGGAACATAAGAACTAGGATGATCGGTAGGGGAAGAAAGGGATAAAGAAAAGGGGGGTAATCAGAAGGGGGAATGAAACATGAGAGACTATGGACTATGAGAAACAAACTGAAGACTTCAGAGGGGAGGGGGTGGGGGAATGGGATAGACTGGTGATGGGTAGTAAGGAGGGCACGTATTGCATGGTGCACTGGGTGTTATACGCAACTAATGAAGCATCAAACTTTACATCGGAATCTGGGGATGTACTGTATGGTGATTAACATAATATAATAAAATAAAATTTAAAAAAAAAGACTCTTACTAACTTGAAATTAAACCAAGTCATATATGGAATTCTAAATTTCCATTTATGATGCTTGTTCTGTAAAAACATTTCAAACACTTTACAATTAGGGAAGACTATTAGGGAAGGGAAGACTCAAATAGGAGAACATAAGTTTATACTATGTATTTCAAGTAAGAAGAATTCAGTACAGGGGGTTTAGATGATTCAAACTACTGGAAAGAGTGGTCAGAAAGGGTATTTCTAATTCCAGCTTTTGGACACTGTGGGAATCACAGGGAAACAATGATTAATGATGTCAGTTGCTTCCAACACCAAAGTAGATGATTATTAGTAAGATGCCTTTATAAAAGCCACTGGCAAACCCCCAACATTTGCTTTATTGCCTGTCCACGGTGGCCATAAGACAAATAGTTTTTCATCCCCTTTGCTTTCAAAATTTTATATGAGTACTTTTTATTAGCAACATTTAACATGAAGCTTGATTTTTAAGGGAGTCTAAGAAATAAAGGTTCAGGGATTTCAGACCTTGTAGTACAAAATAAAGCATATATGGACAGAAGGATAATATCTGGCGCAGAGAGACATTGATTATTTTCAGCAGATGATGCCTTAGTCCGCCTGGGCTGCTACAATAGAATACCATAGACTACGTGGCTTATAAGCAACCAAAATTTATTTCCCGCTGTTCTGGAGGCTGAGAAGTTCAAAATGAGTCACGGGAAGATTTGGTATTTAGTGAGAAACAAGTTCCTAGTTCATTGATATCCATCTTCTTGCTGAGTCCTCCCATGGTAGAAGGAATGAAGGGCCTCTCTGGGTCTCTTTTATAAGGGCACTAATCCCATTCATGATAGCTCCTCATGACCTGATCACCTCCCACAGGTTCCAACTTCAAAGGTCCTCACACTGAGAATTAGGTTTCAATATAGGAATTTGGGAAGAACACAAGCATTCTGTCTATAGCAGATGAGTTCTAAATTCTAAATATATTTGCTCTGATACAAGTAGATTAGAGGAGCATAAGTGAAGAATCGTTGAAGTCAATTAGAAAGTTTCTTCATGAATCAAGAAAAGAGATAATGGTAGTTTCAGAATGACAGTGGTGAAGTCAAATTCTGGAAATATTTTGAAGACAAAACCAAAAGTGTCTATAGGTGGACAAGATAAAGAATGTAAGGGGTAAACTGGAGTCAACAAACATTGTTTTTCCTGAGCACCAAAGGATCGAGTTGCCATTAATGTAGATGGAAAAGACTGCATAGAGTAAGTTAAGGAAGAAGACAACAATTTTAGTTTGCATATAATAAGTTTGAGAATTTTATTAGATATGTAAGTAAGCATATTGAGTAAATAGTTGAATATTTCAGTCTGGAGTTTTGAGTATGTAATTTGGAAGTGACTGGCATATAGATGTATTTAAAATCATGAGACAAATAAAATAGCACAAATAGTGGATGTATTTAGGGAAGAGAAAAGAAGACTGAGGCTCAGAATATAACAATATTAAAAAGTTGGGCAAGGAAGAGAATCCAGCATGAAGCTAGAAAGAAATAACCAGTGAGGTAGGAATGCAGTCTTAAATCTGTTGGGGTTAATGTTGAGCATGAAATCAGCCATAATACCTGGCTTGCTAAAATGTATCACAGAGGCCCCTGGGGGCGAGGGAAGGTTTCGGAGAAGGGCGTAGGCCTTTGTAATGCTAAGGGATACCTGACCACTCTACCATTGGAATGCCACAGGGAGTTGCCTTCCCGAAACTTTCCTAGCCCAAACAGCTGCCCTGTGATCTAAGAGATGTAGGCATTGTCCCTTAGGCTATGTTTAGCAGAACTCTTAGAACACGCCCAGTACAGAGATCCTCCCAGTTTCTGTAAGACCCCTTTTCACACATCTTGTGCTTGAGAAACAGTGATAAGGATTTGTGATTATCCTGATGGACCAATAAAAGCGGGAGCAAAGAAGAGCAAAGGTTCTCCACCTCTGAGCATTGACCCCCTTGCCTTCTCCTCTCTTTCACAGAGAAATTTGGCGTAATCTCTCTTTCATTGGTACAGGATTGCTCGCCATTCCCAGCATAAATCCAAGTGAAAAAAAAAAAAAAAAGTGACAGTGAGGCTAGAGAGAAGCTGTGTCAACACTGCTAATAGGGCATGTCAGATAAGGACTGAAAATTTGACTCTTCAACTTAGCAAAGAAGGCTGAATTTTCAATTTGACACAACAAACTGGATGCATTGCTATGAATCACTGAATGTAACTTTGTGAGGTTAAATCACTGAAACCAGTGGGACTAATGCAGTATGAACTTTGAGCGAGAAAACAAAGGAAAAAACCTGGGATTTTTTTCGATAGTCATAATAACTAGAAACTACAAGCTAATATTTACTTTCTCCAAAAGGATGGTTACCTAATCAGCAAGGAGAAAAAAGCAAATACATTGACGGGATAGCAAAAACTAGTAGGAGTCTTCCTAAAATTCCTTTTGCTGGCAAATAGCAGAGGGCCCGAGAAATACTACTGCAGTGGTTTTCAGTGATCTTAGAAATATCAATGGGGAAAAAAAATATCAACAGAAGATCTCTTTAAGAAAAACAAAATTAATGGGGCGCCTGGGTGGCACAGCGGTTAAGCGTCTGCCTTCGGCTCAGGGCGTGATCCCGGCGTTGTGGAATCGAGCCCCACATCAGGCTCCTCCGCTATGAGCCTGCTTCTTCCTCTCCCACTCCCCCTGCTTGTGTTCCCTCTCTAGCTGGCTGTCTCTACCTCTGTCGAATAAATAAAATCTTTAAAAAAGAAAAACAAAATTAAACTATTAAGGGTGGAATCAAACTTGAACAAAGACAGAATACAGGGTGGTCAAGAGAAGCTTGCATACCATTAGAGGCATGAGTAGAGACAAAGGGACAGAGCTCAGAAGGACTGGGTGGGTCAAAAAGGGAATATATAAATAAGGGTGACAAGAGTTGATGAATATTTGGTTGGACATAATATATGAATATATAAATACAATTTAGTTTATAAATATTAGTAAGGTACCCAATGTTTTAGGTTACTGAATTCTAATATGGAGATTTAACCATTTCTATTCTGTATGTCTAATATTACATTTTTGCATCTTAAGAAAAATATATTAAATGAGTATTTGGCACTGTATCATTTTCATTATTATTAAGTATAATTTTGCTTCTCTCTAAAGCCATTGACGTTAAAACCACAAATCCATTGTCAACTATGTGTGATGAAATCACAGACTGTTCCTACAGTGACCACGTTCTTAAGATCCTAAACATAAGGACAGAAAAATGTCTTCTCACATCATAAGATAATGGATGGACCCAAATACAAAATTTTACAACTTTAAGCCCTTAACTCAATTCCTTTGTAATAAAGATCCAGTCTTTTATAATATGGAAAGTTTAGAAGGGGCTGCTTCTATTTCCAGCTCTGTAATGTATGAATTGCAAATAAATGAGAAAATTTAAACAGTAACTCCACCATTGATTACTATCAAGAGAGCATTTTGCAATTCATAAATCCTAGTGAAATCTATTTTGCAACTTGTCATCTTTTGTAAATCACCATTTTCTTTGTAAAGAATAGATGTTGGAAATACAAAACAGCAAAGCATATTTTAACCTATCTAAATGTGGGATAAATTGCACTTTTCTATTTGAAGTAGATAAAAAGAACATTTATCAGAAATATAACTTAGTTGTAGCTGCAGGACATTCAAGTGTACTTTCTAAATAAGACTACCATTGATTTGGACAGATCAAATGAAAATAAATCATGACTAAATATAATTATCTAGTTTTTGGCATGATTAAATACTTTTGGGTTGTGTTTAGCTTACATACCTAGGTATTTTACTTTGTAAACAGATGTTGGTGATCTCATTCTAACTGGAATGATTTACTCTCTCTCTCTCTTTGCCAAGAGAAAATGAAGGAAAACTAATTTGATTCCTTACTACAGGGGAAACCCTCCCCTGGAAAGTGACCATAAAAATGTGATGTATACTATTTATTATAGTAGTAGGCTCCAAGTTGAAATATTAAAGAAAACCAATGACGACTTTATACAATAATACAATTCTTGGATTGCTAAGGAAAATAGAGATATCTAGCTTCTTCTTGACAGTACACTGGCCCTTAAAAGAAATTGTCTGAGCTTAAAAGATTAGCGAGTGCTTCACAAATAAGATGTAATATTAAAGAAACAACCACGCTTCCATTTGGCAATTTTTTGCTAACTATAAAGGCACTCTGACTGTATCCAGGCTTGACCATGGTCTCTGGAGTGTAATTAGGTAATTAATACTGATCCTAATACTGAATCCCAGGACTGTTATAGAAAATGACACAATCAAGATGACAATTACAAAACAGGAAATAGAGCCTGATGCAGAAATTAAGACACTGTCCTGTGACCAAGGGTGTAGACTTACTTATGGGAAATTGAAGATAATTTCTTAGAAGAACGAAGAAGAACTGCTTAGAAGGTCAAAATAAAATGAGGAATATCCACAAGAGGACATTATGATGACTTTTAAAGCTCATTCCTGTGAAATCCTTGGGGAATCCTGATTTTAGTAACAGCCTTCAAAATTCAAATTCCATATTATATGTCCCTTAGAATTGTCCCTAGCACATATATATATTGAAAATATATATATATATATATATATATATATATTTTCAAAGTCCAAAAGTAAAATATCATGGAAATAGAAAAGCAGTCAACCTCACCCCATCTTCAAGATATCCTGTAGTTCAAGGAGACAGCAGCACACCAAATGATAGCCACAGTGGATCTGGGACTAGGAGTGAAAGACCTCATAATAAGTGAAGAGATATTTAACAGTGTAACATTCTGATTTTCTCTTCATAAGGAAAAAAGAGAGAGAGAGAGGCTGATCTCTGAAGTGGAGACAGGGACTGACATATGGGTAACATATTCCACCATGGAGGTACACAAAGAGAATAATTAGAGCAAATATTGTAGCCCACCACAGCACACCCTTGTCATCAGGAGGAATTATGCCCCTCCCACACACAAAATATGCTCACCCTCAGGATTCCCAGTCCACTCAATTATAAAGTCATGACACTCAAAGTCTAAGATGTTCCCAACCCTATCAGATTCAAATATTACTCTTCTTAATCAGATGACCTATGGATAAGCTACTTATCTGCTCTCCTTTATCATATACCCAACAAAAAAATGTTAAAACATGGACAGGAAAACTGCAACAAACACTTATTCAACAAGAAGAATGGTAGACAAATAACAGTCACTGATTCTTAGCAATTCTGAAATCATTCTGAGTAAAGATTGGCAGGTTCTCCTACAATGGGAATAAGGGATGCTTCTTAATTAGACCCTGTTTCTGCTCGGTTATCTGTCTGTTGTTCTCTAAGGGTTTTTCTGCTATTATCTTTGGTCACCTACAAAGAGAACATTAAATGATATTACCTTTGATGGCAGATAAATATTTTAAGCCTGCTTTCTGCCTCCAGAGCATTCAGTTTCCAAAGAACATGTCATATCTAAAAAAAATTCAGTTATCTGTTAGGTCAGATGTAGATAATATTCCCAATAAAGCTTTCTCGAAGCAGTATGGGTTTGTTGTTTGTTTGTTTGTTTATTTTTAAGCAGTATTTTTTAAGCAGTATGAAATTTCTATATATTTGATTCTAGATAGTCCATTACACAAAAACTATATCTAATATTCTTTTATACATATGCGTCTTTCTACACATAACGCTAAAATATTAGGCTACTATAGGATGATACCCTACATTAGAGTCCTTTTTTTTTTTTTTTTCCTAGTTTAAAGAGACCTCTAAAGACTCCTTTATGTGAGCCACAGATTTTATCTGGAAACCATATAATACTGGGTAACACCTTGAATTTGGTCTAGAACCACACACTGTAATAAAATTTGAAGGCTCTTTACTCAGTAGATAGTCTGGATGTGAAAGGTAGTTTAATTTTCTTTTCTGAAAATAATATTGTTATTGTTATACCTTATCATATGAGGCTAAAAGGAAACAATTCATTCTCAAATATCCTACCTAAAAGCTATGCCCCTGTTGACACTATATTAGATACACATTTAGTCGTTCAAGTTACTGTAGGTTTAATTTTACCAAATGTTTCACAACTAAATAATGAAGGCCTACAGTGTTTTAGTCTCCTTAAACAGTGTCTTCATTATTTCTCCAGCATCCATTCATTATGTGATTCTAATGACAAGGACATGATTTTTTGTTATAGCTCTACCCCAACTTCCAGTTTATGTTTTAAAACATCAACAATTGCTTTATATCAAATAACCCCTAAATTAAGTGGCTGAAAATAACAATATTTATTTTCACTTATGCATTCTAGCTTAGCACAAACTCAACTGATGGAGATTGAGGTAAGGTGGACAGCTCCAGATCCACAGATAATAGGTTCACACACAGCTTGGAGAGAGCTGTTCTTTTTTATTTTTTTATAATATTTTTTTTTATTATATTATGTTAGTTCTTAGTCATGGCTGAGGTGGCTTATCTGGGGCTTCTTTGCTCTATGTGTGTCTTATTCTTCTCCTGAGATCAGCACCATTGCCCAAGTGTATAGTCCTAATGGCATGGCATAAATAAGTACAAGTCAGGTGAAAACAAGTCAAATGTAGGAAGCAAAGTCGAGAAAATTCTGAACACCCTAAAGAACTTCCAAGTCTACGCATGGCGAAGGGTATAGATGCAAGGATGGCTGGACAATGTGGCCAAATCACAATCTACTGTACACAGATTACATAACTCTCTTGAGTTTCCTATTCTCTAAAATATTGCTCACGCGTATTTCTGCTTGGAGTTTCTGTTTCTCTATATTCTATTGTAACTTAGTATTAACATCAGAATTTTGTAAGTGCAGTACACATCCTTTTTCCAAGAAAGTTTTTCTGACTTCCCCATTTAGAATTACATTTTGTCCTACTAATCTTTATAGCATTTTATTCTAATCACTCGTATGAATTCATATCCTTTACAGCTTTGCACTACAGCCATTCATATCAATTTCTTCAAATTCAGCATGTATTTCAAGTTGTTAAGAAAGAAATATCATAACCATCCTTGCATCACCTCAAGAGTGTTGCATATAATCTTTTCTATTATGGCTATTCAATATACTTAATTTAATTATTAAATGACACCAGCTAATGAGTTAATAATATCTCTGCTCTTAAACCATTTGTTTCAAGACTTCAAATTTAGGTGATTTGCATAGATATTAAATATTTCTTACATAAATATTGTATTATATTTGTATAAATTTATATATGTTGAAAAAGAGTGAATGTTGAAAACTTATTTAAATAGTGAATCTTATTAATATTATTTTGATGAAAAGTTTACATGACTTTGAAACTTCACCTCTGAAGTGCTTTACATGACTTGGAAAAAAAGATTTCTAAAAACCATTACACAATTCATTGCCTTATAGCTAACATGACATTTATAAACCAATTCAAATGAAGTATTACTATTGTAAGAATTTCATTTTGGTATCTAACCATGTTAAAAATCATTTTAATCATAAAGTCTACTTTTCACATATCTTGCAACCACATTATATTTAATCTATTAACAATTTTAAATGTCTGATGTTTGACTCATGTGCTAGAGCAGGCAAATAATTGTTAGCAAATATATGCTGAGTGATCAAAAATACACAGTTTTAGATAATAAGAGGTGCAAGACAGTACATTAACATAAGTGTCTGTTGGCAACCACTAACGAATGCATATCACTGCTCAATATAGAAGTGCTAGTAATTTGTCTGGCAGCCATACTCTTCCTTTAGATTGCACGCTATTAAATGTGATGTTTTTTGAGCTGAAAGGATTTGTTTTTTTTATTACCAAGTTTATATTATGTGTCATTATTTTATATTCTGATAACATGATTCTCTCATCTTAGATTAAGTTTCAACAGCAATTTAAAATAACTAATAAACTCTGGAGCAAATTACTATTAAAGAAAAAAAAGGAAAACACAGTGCCATTTGATGCTGAATTTAATTTAAAGAATCCATTTAATCAGCAAGAAATATTTACCGAGTGGTGCATTTTTTTATGCCAAAAGTAATCTTTATCGTGTTGGATTAGTAGCCATTAAGCCCAACTTGAAATATTCATCTTCCCAACATAGTTGTTTATGCAGATTATATTACAAAATCATACTAAATTGCTTGGCTACAAATAATTTTGCATTCTGTATACAATCACTTGTTAGTCAGTCTTGACCCAATCAATTAATTAAAAATATTTTTGAATTATTGCTACATATTAGATTATGTGCCTCTATGAAGTTTATATATGACATGGTTTCTGTTGTCAAATTTCTTCTTATTATAAACACATGAACCTTATTCTATCAGGCACTGAGGAAAGATTATAAAAAGTATCTTAAAAATGTAGATGGCAGGGAGACATTTTTCTTCTACAATGTATGTAGCTTTTCCTCTCTTAGTGGGGCTAGACAGATAGTAGATAGGTTAAAACATCATATAAAGTTCTTATTTTTATTTAAATGTCAATTTCTCAAATGATTGCTTGCAACAATAACTTTCTTGGTTTTTTTTTTTTAATTTTATTTATTTAAGATAGAGAGAGTGCATTAGCATGAGCAGGGGGAGGGTAGAGGGAGAGGGATAAACCAAGCAGAGTCCAAGCTGAACATGGAGCTCAATGTGGGGCCTGATCCCAGGACCCTGAGATCATGACCTGAGCCAAAGTCAGATGCTTAACTGACTGAGCCACACAGGAGCCCCACAACAATAACTTTTTTAATAGTTCTGAGATTAAACTGGTCAGAGGATGCTTTCTGAAGAGAAAGGTGAGGATATATTAACATAGATGGAAAAGATGAAAAACAAAATATCAGGATAAACATTGTGTGTTAAGTCATAGCCAAGGAAAGTCTTGGTTTATAGAAGAGTGGCTGTAGTAGACAGGCCCTGGAGTGGTTCCTATGAAACCCAACTCCTTGTATTCACGCCCTTATGATATCCTCTCCCCTTGGGTGTGGATGGAACCTGAGACTTGCTTCTACTCACTAGCGAACAGCAAATGTGATAGGATCTACATATTGATTAACTGGTACATAGTTATTTTGCATATAAGTGTCAATCATATTGTTAGAAGATTTATTTTCCTTGCTAGCTCTTAACTCACAAGCTGCCACGTTTTGTACTGCCTGTGGAAAAGACCACAATGCAAGATGCTGAGGGTTGTTTCCAGTCAACAGCTAGAAAGAAACAGGTCGTCACCCAGTATCCTGCAAGGAACTGAATGTTGCCAAAAACTGTGTGAGCTTTCCTAGTTGAGCCTCGCATGAGACAGCTACCTTAATCAACACGTGGAGATCAGCCTTGTTAGATCTTGAAACAGAGGACCTAATTAATCTATGCACTGACTCCAGACTAAGAAACTGTGAGATAAACAAGTGTTGGTTATTTTAAGCCACTAAGTTTGTGGTAATATTTGCATTCAGCAACAGATAATTAATACAGTAACTAAACATTTGAGCCTTTTAAATGGCAAGTTTATGGAAGAAATATGAGAAAATGTGATAGACTATTTGCTATTTAGAATTCTTTTAAAATGTGGAAGACTGTAAATGCCAGTATTGTTTGAACATTTTCACATAAGCAGTGTGAGTCAAGACATGGGTGGCATGGTCATTAAATATTATGCTGAAAATAGGAATCAGATAAAATAATTGAGAAGAGTTTTAGCATGAATATGATAAAGAAATCAGAATTTAAGAAACTTCTAAAGAGGCTTATAAAGGGATTGAAGGATGATGTATAATAGCCTGTGCTAGGCTAGAGGCAACAATAAAAATAAACAAGTAAGTTGCTGCAGTAAAATTTAGAGGTTGCTTGTGTAAGTGGAGAAAAAGAAGGATACAATACAAATTATGAGACTACTTGAAAATCTGCTTTTAGATTTAGATATTTTTTTAAAAGATTGTATTTATTTTTTTATTTAAAGAGCTTGTGATTGGGAGTGGGGGTGGAGGGAGAGTGAGAGAGAGAATCTCAAGCAGACTCCCCACCAAGCATGGAGACCAATGACATGGGGCTTGATCCCATGACCTTGAAACCATGACCTGAGCCAAAATAAAGAGTTGGATGCTTAAAGGACTCAGCCACCCAGGCACCCCAAGACTTGGATATTTTTTAAAAAGGAGAACAAAATAAGAGGAAACTGCATTGATTTGTCAGGAGAAAGACTTGGAAGGAGAATATAATGTGTTCATTTTTTCAATATTAACTTTGACATACTAGAAGGGTAACTTAAAAAACAATATGTTAAAAGAGACTTAATAGGAGTTAAAGTTGAAACTGAAGGAATGTATATGACCATCATTAGGACTGAGATGATTATGGAAGTTGATATACTAAGGTAAAAGAGAAGGACAAGAATCCCAAAGAGAGAAAGAGACAGGAAACAAAGGGCTGAGTTTAATGTAATCAGGAATAGAGACATTATTACAATGCATTCACTGCCCAAAGAATATAATATTCTCCTTCTTTTAATTCTTATAATTTTTGTGTTATTTTTGATAAAAAAATATTCCTCTGTGACTATCTTTTATATTGAATGATTAATTAGAAATTTGAATTATATTAAATATTGTTTCATAACTTCCAATTTTTGCATTGCATTCCACAAAAACAAATCAATGTATTTTAATGATATTAATGTTATGAGCCGAATTATGCCCCTTCCCCAAATTCATATGTTGAAGTTCTAATTCCCAATATTTCAAAATGTGACTATATTTCGAATTAGGGTCTTCAGAGGAGTAATTAAGGTTAAATGAGTTTAATGGAGATGGACCGTAATCCAATACAACTAGTGTTCTTATAAGAAGAGATTGTTACCATATACACAAATATACACAGAGGGAAGACCGCATGAAGACCCTACAAGAAGACTGGGATCTACAAACCAGAAAGAGGGGCCCCCACCAGAAATTAAGCCTGCTTACACTTTGATCTTGGACTTCAAGCTCCCATAAATGTGAGGAAATAAATTTCTGTTGTTCTACCCAGTCTGTGATACTAAATTAGTTAATTCTAGAAAACTAATACAATCTACAGTCAATAAAAAGTAAAATAATTGTTTAAAACATATGATACAAAACTAAATTTTAATGAATACCCCTAATTGTAAGAAATGTAGTTTCAATCTGAGTTTCTTCTGAAGAACTGTTCCCATGCCTCCTATTAATGACAAGTAAGAAAACAGTAGAAAAATATTTTCAAAAATATTACATAAGCATCAAGTTACAAATTTCAGATCTTGTTTCCAGATGATAAAGTTTCAGAGATGGAGTAAATATTAGCAATATCTGGCTACTCACTTATATGAAATATCTAAAATAGCCAAATTCACTGAAGCAAAAAGTAGAATGATAGTTGCCAGGAGCTGGGGGGAGAAGGAAATGGGGAATTGCTGTTCAAGAGGTATAAAGTGTCAGGTACACTTTATAGATTAGTATGTTCTAGAGATCTGCTGTAAAACATTGTGCTTATAATTGGCAAACTGTACTGTACACTTACAAATTAAGAGGGTGGATCTTAGATATCTGCTTTTTCATATATGTATGAAATATAT
Organism: Ailuropoda melanoleuca; assembly: GCF_002007445.2. Lineage (NCBI taxonomy): Eukaryota > Metazoa > Chordata > Mammalia > Carnivora > Ursidae > Ailuropoda > Ailuropoda melanoleuca. The sequence goes on from NC_048220.1 coordinate 128,659,254, forward strand.
GAATATACACTATATAGTACATACATATTGGCAACATCAAAGGCCAAGATCATAGAATAACAAGTGTCTGAGGCATAGTGTTTTGGCTTTTCAAATTCCCAACTCTTATTCTAGATTCCTCTTGTCTCCCTCTTCACTGCCAGCAAGGACAGTGAGGATTTAAACTCAAAAGAGCCATCCTTGAGTCTTGATAAGTAATGCTGAATCCTGGCAAGTAAATGAACAGGAAATTGGCTTAGGTACTATACGAGAGAAACTTGCATGCTTTTATAATTTTCAGTTGTGCTCTTTCTCCAGATACTTATTTCACTTGCTATAATAATAATGCAAGTTTTCCCTCAAATATTAACTTTGTATGGAATAATTTGCAACCAATCAAATGAACCCACATTTTTTAAATTCTTTATAAGGAGTGGTACCACGATGTGTAATTTTTTTTTTTTAAAGATTTTATTTATTTGACAGAGATAGAGACAGCCAGCGAGAGAGGGAACACAAGCAGGGGGAGTGAAAGGAAGAAGCAGGCTCATAGCAGAGGAGCCTGATGTGGGGCTCGATCCCATAACGCCGGGATCACGCCCTGAGCCGAAGGCAGACGCTTAACCACTGTGCCACCCAGGCGCCCCTCGATGTGTAATTTTGAACAGATGCATATGTGATCAGTGTTTTGTGGTGTTCATACAATTTCCTAAACCTATTTAAATTTTATGATAGTAATTGTAATGTGTATGTATAGACACTAAAGTTAGCCTTACCACCAAAAATATTTTTGAAAGTGTTCAAAAGTAAAAAAAAGGGACAAGAGGGTGGCTCAGTCCGTTAAGTGCCCAACTCTTTTTTTTTTTTTAAGATTTTATTAATTTATTTGACAGAGATAGAGACAGCCAGCAAGAGAGGGAGAACAAGCAGGGGGAGTGGGAGAGGAAGAAGCAGGCTCATAACGGAGGAGCCTGATGTGGGGCTCGATTCCATAATGCCAGGATCACACCCTGTGCCGAAGGCAGATGCTTAACCGCTCTGCCACCCAGGTGCCTCTAAGTGCCCAACTCTTGATTTTGGCTCAGGTCATGATTTTAGGGTCCAGGGACAAAGGCCTGCACCCGACCCTGAGCTCTGTGGGGAGGCTGCTTGAGGATTCTCTCATTCTCTCTCTGCCCCTCTCTCCACTCTCACTCTCAATCTTTCTCTCTCAAATAAATAATTTTTTTTTTAAAAAAGTAAGTCAGGTACTATCATACATAATCTGCTTATTCAACATGACCATTTTCTGTGACCATCACTATCATCACTTTGGGACATTGTGTAAGTCATTTCTAATGTCAAAATATATGTGTATTTCTATTTTATGTGTTCTTAAATTTCTTCCTTGTGTACTGCTTAGTAGGGGTCTGAAAAACTATTGAAAATACACCTGTTTATTCCTTATGAGGATCCAGGTGTGTCAACAGATACACTAAGCATGTCAAATAAGTTTCTTGTAATTATTCCAATGGGATATAATAAAGTTTATATGAGCTTAGATGTATTCATAATTCATATTATATGTGTATTTTTAAACATCCCAAAGCTCTTATCATTTTCTCAATCCAACTAAAAAATACTTAGGCCATTATATTTCCATTGCCAGCAATATATGACTCAAGTTGCATGTTCTATATAATTTAGCAGATTTAGATGCATACAGCACATGTTGTCACATAAGATTCTTAATTTGATTTCTATAATTAAATATAGCTGTTAGCTTTTTTTTTTGAAAACTAATGCTTTAAAAGCATAGTCTCATTAACATGCATGCTAAAAGTTAACTTTTTTTTTTTAAAGATTTTATTTATTTATTTGACAGAGATAGAGACAGCCAGAGAGAGAGGGAACACAAGCAGGGGGAGTGGGAGAGGAAGAAGCAGGCTCACAACGGAGGAGCCTGATGTGGGGCTCGATCCCACAACGCCGGGATCACGCCCTGAGCCGAAGGCAGATGCTTAACCACTGTGCCACCCAGGTGCCCCTAAAAGTTAACTTTCTAAAGATAATCTTGAAAACACATATACAACTGATGTTTTGTCTTTTAACCTATATACATGACAGAGAGAAATTCATAACATGAATATCTGCCAGAAACTGATGATCAGGTGAATGATAAGAATGTCTTTAAAAATAACTCCTGTGGATTCTGATTAAGTCAAATTATCTATTGCCTATATTTAAATCTGTGAATGTAGACTCCATCACTTCACCCTTGTGTCCTCACGGGAAACACATCTATTTGTATAAATGCTTCCAAAGATCTTAGGAAAAGTTATCTTGATAATCTATGCTTCTATATTTTCATATACTTTAAAGAAGAAACAAAATCTAAATTTTGAAATATATGTTATAAACTTTTATTAGGTGTTTTGAATGAAAAAAAAACCCACAGTGGCATTTGTTATGTTAACATAAGACGGTATTTGTAATTTCCATATTATAGCAGTAGCAGTGTGGCACTGTGGCTCTTCCATGCTTGAAGTTGAACTCTGATTCTGCTGCTTCTTATTTATTCATAGACACTTGGGTAAACTTTTATTGCCTCAGTTTTCTCATCTTTAAAATGGAGATAATAACAGTAATTGCTTCATATGAATTTTATGACCATTAAATACGATCATGCCAATCAAGCATGTAGAAGAGCCTGAAACAATACAAATATACAACAAACAGAACTACTACTGTTAAAGGGCTTTAATCATTATATGCCTTTGCTGCAGATTTCCATGACCCTCCTCCAGACAGAACTGCTTTGGAGTGTACTGAAAGTTAGCCATGTTAATCACGATCCTTATGTTTCCACTATGAATTAATGTGAAAGAATACTTTTTCAGCAGAGAAACCAGGTTGGCTTGGAAAAAAACTGCCTCCTACTTATTAAAATGTTATGCATCCGGGTACAATGCATTTCTTTAGTAGCACTGTCCTAGATGATCATGATGATAAAGATGGTGATGATGACTCACCACCCTTAACTACTTTTTGATAATAATATTATACCTCCCTGTTTTTTGCTATATGACTCTATGGTACATTCCAGTAGAGTAGAGAGAATGTGCGTTCCCACCCCATCAACTCTGGTCTTGCGCACATGAATGGCTTTGACCAACAGACGGTGTGAAGAAGAACAGTGTGCTCAGCCCACGTGGAGGCCTTAAGGTTCATAACCTTATGCTTGCCCCTCTTGAGTTCTCTTCAGTAACAATAGCACGTCCACAGAGCAGATATTTCTTCAGCCTGAGTCCTAGAATGAAAAAGCTTGTGGAGTCCAGCTGAGCCCAACAGATGCAGAATCACAGGAAGAAATAAACATTTGTTTTTGTAAGCCATGGAGATTGGGGATTATTTATCACCCCAGGAAAAGCTGATTAAACATGTGATAAAGGCATTTATAGAAAAAGAAGAAATATCGTTTAATTTCACTACCCCATTGAGAAATAAAAAAAGAATGAAAGAAGAATTTAAACACTAATTAAAATTTATTTTTCCCTGAAAAAAACTGCTAGATGTAGTAAAACCTCTCGAAATAAAAACAGCATTTGGTATATAATGATAAATACACAATTTTAGGCTGCATGCTAATATAGAGGAGGATGGTTAATTTTATGTGTCAGCTTGTCTGGGCCATGAGACCTGATATTTCATCAAACATTATTCTGGATGTTTCTGCAAAGGTGTTTTGGATGAGATTAAATTTAAAGCAATGGATTTTAAGTAAATCAGATTGCCCTCCGTAGTGTCAGTCGATTTCATCCAATCAGTTAAAGGTCTGAACCAAAGAACAAAAGACTGGCTTCTCCCAGATGAGGAGGAATTCTGTCAGAAGATGACCTTCAGACGTGAACTGTTCAGACTTGAACTGCAACATTGGCCCTTGCCTGACTGACTAACTTAGAACTTGAACTGCAACATTAAATCTGCAACTTGCTGCTCCACTCTTCGTATTTTGGACTTGGGAAGCTCTATAATCATGTGAGCCAATTTATCAAAATAAATATCTCTGTCTCTTTCTTTCTTTTTCTTTACACTCACACACACAGACACACACAGACACACACAGACACACAGACAGACACACACTCACCCTATTGGATCTGTTTCTCTGGAGAACCCTGACTAAAACAGGTATGGCGATTCAATACTGGTAGTGAGGAATACTATCTTAAGAATGAGTTTTTTGAATTGGTTTTGTAATTTCTAGCATTGGCTCTCTATTCTGATTAGATCTAAGATACTATCAACTCTATTTCCAGTAAGAAAGAGAGCACCGATAATCCATCTTGTGATGTGGCTATAGAGATACACAAAATATCAACGCTTGATGCTCCTAGTAAAGCATTTATGAAGCAAGGGATTGATGAACCAGGCATATGATACCCTTGAATATTTTGGTCAAACAAACGAATAAAATGAGATAAACTGGTTGTTCTTAATGTCTCTGTACAAAGTGGAGAAAGTGAAGAATGATCTCAGGGATTTTAATTCCCAGCTCAAGAGCCATGTAAATGACCTTCTGTATCTTCCCTGAAAAAGACGCTTATCTCCTCTAGTCACATGGCTGACATTGGTAAAACCAAACCCCAAATCTTATTCTGCCAGTGGCTGAATAACAAGGCAAATTGAATTCCCAGTCTCACGGGGTATCTTGTTAAAGTGAGAGCATTGATTGGGAAAGTATGGGATACTGAAAACTGGAATATGGATGTATGGAAAAACCTTAATGAAACTGGACTCACTGAGCCTCTAAATTCTGATGAGTCTTCCTTGCCTGCACCAGCAAGTTCTCCATCCATGTCTGAGGAGATTAACCCTGCATCGCCTGAAGAAAATATAATGACCTACTGTGCAGAAGTTGTCCTGCAAGATGCTATGACCCACTTCCACAAACTCTCTTTGCAACCCCTATAACTAGACTCAAGTCTCAGGAAGCTCCTAAAGGGGGGTACAAAGTGTGACCCATGAGGAACTATGCTACAATCCAAAAGAACTACTTGATTTTTCTAATTTATGCAAACAAATTTGGGGAATATCTGTGGGAATACATATCAAGGTTGTGGGATACTGATGACAAAAAACATAAAATTGGATCAGGCCAAATTTATTGATACAGACCCACTAAGCAGAGATTTCTACATTTAATAATGCAACTTGGGGAGTTAGAAAGGGATCTATCAGATTATATACTTGGTTGGCTAAAACATGGACAAGAAGGTGACCCACATTAAGTGAACTTGAAATGCCAGACCTGCTTTGGTTTATGGTAGAGGAAAAAATTCAAAGGCTTAGGGATATTGGAATGTTACAGAGGATTTATCATTTCAGAACCACTGACCTAGCCTGGGAGGTTCCAGAAGACACAACATTCAACATTACCGTGAGAAATTAATTGCTCTGTGATTTGTTCTTCTCTGTACGATTTCTACCACAGCCCCATATAACTTTATTTTATTTTATTTTATTTTGCTCAGAGAACGGATGGATATCGGAGAATGACAGTAGGTTATCATAAGCATAATGAAGTGGTGACTCCAATTGTAGCAACTTTACCAGATATGACTTCACTTGAGCAAATTAACATATTTGCTCATACAAGGTATGCCACCACTGAGCTGGCAAATTTTTTTTCTACATCTTTGTTGATAAAGATCACCAGAATTAGTTTGCTTTCAGGGGGAAGGCCAGTAATATACCCTAATTATCCTACCTCAGGGATATATCAACTCTCCCTCCCTATGTCATAATTTATTTTGCAGGGAACTTGGTCACCTTTCCCTTAGGTTAAGGTAGCACGCTAATCCATTACACTAATGACATTATCCTTATGAGACTGGGTAAGCGAGTAGCCCCAACTACTCTAGACTTACTGATAAGACATTTGTGCATCAAAAAGTAGAAAACAAATCAACAAAAATTTAGGGCCTTCAACCTCAGTGAAATTTCCAAATGACCAGGGTGTGGGGTGTGTTGAGATACCCCTTCTAAGGCTAAGAATAAATAGGTACATCTGGGCCCTCCTACAACGAGAAAAGAGGCACACCGCCTAGTGGGCCTCTTTGGATTTAGAGACAACATAGTCTTTATTTGGGTATGTAACTCTAGCCCTTTTACTGAGTGACCCAAGAGCTGCTAATCTTGAGTGGGGCCCGAACCAAAAGTAGGCTCTACAGCAAGTCCAGACTGCTTTGAGTGTTGCTCTACTGCTTTGACCATATGATCCAGTAGGTCCAAGGGTGATTGAAATGTCAGTGGCTAATAGGAGTGCTATTTGGAGCCTGTGACAGTCCCCTTTAGGTGAATTACAGTGCAATCCCTCAGGGTTTAAAAGCAATGTTCTGCCAGGGGAACCCTCCTACACTGCTGGTCGGAATGTAAGCTGGTGCAGCCACTCTAGAAAACAGTATGGAGGTTCCTCAAAAAGTTGAAAATAGAGCTACCTTATGACCCAGCAATTGCACCACTAAGTATCTACCCAAAAGGTACAAATGTAGTGATCCAAAGGAAGACCTGCACCCCAGTGTTTAGAGCAACAATGTCCACAGTAGCCAAACAATGGAAAGAGCCCAGATGTCCGTCGACAGGTGAATGGATAAAGAAGATGTGGTATATATATACAATGGAATATTACTCAGCCATCAAAAAATGAAATCTTGCCATCTGCAACGACATGGATGGAACTAGAGGGTATTATGTAAAGTGAAATAAGTCAATCAGAGTAAGGCAATTATCATAAGATCTCACTGATACGTGGAATTTAAAAATAAGGCAGAGGATCATAGGGGAAGAGAGGAAAAAATGAAACAAGATGAAACCAGAGAGGGAGACAAACCATAAGAGACTCTTAATCATAGGAAACCAACTGAGGGTTGTTGGAGGGGAAGAGGGTGGAGGGATGGGGTTACTGGGTGGTGGACATTGAGGAGAATATGTGTTGTAATAAGCACTGGGTATTATATAAGACTGATGAATCACAGACCTGTACCCCTGAAACAATACATTATATGTTAATTAATTGAATTTAAATTAAAAAAAAAAGCTCAAGAAATGACCCAAATGCCCATGATTCCCACTCCGGGTCCACTACATTCTCTCTCCTAGCCTGCAACTATGATCTCAGTGGGCGTTCCTTTTGACCAACCAACAGAGGAAGAAAAGCCTCAGGTCTGGTTTACACTAGGTCTGAAAAGATTCAGGCACCACTGAAAGTGGACAGGTGAGGCACGACAGCCCCTTTCTAAGACACCCCTTAAGGACAGGAGTGAAGGGAAATCTTCCCAGTGAGCAGAGCTTTGAGAAGTGTACCTGGATACTTATTTTGTTTGGAAGGAAAAATGATTAGTATATACTGAATCATGAGTTGTAGACATGAATTATGACTAGGAAGTCTGGGGAGGAGCTCTCTGGATGGGTGAAAAAAAAAAAAAAAAAGCAAGGATATTTGTGTCCCAGGTGAAAGTTCATCAAAAAGTTATTTCAACAGAGAAAAATTTTAAAAATGCAAATGATTCTTTCTGTGGATGCCAATCAGCCTCTTTTCCCAGCCACCAATGTAATCACTGAGGGTGGCATTTGGTTATAGAAGCCCAAGCAGACCAATATGCCATCCTAAAGCAGTTGGCTTGATAGGCTGTGGAATGGCTTCTGGAAAACTCCATAATAGCACTAGGTCAGGTAGCAACATCTTGCTGGGCTGGGGCACTGTTCCCCCAGGAGGCTGTTATGCTCTGAATAAACATCCAGTATATGCTACTGTTTCCCCCAGAGCCAAGATTGGTGGATCAGGAATCAAGGGTGGAAATGGGAGTGGCACCACTCACTTATTCCTTCTAGTGACCCACGAGCAAAATTAATGTTTCCTGTCACCACCACTTTATGATATGCTGGCCTAGAGGTCTTAGTTCATAAAGTGGAACATTTCCACCAGGAGACCCAACAATGATCCCATTAAACTGGAAGCTAAGAATGCCACTTGGTCATGTTGGGCTTCTCAGGCCTCTGAATCAACAGGCAAAGGAGAGTTATTGTGCTGGCTGGGCTGATTAATACTGAATACCAAACAAAACTTGTATTACCACTCCACAATGGAGGTAAGGAAGAGTATGTATGGAATACAGGAGATCCCTTAGGGCAGCTTTTAGTAGAACCATGCCCTGGGATTAAAATCAATAGGAAATTGTAGCAACACAGTCCCGGTAGGACTATGAATTGCCCAGTCCTTTTGAGAATGAAGATCTGAGTCACCTCACCAGATAAAGAGCCATGAATGGCTGAGGTGCTTACTGGGGGCAAAGGGAATATGGAATGAATAGTTGAAGAAAGTAAGAAACTAATAAATTCAGCTACTACCACATGACCAGTGGTTCATCTATTTCTCTGGAAATCCCTGGCTAATACTGAGGGGCATGGAAAACATGGCAGGATGAAAAAGGAACCATCACCAATCTCATAACAATAGGAAACAAACTTGGCAATGTGGTGATCACAGCAAAATATTCTTCCATTATTTTACTACTTAGAAACAACAAAAAAGGAGTTTATATATACACTCTCATTTCCATATGCATTTATTAAAACATAAATATTTCAAGGTATCATGTCACATTCTTCAATAAGTACCTCAAAATTGGGGCACCTGGGGGGTGCCTGGGTGACTCAGTCACTTAAGCATCTGCCTTAGGCTCAGGTCATAATCTTGGGGTCCTGGCAATCCAGCCCTGCATCAGGCTCCCTGCCCAGCAGGGAGTCTGATTCTCCCTCTCCCTCTGCCCCCCCAACTTGTGCTTGCTCTCTACCTCTAAAATAAATAAATAAATCTTAAAAAAAATAAGCACCTCAAAATTGCCACATATTATGTCTTGAGTTTTTCTTATTTTTTTATTTAAATCCAGAGGATTTTAGACAAAGATCACAGTAAATAAGGTTTTTTTTTAATCCATGAAATATGATAAATTCTTTGACACTTGACGGTAAATACTCAGATTTTCTTTCATCTACATTTTGTTGATTTGAGTAGATAGCACAGACGTGGCTAAAAAAAAGAAAAAAGAGTGAGATTATTAAAAGGAGTAAACTGTGAAGAATAAATTACCCTTTCACTTCAGTTCCAGAACTTTCCAGAACCCTTTCTCGGAGGAGTCACTATTTATACTGTGACTCGTTGAGAATTCATGTAAGTGAAAAATTCTCGTGTGCCTTCCTTGTTTTTTTTAATGATATAATGATAGATATTCTGCACCGTGCTTTTTTCTTAAAATTATTCACTGTTATTGTATTTCATTTATGTAGCACTTCAAATTAGATACATTGATGGTAATTTTCTCAATCTTCTACTAATAAAATTTACATTGTGTGTGTGTGTATTCCCATTATACACAATATTGCAATTGCCCATCTTACATATGCTTCTTCAATAGCCCTCTAATAAGATATTGGCAGACATTTTAAGGAGTGTAGCTGAGATATACTCAGTCATAGCAACATAGTTGGGAAAAAGTCACAATAGCACAGTTACAGAATCAGAATTGAAATATATACATATTTAGTAATCATGCCTCCCAAAAATGTCACCTAAATGTGTATGCAAGTGGCCCACTCCTTAAATAAATGGCTTTTGCCCTATTTCACATTTTTTAAAAAGATTTTATTTATTTATTTGATAGAGAATGCACACAAACAGGGGAAGGGGCAGAGGGAGTGTGAAAGGGAGAAGCAGACTCCCCACTGAGCAAGGACCCCAATGGAGGGCTCAATCCCAGGACCCTGGGATCATGACAGGAGCCAAAGGCAGACACTTAACTGACTGAGCCACACAGGCATTCCCTGCTCTATTCCATTTCTGTTGGAAACCCTTTATTTATCTTCAGAGATTTTTAGGACACAGTTACATTTTTAACCCCTAAGCAATTCTAGCTCTGACATATTGCTTCCTTTGGGTTTGTAATCTGTGTTCTGGAACTTACCTCCTGTTCTATTTGTACTTTTTCTTGCCTAGTTGTCCAAATCTTGAATCTTTCATATTCTGTAAGATGTCAACCAAACCTGTGTGAAGCAGCTTTTAATGCATGTCCTAGAGGTGAAAAAGTGGGAATTGAGAAGCTTTACAACAAAATACCACACTGAAAGTTACTTTAAAATTATATTAATATGTCTTTATTATTTCATGGACCTTGATCGTTTTCATCAATCATCGTTTCCCAAAGTTTTCCATTTCCCAATTTGTCACTGAACACATTCCTTCTATGCTTTTTTCCTCTTTATCCCTCTACAGAAGTCATATGCTATAGAAATGTATATCCAATCTGCTCAAAATACAATTTTTACACCCGGCTTCCTGCTTAGAAATACGCTATGAATACAATCAGTTTTTCAGTTCTTGCTTTAAACAAGTTTCTGTATATATTTTTTTCTCTTTCGACTACATAGAAAAAGATAAACATTAATGTTAAAGAGCAGTAGAGAAATAAAGAGGCGAAAACTAAATTCTCATAGTATGGTCATGATGATAAAATCTCTCAATCTGCCACTGATTCTTCATATTCAACTGGTGGTCCCATCAAGAGTGTATGTATTAATTTTTATTCTTTCCATAAAGACCACAAAGCTAGAAATTTTATTTTTTTTACTTAAACACATGTGTAAGCCCAGTTACTTATTTTTTCCCCCATTGGTGCCAAAGAGTGGGACACTTTATAATAACAAAACCATTGCTATTGTGTTAGCAGATAATACATAATAATTACAATTGTGGAATTTAAAGTTGACATCTTCCAAGCTCTAGGCTCTATGGACAATGAGAATTAAAATAGTACTTATCTCATTGGATTAATGTAATGATAAACTGTTTAACAAATGTACAATATTTAGAATAGTACTCAGATTACACTAAGCCAAAGAAAAGTAATAATGTATAAAAGACAACACTCAAATTTATTCTCCAATTAAAAGTAAATAGTTCCATGTTAAGATTAAGTACCAAATAAACAGGAAGACAGAATGATGGGTTCATTGTATTCATAGTCCTCACATATTATATGTCTTGAAACCATTGGCTGAATTGCACCAAATTTGTACGCCAAACTGAGAAGAAATGCAGGGGAATATGGGCTACAAAAAACTCAAAGTATTAGAATTTGGAAGAACAATGATTATGCAAGTATATTTAATGTAAAATAAATCACTGTCATTCTTAAATTTTCACATTCCTAAATATATGCTGAAAAAATACTTTATAGGGAATTCAGACAAAAAATAAATCTGTATTTAGCAGTTGAATTTAACATGAAATGTATATAGTTGTAATTAAATATAATAAAAGCGTCTAAAATTATAGTTTTGACTTGATAGAGTTATTCATATTTCTGAGTTATTTAAATTCTGCTTACCAGAACAAGAAAGTTGTGTATTTGAAAGATACCAAAAATATGAGTACCATCTAGTGGTAAAAGAGGAGGTAAGCAGCAGGCTATGAGAAAAGGGGGTTAAAATAGGTCAGGGGAACACACAGCAGGAATAAGATTTTAAGGAGGAATGAGGTTATGGCCAGAATCAATAAATATCAAAAAAGAGCCCAGGTCCTTATTATAGCTCATACGGGTGATTGGATGGTAAAACACCTGAGCGGTAACAAACAGGGAAACAATGTACGTCTGTCAAAACCATGCTTCTGAACACATTTCTGTATAATGAAGACACAACTAAATTTGAGAACCTAAAATGTTGGAGTGACTGGAATTTAAACCTCTCATATCAATGCAGAGCAACAGTAACACTGCACAACTGTGATCAAGGCCTGAGATGGTGGAGGGAGCGTGAGGGGCATGCAGATTGCTGTATAATATACAGAAATAAGGATTTTGAAAACTCTCGTAACAGAGTAATGGCGTTTTCCTTAAGTATAACAGTAATAATTATAGGAACAACAATTTGTTTTGGAAGACACTGCTTCAATTATCTTAAAAATCCAGGTAAGGAAAACTAAAGCTTGGCCAAGAACTCAAACTTAGTAAGATACTAAGCAAGAATACAAATTCAAGACTGGTTGCAGAATACAAACTCAACAAATAAAAGATACTTTCTCAAAGTCTATAGCAATAAAAATATTTAATATGAATATTGTTCTAGTGACTAAGGAAATAACAAATATAAATATCCTGATAAAGTTATAAAATCCCAGCCTGTCTCAAAGAAATCAAAATCCACAGAAGATGAAAACTATCTGTGCTATTTGGATATTATGAGCAAACAACAAAAGGAAGGAAGGAAGGAAGGAAGGAAGGAAGGAAGGAAGGAAGGAAGGAAAGAAGGAAGGGAGGAAGGGAGGGAGGGAGGGAGGGAGAAAAGGAAGAAGGAAGAACAGAAGAAACAAAAAGAAATCCACACATCACAGAATGGTGTGTTTGTCATTTTAATAAATTTGAGATTTTAATCTTTTTACATTGATGAAGGTTCATAAAGGTTCAGTAGAGTTTTACTGCATAAAATTAAGCAATAATGCAGATAGAATGAAAAACAATAGAACTAAAAAGGAAAAAAAAATGCTTAAAGATTCGAAATGGGTATGAGGAGTTTAAGGCCTACTGCAAAGTTGAAGGGCACATAGTGCTCCATGAGACTGCCCTTACTTCTGACGCTAACAGCAAGCTCAGGAAGGTCCTCAAACCTCACTTACATTCAACAATTTGCCAGAAGGATTCAGAATTCACTGAGGGCTATTTCTCTTACCATTACTGTTTATTACAGGGAAAGGGTACAGATTAAAATCAGCCAAAGGAAAGGGCACACAGGAGAGAGTTCAGAAGGAGTCCCAAACAGGGATTTTATGGCCCCTTCTCTGCAGAATCAGGGCTGCTAGAGGGGGTTGTTGTGTAAGCATTAGCAGGCCCTACTTTCATGCACTGTTTAAATTCCATAGTGGTTCCCACAGGGCCGTGTCCCATGTGGACATCCCTGTAATCAGAAATTTTCGGTTGCCCTTCTGCCTGACTATATGACTGGCCACCCTTGAGCAAGTGAAACACAAACAAGAACAAACAGCATATGATTTAACCCGTTGAACTGATTTGTTTTTACCTTCTCTAATCAGAATGTCAGCCTTCTGAATAGAATGCTGTCCATTCACGGGGCAACTGCCATCGTAAATCAAGAAACTTTTTGTTGGTGAACAAAGAGCACTGCCCAAGTGACCATGGCATGACCATAGCATCTAACACATCCTCCGGTGGTTCCAAAGTCATCCCTGAGGGAGAAGAGGCTCTCTGCTTGTGAGGATCTCCTTGCATTCCCCTGGTAGCACGTTCTTGCTAAACCATGTCCGTTTCATTATGGAACTCTTAAAGGCACTATCTTCTCCATTAGAGTTCCTCTGGCACCACCCAGGAAAATACAGGCTTTATAGGTTTCAGGATTACTTTATGTCTCTCAGGCATAGAGACAGTTTTAATGATTTCTCATAGCAAGCTAGTAATTGTCTCCTCAATGGAAAATGTCTAATTCAAACCCCAGTATTGCTGATGGGTGGACTCACAAGCTTTTGCCTTAAGCTCTGGTCTATGCTCCACACAAGAGTATCCTTTAGATTAACCACCTGTGTGTGATTTCAGGCAATCTTATGGGCTTCCATTTAGTGTGTCCAATCGGTATTGGGGGAAGAGTGGCTTCACATGCTTTCTGTTTTACAATACTAGGTCTATCCTCATAACACATTTGGGTAAAGGAAACACACACACATTACCTAAAATTTGTTCAAACATATAAATTTTCATCTAAACTTTTACCTTAGTCTCATCAACCTTTACGTTCCTATATCCTCCTAGTCTAACTGTGCCTCCCATTATAAATCCACCAACAGATTTTGGAACCAGAGTTTGAGGGCACACAGTCCTCCACAAGACTGTCTTCACTTCTAACACCAAATGCAAGTTTGAGGAATTTCAAATACCCCCTTAGGTTTGATAATTCTCTAGAAGAACATGCAAGAACTTACTGAAAGATATTATTCCCTTAGTTAAGTTCAAATATGTAGAAAAAGGATACAGATTAAAGTCAGCCAAAGAAAGAGACACACAGGCAGACTCTGGGAAGATTCCAAATATGAATCTTTTGTTTTTCTCTCTATATAGAGTCAGGGCACCTTACTTTTGGGGTATCAGTATGTACAAATGCAGAGTTTCATCCTAGTCCAGTGTCAGAGTTTTCTATCAGGGCTCCATTACGTATTCATGATTGATCTATTGCTTTCCCGTTGATACTGCATGACCCAAGCCTCCCCCCTGTGTCCCATCATGGGTCTTTCCGGCATGATCAGCCCCAGGAGGTAGCCTAATCACATCAGGGACAATAAATCAATGGTAAAAATCCCAGTGCTGATTCAAAAGTAAAGATTGATCTGATGCACATTCGTGAGTTATCTTTGCAAGATTGAAACCCCTCTGAGCGTTCAAATACCAGGCCAAATGGAGTCAGAGAATTGGTGTTGCTGGCTATTGTCAGCCCTTATGATTTTAATCAATGAAAACCTGGACTCTGTCACCTTAAGATGACTTTTGCCCCAATTCCAAGCTGAATTGCACAAGCCTCTTCATGAATATGTATGTACCATTAGCTTAAAACTTCCCTAGTTTTGTTGTTTGAAGAGAAACTGCTTTGGGAGATATCCCTGGTGTTTTTCTCTACTTGTTGTAGGTAAAAATGCTTCCTTTTCCCATTCTTTCACTTGATTGGGTCTTTTGGCTCAACACCCACGAAGACATGAGTCCAGTTTGAGGCAACACAGGGGCACAGGCAGACACTTGGGAAAGGATCAGCTCTTCTAGAGGCTATGAAAGCAAAATGCTGTTTAGATATAAGAAAACCAGGGTTTTGTGGGTGGCGCAGTCGGTGAGCATCTGACTCTTGGCTTCAGCTCAGGTCGTGATCTCAGGGTTGTGAGATCTGGCCCTGAGTCTAGCTCTGTGCTCAGCAACAGAGTCGGCTTGAGATTCTCTCCCCCTCTTGCTTGTGTTTCCCTCTCTCTCTCTCTCAAATAAAAGAAATAAATCTTAAAAAAAAAAAAAAAGACAAAAAAAGAAAACCAAATATCCGTCCAGGATTGTCTACTAAATAATGCCCTCAACCCCGTATTTGCAGGAGTGATTTAATTAAATAACGCCGTATTTGTATTCTTAATTTGAGATTGACTCATTTTGAAGTGAGGTTATTCTGGATTTTCCAGGTGGGCCCTGGTAATCCTGAACTTTACCTGTGATCCTAGAGAACAGTCAGTGATGACTAAAGAAATCCTCCACCCTTCAGTGCTCTGGATAATGGCGACTGCAAAGAATCATGGTTCCCCCTGTGACTTAACTGAGACTCACAGATACCACCCCCACCCTTGTTTACTTACCCTAGGACCAGGCACACTTTCCATATTCCCATTATTTACCTCATAAGTGATTAATTAAACTATTTCATCATTACTCATCAATTGTAACAAATTCCTATTAACTAAACTTCTGTTAAGATTCTCTCTGGCCCAAGGACCTGAAATGAGGCCCCCTGCAGCCTGAGCCCCCACACAGCCCTTCCTCATAGCCCCTGTGGGAAAACAGGCTGGCCTCAGGGTAAAACATCCTCTGATCTACTGTCTAGTCAAACCACCCTTTTATCTCACTTTCCTACATTCTATTCTTTCTACTTGTTTGCTCCTCTCTATAAAAGAAAAATCTTGTTTTGCCTGTTTTCTGAAACACTTACAGATGTTGAGTTCAGAGCTTTCTTCCTATCACAATAGTATTTTCAAATACAGTTTCTCTTAACCCTGGACTTGTCTTTAATTTGACAGCTCAGTGTAATCACAAGGATCCTTGTAGGAGGTAGACTGTAAAGCTGGAGTGAGAGAGAAGACAGAATGACAGAGGCAGAGTTTGAAATGATCCATTACAAGACTTTACAATCACAACAATGCAAAACAATCAGGAAATGCGAGCTTCCTCTAAAAGCTGGGCAAGGCAAAAGACAGGTGCTTTCCTACAGCTTCCAGAGGGAAGCAGACCAGCTGACACTTCACTAAAGCCCGGTGAGACTTATTTTGACTTATAGAACTGTAAAATAATAAATTTGTGATGTTTTAAGCCACTAAATTTTTGGAAGGTAATTTGTTAGAGCTACGATAGGAAACTAATACCCTTCCTTGTGTAAATTTGGCCAGATCATTTCTTAATTTCCCCACATGTAAATGACTCCTTTGAATAGGTTATTTTCCAAGGATATGCTTAGGTTTAACCTTCTGTTATAATATTATGGTCAAGGCTATGTGTACAGAGTATTAAGCCAAACAGCACAGTTTTGCAGGTTTTGAACTTAGACTTTAGAAATCAGATCTCAAATACTGGAATAAGAAGATGTTTTGGTCTAAATAGATAGGTGTTATGAATATGCGAGGGGACAATGAGAGCCTTCCAGAGTTCAGGTGTAGTGAAGTTAGAATTAAATCAGAAAAAGAGGAGTCGATCATGAAAGAATACAAACATGGGATTCTAAAGGACCTGAAGCAAAACCCAACTACCAACTGAAAAAACAACCGAGAGAAGAGTTCAGCCACCCAGGGCTGGGCAAGAGGTATGTGTGGAAGTAATAGACAGAATGACTCATAAAAAGTTATCTCCATTCTTCCAATGGTGAGAATTAGGTTCACCCCGGGGGTATCACAAACCCATTGATTAGGATCAATCTGGGCCTGAAAAATGTTGGCCTCAGACATGAGACTCACATAGTTCAGGAGACAAAGCAATTCCAGAACTGTGGATGGTAAATGCAGAGTTTGACAATGCAACAGTGTCACAACAGCATAACCTTTTGTGTCAATTTCTGATAAAGCTGCAGTAATTACCATAAATTACCACTGGAAGATTTCAAAAATGTACAAGAAAATTAGTGATATTTTTAGGATTCCTGAGAGTCCTAGGAGCTTGACACATACATATTCTTATAAGTAAAATACCTCCTAGAATACTAATATTTTCAATTATATACAATTATATATATGTGCATGTGTGTGCACACGCACATGTGTTTTAGGAAGAGCTATGAGATATTTATGAAGAGATAAGTTTGCATTAGTCAGTTTGGGTTGCCATAACAAATACCATAGACTGGGTTGCTTAAACAACAGAACTTTGTTTTTTCACAGTTCTGGAGGCAAGAAGTCTGAGATCAGGGTGCTAGCTTGGTGGTGTTGTGGTGAAATACTCTTCCTAGCTTTGACAGCCTCCTTCTAGCTATGTCCTCACAAGGCAGAGAGCACTCTGGTATCTCTCCCTCTTCTCATAACAGCTCCCATTCTCTCAGATCTGATCATCTTAAACACCTTATCTCTAATACAGTCACATGGGGTGTTAGGGTTTCAGTATAAAAATTTTGGGGAGGGGCGCCTGGGTGGCACAGCGGTTGGGCGTCTGCCTTCGGCTCAGGGCGTGATCCTGGCGTTATGGGATCGAGCCCCACGTCGGGTTCCTCCTTTGGGAGCCTGCTTCTTCCTCTCCCACTCCCCCTGCTTGTGTTCCCTCTCTCGCTGGCTGTCTCTATCTCGGTCGAATGAATAAATAAACAAAATCTTTAAAAAAAAAATTGGGGGGAGACACAGTTCAGTCCATAGCAAAGATAATATGCAAAAATCACATGCTAAAATTGAGGTTTACTTATTATTAGATAAATTCTGTTTATTTTCATGGAGACAGGAAGCAATGACAAAGCATTAGGAACAAAATTACCTACATTCCTACCCTCAGGGCCAAATGCTCAGTATTATGGCGTTTCATTACAGTCATAGTTCTGTAAATGTTGATTCTGTAGAATAAAACCTTAAAATTTAACATCACAGCAAAACTTTTTTATTATAATAAACTTTATCAAAACATTATTTTAAAAGCTTTAAAATATAATCAATGAACACATGCTCAAAAATTATTTTTGAATAATAGACATAAATGACAATACACGCTTCATCTTTTGTCAGCGTGTCTGTCTACTCATATCTTGTTTTTCCACAAGTGGAGGATACACTAATGCAGTATATCAGATTCTCCCCAGTAAGTATTCCCATGTTCTGTCTCTTTATGGCAGAACCCCTCAGTGGAGCCAGCATCGATAGTTACCACAAATGTGTCCCATGTAACCCAGAGTACAGATACCCTCAGTGCGCGGGCTTCTCGGTGAGCTCTGGACATGTGGGACCTCTTGCTGGTAACAGTCATCTTTATTTATGCGGGTGAGAGGGGGTTGTATAGTATTCTAATGTTCTGTGTGTGACTCAAGCTGAAAACATTTAGCAAGCATTGCTTAAGTCTTATGTTCTAAAGATACTATGATGTGTTCATCTAAAAATAAAAAAGCCGTAATGAGACAAATGAGTTTTTATTCAGGTTCAAACATTTCAGGGAGCACAGATTTGGGTAGAAACCCAAATACTGTCCCACTTGTAGAGTAAAAGCAAGGAGTTTTTATGAAGGAAAGGAAGGGGGACAATTATATGAGTCAAAAATTTAAAAAAAAAAAAGTTTTCTGGATGCCTGGGTAGCTCCAGTCAGTTAAGGGACTCTTGATTTTGGCTCAGGTCATGATCTCAGGGTTGTGGGATGGACCCAGTGTGGGGGTCCTGCTCAGCCAGAGGAAGTCCGCTTCAGATTACCTCCCTCTCCCTCTGCCCCTCCACCTTTTCACATGCACTCTCTCTCTCAAATAAAGAAATAAATCTTAATTTTTTTTTCCTATGGGTGTTAATAGGCTAAGCTATTCTGAATTATACATTGATTGACTACTGATTCTATCTTCAGAAACCATCAGTCTTGAGATCAGGAAATCCATTATCCCACTGACTTCTCAAGCAATTGCCTAACACATTCAGCAGAGGTTTTGGTCCAGTTCAAACAAAGATGGGTAAGGCAGATTTTGTGCAATGGCTGCTCTGGCTCTATATTAAAATGGCTTCGGTCATGTCAGTTTTTCACAGATGAACGTATTTGTTAGCAAAACGTACTCAGTATATTAGACTTCCTGAATTATGGATAAAGGGACAAAATTTTTCAACTAAATGGTATAAATTACAAGACCTTTGTTTTTTGTTGTTTTGTTTGTTTTGTTTTGAAGTTGTGTCGGTTCACACCTCCGCTGTTATGGACTAAAGTGTATCCCCCCCGCAAAGTCATATCTTGAAGCCCTGTAGTTCAATGTGACTGTATTTGGAGACAGGGCCTTTGAGGAGGCAATTAAGTTTATAGGATGAGATAATGGTGAGGCCCTAATCCTAAGGAACTGGTTTCTCTATAGGAAGAAGAGATGACAGGAATGCACATGCCAAGAGGAAAGGCTTGTGTGGACACAGTGAGAAGGTGGTCTGCAAACCAGAAAGAGATCTCTAGAAACCAACCCTGATGGCTCCTTGATCTTGGACTTCCAGTTTCCAGACCTGTGAAAAACTCAGTTCTGTTGTTTAGGTCACCCAGTCTCTGATACTTTGTTACGGCACATTGAACAGATATATACCCTCATTAACAAATTACAGTTTTCATCTTCCCACACAGTTACTTAATTTTGATTCAAATATTAAAAGGAGAGACAGAGAAAAGAATAAAAAAACAGGTTAAAAAACTATAGCATCTGTGAAGGTATGCAACATCACATAATATATGTGTGCATGTATATATGTGTGTATTCATAGCAGAGATTTCACTAAAAAAAACTGATTTCAAATCAATTAACTGTTAACTACCAGTTAGCATCAAGTTTACCTGCATGATTTCTAAACTCAGAGAGATTGGAACTATTATCTTCCCAATGTTTACTGCGCTTGCCAAAGGAGGTAATATTTAAAGAACAGAGACAACAACATAATTTGAGAGATTTTTTTCTGGAGTTAATGATTAAGTAAATAAAGAACAAATTGTGAAATACATTTTGTCGATAAAAACAGCTTAACATATTTTAGAAAAAGTGAATTGATTCCTGAGATTGAAAAGCATTCTCAAAATCTACCAGTAGATGGTGTGACAGGAGTGATCAAAATTGAGAAAACATCCATATGTATTTACTCAATAACTACTCTTTCTTTGTTCAAGAGTATTTTTTAATAATATAAATTACTTTAATATGAATAACTGTCTATACAGAGTTTATATCAATTAGCTCTACCCTACTTTATGATTGCCATAATTTATTCAAACACAAATAACAGAAACGATATAACACTTCATTTTTTTCTTTTTCATTAAGTTCTACACACAAACACTTCAAAGCTTTCTTGCCTGCATGTACCTAATATTTCACATGGAATATATGCATACTATGTATGCATCTTTTTTCTTTCAATGCAGCATATCCACTTCTATAAATCTATGTAAATATAATCCATATTGGTTTGTGAGAAAATATTGTCATTATATTAATGCTTATAAATGCATTGCTAGAGTTAAATAATATATCTGTTATTCCTTTAGTATTAATAATATAATGTATCTTTGATACATATATGTGTATCAAAAACGATATATATGTATCAAAGAGTCTATATGTATCTAATTATAACTTTCAGCTATGAATATTTCATGTTAATGTGCAAAACCAAGCCAATAATGTGTGAAATAGAAAAGAACAACTGCTTGCACACCCAAATATTTTACTTTGTCTGATCGTTGCCACAAAACTTCCCTGTCTCCTCTGTGGCCTGGAATAATGACAATTACTCGATGTGTTGTGTGAAGTAATCATGATTGTTTTTATAATAAAACTTTGTCTTTCAGCTTCCCCCTCCCCCCTTTTTTTATACAATCCTATTTCTT
The DNA here is from genome assembly GCF_002007445.2 of Ailuropoda melanoleuca. Lineage (NCBI taxonomy): Eukaryota > Metazoa > Chordata > Mammalia > Carnivora > Ursidae > Ailuropoda > Ailuropoda melanoleuca. Next base: position 128,680,082 of record NC_048220.1, read on the forward strand.
AGGACAATTTACTGATAGGAGGAACCTGACCATTTCCCTAATGGCCTATGGGCCATTTCATGAGGTTGATACTGAACGTACACTCAGGGTTATTGATTGTGACATTTTTCCAGGGCTACACCTACCAACTCTCACGTAGGATCACTCTTCCTACTTTTCTTCTGAAGTAAAGTGTGGCCCCATGACCTGGTTTTGACTCATTACTTTGTGAAGACTTACGAATTAGCACAGGATTCACCATATTTTTTTTAACCCTGCAGAATGTGAACTTCATTAATTAAATAAATATTTATTAAGAATATAGGACAGTGCTTGGTATATAGGAAGTGCCTAACCAAGTGCTCACAATTTTCTATTGCTTCACCACTCACTAGGCTTGACTGCCTTTAGTCAGGCTTCTGTCCTCCTCGTAGGCCCTACACTTTGGCTCATCCTAAGTTTAAGCAAGCACTAGGGTATAGAACATGTCCCTTAATAGCTCATTCCCAGAATCTACGGACCACGGAAATATTTCCTGTCTGTGGAAGCACCTGGTTTTGCCACCTGCTCACCCAGACTGCCTGCACTACTCCCACAAAGTTCCTGCTAGTTTTGCTTACCTCTATCTATGAAAGGAAAACCTTTTCTCTGTTTAATTTTGAGACATTTGCAATCCTGAAGTCAGAGTGAGTGTTCTCCCTATTGTAACAGCCTTTCAAAATAAAGTCTCTTCTTGTCTAAGTCATAATTTTTTTGACATACCATATGATTATTTGCTATTGTTATCAGCATCCATAAAGATGGTTCTATGCATTTTTGTATCTTTTAATATATAAATAAAGAGTGCTGATTTATTTCCTAAAGTTCGACTGTATTGATTTATTTCTATAAACTTAAAAATATGATACTAGTGTGTTTCTCATATTTAATTCAATCTGTACCTATATAAGGTGAAATATTTGAAATTGCTGGCATTCATTTATTTGATCTATAAATTTGGCAATTTCATATGATTCAGTCTAAAATGTTGATAACTGAGAACAGCCCATAGCTTCTTTTTTGCATTCACTTTTATGCTGGTTTATAAACTGAATTGGGAAACTTCTAGTATTCGCTGTTGCTGTTGTGTTTCTCTTAAATTACTTACAAGCATGAGAAATACAAATTTATCAAAATCCTATTTGATCTTTCACACGTCAGGAACTTCTTGACACTGTGTTGTTCTTATAGATATATTAAAGTTTTCTACTTTTGAAACAAATTATAAGGCAATGTTGAAATTTCTTAACAAACTCATAATTCAATTGGCTGAAGTACATTGTTACTATTGTTTGTTTGAAAATCACGCATTACATGTCTCTTCTTCTAATGGTTATCACTAAATGTCTGAGGTAGAAATATGAATGCGTTGTTTACTAATATGTGGAAATAATTACTCACCAGACAGTAATCTAAGCATTCTTTTCTTTCTGTTACACCAAACACCTTCTGCAATTCACCATTTGATATCATATTAGGTGGTATTTTACATTCTGGTTTTTTTTTTAAGATTTTTATTTTTTTAAGAACAATTTTAGCTTCACAGCAAAATTAAGGGGAAGATGCCAAGATTCCCTTTATATTCTCTGACCCCACACATGCATAGTTTCTCCCCATTATCAACATCCTCCATCAGAGTGGTACATTTGTTATAAATGATGAACTTAGACTGACACATCAGAATCGCCTGAAGTCCATAGCTTACATTCAGGTTCACTCTTGCTGCGGGTTTGACAAATGTATAATGACATGTATCTACTGTTATAATATACAGAGTGTTTTCACTGCCCTAAAAATCCTCTTTGCTCTACCTATTCATCTCCCCACCCTTACCCCTAGCAACCACTGATCATTTTTTCAGCTCATTTTATAAGGTCAAACTCAGGATGAGATTTTATTATCTGCTTAAAAGAGTGTTGATTTTTTGTTTTGTTTTGTTTTTGCTTCTTCAGATATATCAGTTACTTTATATATGGTTGAATTTTTAGAGTATTGTTTTCATGGCTATACAGATGAATCTTAGCATATCCTTTATTGTGGCTTTCATTTAGCGCTATCCCTAAGGTGTAATCTTTCTGGGGGTCAAAACTTAATACCACAGATGTTTAATGCAGTCTGTCATCCTTGATAATCCAAAACTCCTATATCTCTGAATGCAGTTACAAGTTGTTCATAGGGGTGCGGATGGCTCAGTCGGTTAAGTGTCCGATTCTTGATTTCGTCTCAGGTCATGATCTAAGGGTGGTGAGCACAAGTCCCGCATTAGCCTCACACTGGCTGTGAAGTCTGCCTCAGATTCTTCTCTCTCCCTCTCCCTGTGCCCTTACCCACACACTCTCTTCTCTCTCCCTCCCTCTCTTTCTCTCTCAAAAAAAAGAAAAAAGTTGAGTTTTTTTCCACTACAAGATCCCTCCCTGGTAGTCACTCTGTTAGCTTCTGGAGTTTTACTCTGAGCATGCACAGCTTAGCATTTAGCCAGTACTCAAGAGGGCCTCTGTGCAGGCTTGTGGGGCCTTTTTTATCTAATCTCTCATTTCCAGTACTCTATCCCTCTATGCTTCTAATTTGAGCAGCCTCAGTATTCCCAATCTTTAGCTCCTCAATTCCCTGAGATTTTCTCCTCTGGGTATTGTCTGGAAAGTATATGTGATTGGAAACAAGGCAAACAAAGGGCTCATATGGTCTGTTTTCATATTACCTTCATGCTATCTTCACCCATTTCCTGGAAACTGCTAATCTACTCTGCTTCTGAAGATTTTTTTTTTTTTAATTCACATATAGGTGAACTGTTACAGTATTTCTCATCCTCTGTCTGACTTACTTCACTTACATAATGGTGAATAAGTTCTGGGAAATCTAATGTATGGTATGGTGACTATAGTTAACAATATTGTATTATTTACTTGAAAGTTGTTAAGAGAGTAAGTTCTAAAAGTTCCCAGCACACAAAAAATTACTATAACTATGTGAAGCAATAGGTGTATTAACTAACCTTATTGTGGTAATCATTTCACAATATATACATATATCATACTCTCATAGTACACTTTAAACTTATGTGATGTTATACATAAATTACATCTTGATAATAAAAATCAACAAATCTACACTTGATAAGGATATATAATTAGGATTTTTTTTAACTGGGAAAATAGGGGTGTTATAGGAGCTGGAATTATATACAAAAGATCTTTTGTCAAGAGTCCATGAAAAATAGGTCTGATGCCTTCAAATGCTTCAGCTCTCAAAGGCCACTGGGATAGTTCAGGGAGGGGTGTGGTGGGCACTGTTTCCTTTTTCAGTGCTCTGCTTCCCAATGCATTTTATGAAGCACAAAGGGACTCAGGATGTGAGTTAGCCTATTTTGAATGTGGGAACTGTCAAGGGCTTGGAGAGCTGTGAGAAGGGCCAGAAAACCAGGGTATCTATCAGAACTATTCTAGGGCAAGAGTGAGTTGAGGGGAATTCAGGTCTTCCAGGGTTATTCCTTTAGGGTGAACATCAAATATAAACATCCCAATTATTAAGTAAATCTATTCCTCATAGATTAACAGGCCTTAAAAACCTATGTTGGGATTTGTGAGGTTGAAGAGATATGGAAAGTGATTTAGAAAAAATGGAATCAAATTGTAAGTTTTCTGATCCCATCAGGGATTGTTTATCTACTCTGAGGGATTATGGTGGGATAAGGTGTGGTGTTAAGTGTGGCGCAAGTTGTTTAAGGGTCTATCAAAAAGGTTATAGAATGTTCATCAGCTGGGATTGTTACTTCCCCCAGTGTGTTTAAGGGTTTTGGAGGGCCTATGGAAACAGATCCTTCGGAGAGGTCATTGAGACTTTGAAGTTGTTGGATTTGTTTTCTTTCTGAACAAACTTTACCCAATTTTCTGTTTCCTTGCAATATCTAGGGGTGCACCAGTCCATATGAAAACATAGAAAGGTAAAGGGAAGCTTAAAGGCCTGGGAATGGGTTTGAAGGATGAGAAGAGGGAACAAGGAAGCTGGAAGTGCATTTGAGGTTGGAGTAGTAAGGGAGCAAGAGTTGAGAAGACAAATTATCCTTAAGTCTTTCAATAGGCTCAAATAAACAGATTGAAATTACTGCTTTGCCTGATTAAATTTAGATTGAGAAAGTTACTTTTTAGCCTTCACATACCATGAGAAATAAGCAAACGATTGACTGGCTAAAACAGAGATCCTAGGAATGCCAGAGAAGCCATTTTACTTCGAAATTATCCTTAGAGAAACTGTTATTTTTAGAGGTATTAACAGAGTTAGTACTATAATTGTAGAACATACAGTCAGTGGGAGGGGGAGAGGGTGCATGGAGAGTTACCCACGAATAATTAAGTCAAAGATATTAACTTAAAGGGCCACGAAGCAATCCCATTCAAATAATTCCCTTGCACAATCTCATCACCACCGACCCAAGGAGCCAAGAATACTTTCCCACACAATTCCTAGTATGGAGAGTTGAAGAAAAACAGAAGAGGCTATGCAAAAAGGCCGAGGAAAAGTCTCTTTGCCCAAAGGAATCAAAGTAATTCCTTACCATGTTTCAACAGACAAGATGTCAATAAATAGCACTGGTTTCAGAGTTTAACTCAGCAAAGTATCTCTGATTTACTGAACAAGAGAAAAGTTCAAATCACTTACAGATGGCAGGGGTTTGTAGGTGTCATCCAAACTCAGTCATAGTCATGGGACTAGAAAGCCACCAAATCAAACCAAATCTGGAAATAATAAGAAGAGATGATATTTGAAAAACTATTTTGATAAGAGGAATGCTCCAACTAAAAGATCTACAAACAAGATCAGGCACAGGAGAGCTTTTCTTCTATAGGAGGGATTTTCCTAAAGTCTGTTGATACTTGGTATGGGCAGCTCTCCCTTGCAATTCTGCCTAGGGCTAAGGAAGGGTATATGTTTAGGATTGTTTTAATCTTATGTATAAGAATATAAATATATAAGCTAGTATGAGGTAAATATAAATTCCGAAGGCTAATCGTACATCATGGATGCATAATTCAAAGTTCTCCAGAGAAACAGAGCAATAGAATTTATATAGAGGGAAATAGATTTATTTTAAGGAATTGACTCATGGGATTATGGAGGCTAGCAAAGTCTAAAATTGGCTGAGTGGACCAGCAAGCTGGAGAACCAGGGAAGAACTGATGTTACAATTCAAGGCTGAAGACTAATTGATGGAAGATTTCCTTCTTGTTTGGGGGAGGTCAGTCTTATGTTCTATTCAGGACTTCAGTTGACTGGATGAGACCCACTCAAATTATGATGGACAATCTGCTTTACTCAACATTCACAATTTCAATATTAATCTCACCCCAAAACATCCCCAAAGAACTATTAGAATAGTGTTTTTTAATAAGATTTTAAAATTTATTTATTTTAGAGAGAAGGACAGCATGAGTGGGGGTGGGGAAAATGGAGCAGAGTGAGAGGGAGAAGGGTTGGGAAAGAATCTCCAGCAGACTCTGTGCTGTGCATGGAGCCTAACTCAGGGCTCAGTCTCATGACCACGAGATCATAACCCGAGCTGAATCCAAAAGTCAGACACTTAACTGACTGAGGCAACCAGGTGTCCCCAGAATACTGTTTGACCACATATTTGAGCACAGTGGTCCAGACAAATTTGACACAAAAAATTAATTATCACAATAGATATGAAGACTTTTCTTGCCAGTCTCTCCTCCCTAATGTGGTGTGACTCATACAGTAATGTGAATAGGATTATCTGGAGTATTACCTATATAGTCAGAATCCCAGGCACTTCTGCTTAGTATTCTAATTCATTAAACCTCAGAAAATAGACATGAATTTACAATATTAGCAGTCTCCCAGGGGCGTACAGATAAAGGTGGTCATGCACCTTGCTTTGAGAAACAATGTTAGTAATTTTCTTCTGACATTCAGTGTTTAATTAATGCTTTATGAAGTCATGGAGATTTTAAGCACCCACAATTGCTCATCACAGTCATGTTTAATAGTCTGGAAATAACATGTCATGATCTACAATATTTTTGAAGCCATTAGTTCTTTTATTTTTTTAATTTACCAGGTTCATTACACTTACATTTTTTTTTACCACTCTGTTAGTAAGACTTGTTAAATGTGAACCCTAAATATCATCCCCTGTAGATATTCTTTTAGCTGTCTTATTTATTCAGTGTTCAGCTAAAATTGTCAGTAAATTAGCTGAATGGTGATACCAAAAGATTTTAGTAATTTGCTCACTAGAATATATATGGCTGTTTTACAAAAGATATGCATAAAATTGTCTACCCAATTCAAACTAAAAAGTAGAAATAAAAAAATTAAAAATAGATATATAAAAATATACTTATGTTAATTAAGACAATATAAATATACTTACATTGATTTAAAAATATTAGAAAATGTATATTAACAAAATACTCAGTAGTTTGGGTTATCATATAATTAAAAGACTAATTTTTAAATATTAGATCAAAGTACTCTAATTGCCAACACATGGACATTTAAGACAAATGACCTATAATAAATACAAAAATACAATAAATAGTCATTTGGTAAAATTTCTAAACCTTACAGTTCCCCGTGGTGTTTGAATAGATGTGCTATATGTGCAGCTACATAAAATAATGATAGTTACATTTTCAGCAAAATCAAAATTTATAATATTGGATGTTGACAATAGAGGAATGCCTTCAAATGTTGAGTAAGAATTATTTGTGAGGTATGGAAACAGTATCTTTCCCTGTACGTATGCATGCAGACTGATAAAGAACACTCCTGTATACTTTTTACAAAGAAATTAATCAAGAATGAATTCTAGAAAAGGGAATCTAACAGAGAAAATATGGGATTCCGGAAACGGTGGTTTACATTAATGCTAAACTGGAATATAATGCAAAAATATTAATTATGAAGAGGCATGTTTTATTGACTCTATTCTTAAAATGTAAATAGTTTATATTAGTCAATTGCAAAGCACTGTAAACTTTTATTAAATAACAGAGTATCAAAATCTTTTAGTTGATGCATCTTCTTGTCAGAGAAAAGAGAAAATTTTAAATAGTAACCTTCTCAACTGTCCACCACCAAAATAACAAACATCCCCAATTTTTTTTAAGTGGAGGACTGTTTTATTTCTATCTGAATCACTTATTTTCTGTGTAATGAATTTCATCACTTCCCAAATCCTAAGGAAATATTCATCATTGATTGTCCTTTTCCATAAAAAATGTCTAAATCACCCTTGCTTCCAGATCTTTCATATTTGCATTTCAACATATTTTTTCTGTTCAATTTCAATGATTAAGTAACTCTGCATCAGATAAAACCCAACTTCTCTGTCTCAATGTTTTTCTATATCCAATACTTAAACTCTGCCTTTGTTAGAAAAAAATACATACGCTAGCTTTATTTTCTATCTTTTGTTGAAATCTTCAATTCAGTTTAATTATGGTTTGTGATCTTACCACTTGGTTACACTGTGTTCTAAAGCAGTTTTTATCTTAAATCACAAACAAGCAAAATTCAGAGAATTTGCACTATTTCTTTATCAGCTAAGTTATTTCATTTGTTCATAGATTGATATAGATATTTGGATTTGCTTATATATCAATGTAAATAAATTAAAAGCATCTCCCTGGTATAACAGCTGAACATAATATAAAATCAAGTAATATGTTTTATTTTCAAAATTTTTTTAAAAGATTTATTTATCTATTTTAAGAGAGAGGGAGAGGATCAGGAACTGAACCAAAGGCAGACGCTTAACTGACTGAGCTACCCAGGTACTTCAAGTAATACATTTTAAAGACAGCTAGAAATTAATTGTTTTCTAGTAGATGGGTTAAAGTAGATTACATTTACATGAAGAAGTTATATGTTTTTTCACCTTTGTTATCTTGTGTATTTAAATATATTTGAATATGAACTTATTTAACATTTTGGCTATATTAAGAGAGTCTTAGGTAATAATATATTAGGAAGTTGCGCATCCTATTTTACTTCTAATACAGGTTAATTTATTATTTAAAAATAGTATCTACAGGGGTGCCTGAGTGACTCAGTCTGTTAAGCATCCAACTCTTGATTTCAGCTCAGGTCATGATCTCAGCATCCTGAGATCACACACACCTGGTTCACATGCTTCGAGACTGTAAAAATCGTGAAAAACAAGAAAAGGAGAAAACATCACAGACTAGAGGAGGCTAGAGTAACATGACACAACTAAATGCAATGTGTTATCTTTGATGGGATCCTGGAACAGAGAGAAGACACTCCCAGGGGAAAAAAAAAAAAAGTTGAAATCCAAGTAAAATCTGGAGCCTAATAGTTCAAAGTAATACACTATTAGAAGATGACGGAAGGACAGTAAGGTATCCTCCAGACTGAGAAGGCACTTTGAGACCAAGAAATGAAGAAAGCCACTCTAAACTGTTACACAAAGTTTTATTCAGGGTAATTTACTGATGGGAGTAAGGGGAGAACAATGATCCAGGAGCTACGCAGCTATTCTCGTCAAAGTCTGGACTTTAATCCACAGAATTTAGAGTGAGGGGATCATTGTGATGAGGTCAAAGGGTAGTTTTATAAACTGGTACCATCTGTGCTCCAGAGGTAGGTCAGAACAAGCCTTCCTACATTCTGGTCAGGACATACATTAACTTCCAAGGGCCCTGGAATACGTTGGCCCAAAGGAGGTCTTCATGCACACATGAACAGGATGGAGGGCCAAAGATGGAGTCAGTGTTGTCACTGCCCCTATATATAACAGTGTCAGTTTCCGAGTTTTGACAAATATACCATGGTAATGTAAGATGTTAATAATGTGAGAAACTTGGTGATCAGTATTCAAAAGAATCCCTGTATTAACTTTGTAACTTTTTTTTTTCCAAAATATAAGTTTAACTAAAAAGACTTACATATATATATATGTATATATATATATATATATATACACACACATATATATATATATACATATATATATATATATATAGTTGTAGTGTGCATGTGTGCATTACTATGGACTTAGGTACATTTGTTGAATGTACCCCCACATTATCATCATTTACACACATTTATTTCATAAAATAATTCTCTATATTATGTATTAACATATTTTTTAGTTTTGTAGATATCTATATTAATTACCAATAATGACAATTCTATTTCTTCTCTCTTTATTAGATTGATTACAAAAACGCCCCTAACTTCTGAGCCCATTCTGTATTTATGACTTTAACAATGTTTTTTTACAGCCTCTCCCATGATGAGATTGAATTTATAGAGTCATTCCAAATTTTTGCATTGGCCTTATGATCTGCTTTTGCCTGTAGCATGTATTAGAAGTGGTGTTGTACCATTTCCAAAAATATACTTCAGAAACTTGGCACGCTGCTTCTCACTCTCTTGGAAACCTGCTGCTGCCATGTGAAAAGGTTTCGGCTTATCTGCTGGATCCTGAGAAACACATTGTGTGTTCTCTCCTGTTAACCCACCAGATAGACAGCCAACTGCCAGTTACGTATCAGAGGTGCTCCTAGAAGAGCCAGGCTCAGGCCACACAAGCGGCCAACTACTGAAATATAGTAAGTGCTACTGAGATCAGCCGAGCCTGACCCAGATCAGCAGTACTTGCTCAAGTGATCCATAGACTTATAAAAATTAATAAATAGTTCTTATTTTATGATGCTGTAGAAAAGGTAACTGAAACACCTTCTTTATGTAAATTATATATGTGTATAATATACATATTTTTCTTTATACTTTATGGACTTTTTTGGTATATTATTTTTATGTAATTCAGGGAATTCACTTCTATGCAAGTGTAGCAAGTAATTTTTTCAAGAATATAGTGTTTAGGTTCATCACCTTTATCTATTGAAAAAATCTAATTTTTTTCTCCATTAATTTATTAACGTGTTGATTATATTTACAGACCTTTGATGATAAGGTATCTTTGGATTTTAAAATATAAAGCAGAGCTCACTCTGGCCAATTAAAAAAAAAATTAAGGTTTATTTATTTATTTTTGAGAGGGGCAGGGGAGAAGGGAAGAGGGAGAGGGAGAGAGAATCCCAAGCAGACTCTGTGCTGAGTGCAGAGCCAGACAGGGGGACTCGATCTCAGGACCCTGACATCACAACCTGAGCTGAAAATGAATCTGACACTCAACTGACTGCTACCCAGGCACCCCCACTTTGGCCATTTTTTTTAGATTAAATTGTGGTTTCAGGGGCGCCTGGGTGGCTCAGTCGTTAAGCGTCTGCCTTCAGCTCAGGGCGTGATCCCGGCGTTCTGGGATCGAGCCCCACGTCAGGCTCCTCTGCTAGGAGCCTGCTTCTTCCTCTCCCACTCCCCCTGCTTGTGTTCCCTCTCTCGCTGGCTGTCTCTCTCTCTGTCAAATGAATAAATAAAATCTTAAAAAAAAAAAAATTAAAAAAAAATTGTGGTTTCAGTTATATGATACTAAAGATTGTTTTTCATCATAATTTATAAGTGAAATAAAACATGAATAAAATGAGCTGGATATTGTTTATCTGTTCTATTTTTTTAAACAAATCTTCTAAGAACTTAACTGCTTTGTTATTATTTATTATTTTTTAATTTAAATTCAATTAACCAATACAAAGTACATTATTAGTTTCAGATGCAGTGTTCAACAGCTCATCAGTTGTGTATAACATCCAGTACACATCACATCTCATGCCCTCCTTAATACCCATCACCCAGTTACCCCATCCCCCACCCACCTCCCTTTCAGCAATCCTCAGTTTGTTTCCCACAGTTAGAAGTCTCTCATGGTTTGTCTCCCTTTCTGATTTCTTCCCATCTAGTTTTCCCTCCCTTCCTTTACAGTCTTCTGCACTGTTTTTTATGTTCCACATATGGAGTGGAACCATATGATAATTGTCTTTCTCCAACTGACTTATTTCACTTAGTTAATACCCTCCAGTTCCATCCATGTTGATGCAAATGGCAGGTATTCATCCTTTCTGATGGTTGAATAATATTCCATTGTATATATGAACCACATCTTCTTTATCCATTCATCTGTCGAAGGACATCTCTGCTCCTCCCACAGTTTGGCTATGGTGGACATTGCTGCTATGAACATTGGGGTGCATGGGCCCCTTCGTTTCACTACATCTGTATCTTTGAAGTAAATACCTAGTAGTGCAACTGCTGAGTTGTAGGGCAGCTCTATTTTTAAGTTCTTGGAGGAACCTCCATACTGTTTTCCAGAGTGGCTGCACCAGCTTGTTTTCCTACCAACAGTGTAAGAGGGTTCCCCTTTCTCCGCTTCCTTGCCAACATTTGTTGTTTCCTGTCTTGTTAATTTTAGCCATTCTGACTGGTGTGAGGTGGTATCTCATGGGGGTTTTGGTTTGTATTTCCGTGATGACAAGTGATGTGGAGCATTTTTTCTTGTGTCTGTTGGCCATTTGTATGTCTTCCTTAGACAAATGGCTACTCATGTCTTCTGCTTCTTAGCAGAAAGGTAGGGAGTTAAATAAAACGTGTTGAAAATAGTTTTGTATTAGGAAAAGTAATCTATATCAGTAGTGTGATCAAAGTTTCTTTTGGACTGGGATAATGGTAGTTTATATGCAGAAACCTGGCATATGTTTTTAATAAGGAAAAATACCTTCAATTTCTGTCCAATGTGTACATTTTTAAAAAATTTTGAGCCCATGGCTTTTCAAAGCCAATTTCTCAATAGAGTCTCTCCTTTGAGGATTTTACATGCAAGTTGTGCCATGAAGGTTTTGAAAGTGGATGCAGAGAGCAGAGATTGAATAGACTTTCTCTCTCTTTATTTTTTTAAATTTTATTATTTATTAAGTAATCTCTGTACCCAATGTGGGGCCTGAACTCATAACTCCAAGATCAAGAGTCATATGCTCTACTGACTGAGACAGCTAGGTACTCCTGGAATTTCTCTTACTGAGTTGTTTGTGCCCAAAATAAAATCAGAGTAGAGACATTTGTCTTTTGACCTCTTTTTTTCTTTTGAATTGCTATTTTATTTAAGGGGATCAGTTTAATAATTAAATCAGTTTTTTACTGTTGGAATTTTGACCATTGTACATTTTATCTCATTCACAATAGATTTTATTACAAAACTTTCTTGGTAAATTTTAGAACATGATCTAAAATTTTGATAATAATCTCAAATCCAATATTATTAAATTGTAGATAATAATCATAGAAATAAAATATTCTGATTTTATGTTTAAAGTATGCTTTTATGACTCTAATTACTGATCCCAATTATAAAGGGAAGATAACTACAAACTAAATTTTAATATGCATATTTACAACTACATAATTTAATTTCACATCCAGGGAGATACATATTTTTGCAATATTCTCCTGAGCACTCGTATTTCTAATTATTATTATAGATTTTATAATACAGTATACTTTATAATTACATAATGATTGCACAGATTGAATTTAATAGACATTTAGAATCATTCATTATTATATGCTATTTATATTTTATTTAATACCTAGATGATCCTTGCTCTTCTATAAAGATTTAGAAGTTGGCTAAAGTAATATAAACAGAAAATATACAAATAAAAATCCTAAATGGCTGAAAATTAATTTTAGAAATGAAAAAATCTATAAACTTCATTCTGAAAATCTGACTTGTTAAATGATACAGAGCCATTAATCGTAAAGGCTGATTTTTATTTTCTGAGATTTACTAAAAAATAGAGGTATAAGTTTCAAACTCTCAATTTTCTGACCTTTGCCCTTGCAGTAAAAATTTCTTATTCTTTTTTTTTAAAGATTTTATTTATTTATTCGACAGAGATAGAGACAGCCAGCGAGAGAGGGAACACAAGCAGGGGGAGTGGGAGAGGAAGAAGCAGGCTCACAGCAGAAGAGCCTGATGTGGGGCTCGATCCCATAACGCTGGGATCATGCCCTGAGCCGAAGGTAGACGCTTAACCGCTGTGCCACCCAGGCGCCCCAAAATTTCTTATTCTTAAAATATGTTTTAAAGCCCTTTTAAAGCCCTGCACTTCTATTCAAATTGGATTTACTAGGCATCTCAAAAAAATAAAAGGGGTTTGATTAAAACACATACATTTAAAAAATATGATATAAAAGAGTTTGGGGTGATCATGTTTCATGTGTTGGTTTGGATGGTATCATCAGGTAATTACTTACTAATTCATTCATATTTTCACGCATATTTTATTCTCAAAGTCATACAAACTTGAAACTTCTCATACAAAATTAAAATAATCATTTTTCAACATATTAGTTTTTCAGGGCTTTCCAGACACAGCATAGGTAGTCCATTTGAAGTTGAAATAGAGAAATATACAGACACTCATACAACTGGCTATATCATCTGTCAAGGCTATTTGAACTCATAAAGAAACATGAATTATTTGGTAAGGTGGGTAAAGTTAAAAGAGGCATTATAGTTCTCACATATGATCAGGTTTGTCAGGTCCTGTTTGATGATAATTCAAAGTTAAAATTGAAAAAGAAGACATATAATTAGAAAAAATATCATTTTAAAAATTCGAGGAAAAAGTATTCAGTAGGTTATTTCAAATCGATCATGATTACATAGTTAAACTCTGTACAAATAGCATATTATTACTATTTATCCTGGCTTCTCTCTACTTCTAAAGCAGTATACATTTGCTTATTAGATTCAATTATTTATCCCTGAAAATTACAAGAATACATTTTATCTCATTAGAAACTGAATACATTTTTATAGTTTTACTTCTTTTTCATTTTTATTTTTTTCTTTACCTAAAATGCCTAACATTAACTTATCAAAGTTATTTATATTATTCTATGGAAATTAAAAAAAAAAAGGTATCTGTACTGCCATGTTCATTGCAGCATTATTCACAATATCCAAGGTACCGAAACAACCTAAGTGTCCATTACTGGATGGGTAGATAAAGCAAATGTGGTCTATATGAAATGCAATGATATCTAGCCTTTATAAAGGAATCTTGTGATTTGTAACAATGTAGATGAACCTGGAAGGCTTTATGCTATGTGAAATAAGCCAGACAGAGAAAGACAAATATAGCACCATATCACTTGTATGTGGCATCTGGGGGACAAAAAAAAAGTCAAAATCAGAAACAGAGAGTCGATTATGGTTGCCAGCAGCCCTGGGGTATAGGAAATGGAGAGATTTGGTCAAAGGATACAAACTTTCGGTTATGAGTAAAATCTGAGGATTTGATGTATAACATTGTGACTATAGTTGATAGCACTGTATCGTATCATTGAAACTTGCTAAGAGAGACCCGAAAGTGTTTACACACACACACACACACACACACACACACACACACACACAGAGGTAAATATGTGAGGTGATTGATGTATTTATTAATGGTGGGAATCCTTTCACAATTGCATATCAAATCATTTTAAATATCTTGTAGTTTTATTTGTCAATTACACCTAAATAAAGGTTAAAAAAGAGCTTACTTGAAAAAAAAAACTAGTGAGCTATGTATATAAATATTTTCATTTGATATCTATACATTCAATTTAACACAGATTTTTGTAAGGTGCAATATCAGAAATTAGCTGATATCTCCCTGAAGAATGAAAATTTTCATACCTAGATATACAGCCAAAAATTTAAAATGTACTCCAAATTCATGAAGTAGATAGAATATATTAATTATACTAACAGTTATCATTCTAATTCTTTCACCTTGAGCAATCCATTAATCTTTCCACAGTTTACATATTGGTGAAATTAAAATGGGTTGAGCTTTTGAAATCATATGATACAAAGAATCTTTACGTTCAACTCCAGGCAACTAACCAATTCTGGGTATTTATTCCTAGACAATTTTTAAACTAAACATTTATGAATGTAACCATCTACTATATTTATATTCTGTAATAAGGTTTCTTTTGCAAAAAGGTTTGGTATATATTTTAAAAAGCAAAAGAAGCAATGTAAAAGAGCATATGTTACTTTCAGTCTTTTAAACACTGTGATTCACATTTTCCAAAATATTACATTCTTACACATTTTTAGTTATGCTTATCTCTTATTTCATAATCAATTAGAAAGTGGCTGATAAAAAAAACATGGCAATGAATGCAATTTTAAAAAGTATAACCACTAGGAGATTTTGGTAACAGGTAGTAACTACTTTTTTCTGCAGAGGCCTATAAGGAGCTATACATGCCCTCTCTTCTCTTTCAAAATAAAAGGATGTGATCTATACATAGACCATCAATCAAGTCTTCTCTCTTGAGTCTTCACTTTTCGAGAAATTCCCACAAAGTTTCAGGATTGATTAAAGACCATTTCCAGAAGGGAGAGAGTGGCATGCCCAGGTGTACAGATCCACAGATCATTTCCTACACTGACATTTCCAGAGACAAAGGCAGAATATTTGTGGTGACTTTGCCAGTGGCAACATCCTAACTACAACATTCTAATGCCTGGTCTCAACTCTGCCAATCTTTGCTTTCTACCTAAATTCAATTCTCCATCCATCCCTTAGATTCTAGAAGATATCAGTTAGCCTGCCTTAAAACTCCCCCTTTTTTTTTTTGCTAAATGAATTAAATTGGCTTCTAATGTTTGAATATAAGAATTTGGACTTAGCATGTTGTCTACATATTCTCTTCCTAAAAACCCTATTCATCAGTTCCTGAAAATACCATGGAAAGAAGCTCCTTTACCCTCTTGATATTGCCTCCACGTTTCTTTCTATTGAGACTAAAATTAAAAAAAAAAAATCATCTCACTATTTTCAAAATGTACTACTCTGTCATTGGAAACCGAAAAAAAAAAAATACTGCAGCATGTATAGACCATCATTTGGGACCCTTTTTAATGAGTGTGACACAAGCTAGTCAGTTAAGAGATTTCATAATGAAAACAGCAAACCCTCAAGTCTTCAATTTTTGGAGAAGGTGCTTATTTTTGGTGTTACTGGAAAGGTCCCCAAGGTATTTCCCTAAAACAAATATGTACTAGTCAATGTGACTGTATTCTCTGTGCTTAGATATTCCCTATTAGTGTTTTATTCCTATGGCTATGTTAAAAAAATTACTAATGTTCTGTTTCGTAGAAATCACTAAGGTTTATTAAGTAAATCAAACAAAACTAGATATTAAATTAATGTACAATGTGTACATGTCCATATTTTTGAAACCATGTATCAGATGATAAGAATTTTATGAAATATTTAAATAAAATAAAACCTAAAAAATCTGCTTATTATCAGATAATCAGTGTCTCCCATAAATGCTCTCATTATGTCAGCCTTTCTCATTGTCAATATATATTTTTATTTTATTATTTTACATTTTTATTTTTAAAACACTTTAATGGTAACATATAAAGAAATTAAAAATATGTTTTTGAAAATATTTTTTAAATTTTGGTGAATATTTTGATATTAATATTTTAATGAAGAAGTGATCTCTTGAATATTGGATCTTGATTCATTTATACAAACCAACTAATTTGAATATGATATTCATATATGCATAAAAATATTAATACTAAATTAAAACTAAAATCATTTAGATCACTAAAAACCTTTTTTTACAAATACTTGAAGTGTGCATTGCATTCATCTATAAATTAAGTAGAAATAAAAATTCAGAGAGACAAGTACATGAGGCAAATCAATTTCTCTCTCTGAATAAGACTTCATCCTAAATCAGGAGCATGGTTATATCCTTGGATACTGTTTATTGACACTGAGAATATGCTTATGGTATTCCATTTCACAATTATGAATAAAAAATGGGCTTATTAGATTGTCTACATGGATGGAGGCAAATTGAACAAACTGTATTTGATTATGATCCTTTATTCCAAATTCAAACACAATTAATGAATGAACTATATTGACCATAAATTATGTCGGTTTTAGTGTAGAGAAATTGATGATATTCTAACAAAATTCCAGTTAAGTGCTTTTATAAGAGTACTCTTAACATGCATATTCAAACACTAGCATTTACGATGAATAGTATAAACTTTAAGCCTTGCAATATAATTTCTTAACCAGGAATAACAATTAATATTATTACACTGAGTAACTACTTTTACTGATCAGTGAGTTTCAGAAAATGTAGTACACAACATAAAATATATTGATGGAATTATATTTTCTTTTTTTAAATCACTTTTTTTTTAGATTTTTAAATTTATTTTAGGGGGGCAGAGGGAGAGAGGGTCTTCTGAAGCACACTCCCCCTGAGCGCCGAGTTGGACCCCAGTCTCAATACCAGGACCCTGAGATCATGACCTGAGCTAAAATCAAGAGTGAGACACTCAGGGGCGCCTGGGTGGCACAGCGGTTAAGCGTCTGCCTTTGGCTCAGGGCGTGATCCCGGCGTTATGGGATCGAGCCCCACATCAGGCTCCTCCGCTATGAGCCTGCTTCTTCCTCTCCCACTCCCCCTGCTTGTGTTCCCTCTCTTGCTGGCTGTCTCTCTCTGTCAAATTAATAAATAAAATCTTTAAAAAAAAAAAAAAAGAGTGAGACACTCAACTGACTGAGCCATCCAGGTGCCCCTACAAATATATTTTCTTTATGGATTTAATTTCTCACAATGATTTAAAAAATCAATTTTCGCATGGTGAAATATGTGTGTGAAAGCGTGCAATCATAACACATGCATTACCCCAGAGAATCCATCTGTGAACATTCTGGTTTTTGTAATATTTAGGATGTGAAGATAAAATTATTCCATTCGGTTTTGTTAAGAAAATTTATCCGAAGACCTATTAAGTTGCAAAAGTGCATGTATTTTAAATACAATGTAAAAGTGAGCAGAGAGTTCTGCAAAATGTTTCTAATATTGTTGTTTGAATAATTCGAGAAACAATACTATGAGTTTCCTTAGGAGTACATTCATAGATGATCACTGAGTGCAATTTGGTTTTACTGTTACTTACCTCCTCTATGATTCCTTCACTCCTTTTTCTTAAAATTGCTCTAGACACAAGTGTTCTCATCTAGTATCATGATTGTTTGACTCATTTTCCTTAAGTGTCTTTTCCGTTTCAATTCTAAAGCAGCAGGGTTATTGATAATGTAAAAAAATTATCTTGATATGAATTGAGATGAAATGTCTTTCAGACTATGACTGGAAATTATTTGTCCTAAATCTTTTCAAAATATTTTTCAATTTTATTTTGTTAAGAAGAGTTTAGACCCTAGCCCTAGAGCACATATTTTCATTTTTATCAGGTTTTAAAGCCAAAATAGAGTGGGGAAACCTGAGATTAGTTGCAAATTGTTCATTACACACAGGTTGCAAATGAGAACTGTAAACACAACTTCTATTGAGACACTGTCACAAACATTCCTTTACTTGCATGTCAGTAGTATATTCATATGTAACAAATACAAACTTTTTGTAGCGTAACTTTCCAGTTTATGTGTGAAGAATTTGGAGTTATTTAGAAGACTTATTTCATCACTTTCACTGGGTTGCTGAATTTCTTCATGCCAAACTTTTCCTATTGTTAAAGTGGAGAATGTAATAGAATTTATTTACTTATGTGTGCTGTTGTGAGGTTATTCAATATCGTTCTATTATTTTAGAATATTTTATTCAATGGTTCATTTCAAATCTGTGTTGATGAGTAATGAGAACTATTTAGACATATCTAACACATTTAAAAACTATATAAAATTCTGAGTAGATAACTGTATGGGTAGGATATAAGAGGGGAGACATATTTATTATCTAACAATAAAATTTAGTTTAGAATGACTGTCTTCTATAGACATGACCTTAATTTACCTGACGTTTTATTAGGATCAAATTAACATCCATCATTTAAATGCCTGTAATTATCTATTATCTGTCTTTGAAATTTAACATTTGTTAAACTGCTCCTATGAAAAGGCACTTTGAAAAAAAAAGGCAAGCAATAAATGCAACCCTGAAATAGCAGGTTTATAAATGCATAGTGACAGGGTTTATTAATCACCGCAATGAAATTAACAGTGCATAGTTAAGATGAAATCATTCTGTTCATGGGCTAGAAGAGTATCACAGAGACCTTTAAATGTATTAATGTGATTTAATATAAATCCAGTTTTAAACTTTAAAAATAATTATGTGGTTCAGTAAATTTCACCCTAAGCTAAAAATATATTTGAAATATGGGGTTTATTCTTTCTTTTTCTAACAAATTTAATAATGCCTTTGAAAAATTTCAAGATGAACATCTCAAAATCAACTGTGGTTTGCAGGACAAACAAATGGAATGTACATGAAGATATCAGATTATGTTTCAGGATGGTTAGAGATGTTGGTTGTTTTCCCTCCTCATGTTTTTAAAACAAATTACCTAGGAGGGAGGCTTGACTGCATAAAAATTTCAGAAGTATGTTTTATATAAACAAGATATCATAATAGGTTTAATTTTCAGGGGCAAGGAGCATAGGAATGATTGTTACTATTTATCCTGTGTCACTGCTCCATAGTCACAGATTAGGAAAGCAGTTTTCAAAGTAACTGTTTTTCCTAGCATATATTGAAGTGCATTTCAAACCTTTAAAACTTACTTCATTAACATTAGTAAGTTTATTTAAGCCCAAAAAGAGTTTAAATGCACACTAACATTTAAGTGTACAACTTATACTGGTTATATTAAAAATAGAGTCCTATGCTCTGTATTTTGTTTTATTTCTTACAAATTGTGAAGATTTTGGATTTGGATAAACTCTTTTTAATGACTTTTATTTTGTTTCTAAACATTAAAATAATATCCTTGTAGCAGATTTGTTTCTTAAAGTAGTTCTACACATGCCCTTTCAACCTTCCCTCCCTAAATGTTCTATAAGTTTCCAAAAGATGGCATGAAGTTATAATATAAAAAATAGAAAATAAAGTTAAATTACTTTCAGAAGGGTACATTTCTATATTTATTTTGGTAGTTATATATGTGTTTATGATAAAATAAACAAGAATTCATAATGATTTCTCCCACTTGAATGCAATCCATAGAATTCATTGTAGCCTGCCCCTAACCTTTTTTTCTTTTTCTTTCTCTTTTTAAAGATTTTATTTATTTATTTGACAGAGAGAGAGACAGCAAGCGAGAGAGGGAACACAAGCAGAGGGAGTGGGAAAGGAAGAAGCAGGCTCTCAGCGGAGGAGCCTGA
The DNA here is from genome assembly GCF_002007445.2 of Ailuropoda melanoleuca. Lineage (NCBI taxonomy): Eukaryota > Metazoa > Chordata > Mammalia > Carnivora > Ursidae > Ailuropoda > Ailuropoda melanoleuca. Next base: position 128,700,280 of record NC_048220.1, read on the forward strand.
TGTGGGGCTCGATCCCAGGACTCCGGGATCACACCCTGAGCCGAAGGCAGCCGCTTAAGGACTGAGCCACCCAGGCGCCCCCTAACCTTTTTTTCTGACATTAGGAAATATGGACATATGGCTGCCATTATCATTATTCATTACTTGTTTGTTCAACCTTAGTATACATGTAAATTCATAATTCCTAATCTGAACCCCTATGAGAAATACAAATCATCAACTAAATCATAGTGTGATTTCCTTTTTTCCTTCCTTCCTTCCTTCCTTCCTTCCTTCCTTCCTTCCTTCCTTCCCCCCTTTCCTCTTTCTTTCCTTTCTTCTTTCACCTTACAGTGTTGGGGCGGAGGGAAGTTCCCTGATGTTCATAACTGAGTTACGGGAGGGCCCTCAGTACCACTCACCCTGAAGTAGTACTGGCAGAGCACGTGATCTTGCCCCTCACAGAGACAGAACATCTTCCCTGTTTTTGTCCCTCAGTTGCAGTAACTTCAAGTGGTATTTTCACCACCTTTCACTTGAAGATCAAGGCTTTTGTTCCTTAAGGGAGCTAAGAACATGCTCATGGGTGAGCATTGATGGTGACCTTCATCCGCCTCCCCGAGCTGCAGTGACTTCTACCAGTGCCCAAGAGCTACTGGAATTAATTAACTTTCCCCTGAAAATTCAGCTGAGTGTGGGTAAAATTTTAGTGGTGGCAGCTGTTCCATTTCCAGCCAGTATCTTAGGGGAGGCTTTGTAAGGATCCTCCCTGATCTTCCCTACAAGTCACGAAAGAAAAAAAATGCAATAGATATTTGTTAGAAACAGCAAGGTGGACTTGATTCAAAACTGTCACAAAAGGAGAAAGAGATTAAACCTCAGTGAAACAAAAAGCAGATTTTTAAATGTTGAGTTGAGCTAGTGAAAAAATACTGAAGGGCATTAGAAGGAAGTCTGGTCAATGTGATTAGGTTATCTGTGTCTGAATCATTGCTTATCAAAGGTAGGTACCTACCCTCCCATAGTGAGTAAAAGGGGCATTATTATTATTAATGTTTACATTTCAAAGGTATGGCTCCCACATCCTTGAGAAAGACATTCCTGGGTTGTCGAAGATATATATCTTAAAGAACCAGAAAAGAAATTTACATTTGCAAATGTTCTAAAGTAAATGTTCCAAGGAAAGGGAGTTCGGGGTCCTGTAGTCAGGAGAAAGCCTGTCCAAAATCTTAATCAGAGTGCAGGACTTTCTGGATGAAAAGCCTGGGACAGGAGTTTGCATATATCTGGAATCTCCTAGGGCTGCCCCCTCACACTAATTAGTTCATCCTTGGCCTTCGGCAGTTCATTAAAATGTCCAGCTTATTATTATCATACTGCATATGCCACACAAGTCTAGAGGCGCATCTCTTTCTAGACTTTGTTTTAATAATCATATAACATCAGTTCTTGGGTGGGTTCAAGAGTCTTAAATCTGCAGTTGTCCAGCTTATTTTCCTAGTTGGAAATCAAGAAAGACGCTCTTTTGAGCTCCCTACGATCTCTGAGATGAACCTGGCATAGCTTATGCTCTTAAGTATAACATTTGAATATACTAAGTTGAAACTGTTGAGTCTCCCTATCATACAAGAAGGCTCTGTAGTATGAGTGTTTAGATGTATTTGTTAAACTGATTTATTTATATAAAAGAACATCAGTTGTAATACACTTTGTAAAAAAAAAAAAAGCAAAAACCTGGGTGCACGCTCCTAGTCATACAAATATAAATGTACACACTGAGGCAGAGAAGTTGTAAGTGCTTTCTTAAGCATCATATGTCTAGTTTATGACTACGGCTTCTCGCTCCCAAGTGCAAGATTCTTTCCTCTACATCATCCACTCACTTATATTAATAATTTCATTTTTTTTCAAAATGTGTTTCTCTATCCTATTTATTATTTTGAGGCTTGCATTCATTCAATAAAGTGATGGAAAAGCGCACTGAGTTAGTAGTACACACAGATAACTATGCTGGTATAATAACAATATGTCATTTAATATGGAAACCATTTTTCAGTCTTTTCATCCCAACTGAATATTGACTTTCTTTTGTATCTAGTTAAAGGCCAAATTGTTTCTGACCTTTTGAGTTTCTTTTTCAAATTATGGGCTAAAATTACTTGGCATGCTAACCATCTTTAAATATTTAAATCCTAAAGGCATTTTCCCCAAAACTTGCCTTTCCATTATACATATATATGTACATATGTATTTATAAATACTTTGTAAAAATAATCAAGCCATTTTCAATCTAACTCTGTAAACTACAAAGACGACGCAAAACAAACCATAAAATTCATGAAGACAGGAATGCAGAAAGGCAGTATTTTTGTTTTTGTTATATATGACTTGAGCTAAAGAAGCATGTGTGACTCATTAATGAATTTTCTATCTGATTTCATATGTAGTCCAAGCTGAATATTTTACTGAAACCTCTAGCTATCAATAATACATAATATATTAATAAGTTTAAAATATCGTTATGTAATTAAAATGAAATTTTAGGTTACAATATTCAGATAGTATAAAGAGGAGAAATGTCTAGTGCCATTGTTACGAGGAGTGCAGGGTAGAGAACCACTTTATTATTGTGCTATATTTCTCTAATTTCCAGATATTTATGCAAAGTTGTATGCATTACTTTCCAAACAATACAGAATTTATTAATCCAGGATTTAGCAACTATGCTAGTCACTGAGGAAGATTAAAAGACTTATAGTCATTGTGATGAAAAAAATTAGTAATGGGGATGATATTTAAAAATCATAATTCCTAAAATGAAAGAATGGACACAATGCTATAGATTATAAATGATAGAAAGATTACTCACTTTGAATTAAAATAGAAATGTGCTAGTTTTATGACCTTGAAAAAATTCTGAAACTATCTGGAATCCATTTTTTTTCATCTGCAGAAAATGAGTAAATGCTTGACCTATTAAATTGTTGTGAGACTTGAATTATATGATGCATGGTCATGTATGAAGTGTCAGTCAAATTATTAAGGGGCTCTGTTTATATTTAGTTAATCTGACAACATCTACATGAGGGAAATATCATTATGCCCATTTTATAAAAAGTAAAGAATTAAAATTGTATTTTATACTTTTCCTATGACAGAGTATGCAGAATACTGAGCAAAAGAAATACTGTCATATTTATCATGGCTCATATCCTATTATAGGAAGAAAGACATTTAAAAATTTATAATGTTAATTATTTCATTACAGTTGTGTCAATTATCCAGTGGAGAAATAAAAGTGACATGAAAGCATCTAACAGGAAACCTAATTTAGTCTACTATGTCCAGAAAGACTTTCTTCATTTCCAACCTGATGCATGATAGATAAATTGAAGTTAGACCATAACAAGAAAATTTATAGCAGTGATAATAGGATGTGAATTTTCAGGTAAGTGGGCTGAGTTTCTTCTAAGAACTGAAGTTTGATCAGTTCACTTGGACATTGGTAAGCAATGGGGAGAAAAACTTAGGATGAGTTTGGAAAGTTAGTTAAGAGTCCTGCTCATGCTAAGCTAATATGGGGATATAGACCTCTATTACAAAGGCAAGAAGAAGCCATAGAAACATCTTCAGTGGGAAAATGACATCATCAGAATTGGATTGTGGAGTGTTAATTCTTACATGAGCTATGGCAACATAAATGTCTTTTGGGTGAGGGGCAGCAGTAATGGTTCTAGGCACTCAATCACCACTACCCCAAAGGCAGCTGTGGGACAACTGCCTCTGGAGGCATCTTCCCATTTAGTGATTACCTCTGACAAGAAAGAGGAGGTAATTTCATACTTTATTTAGAACCACTGAAACCACATTCATGGGAAGATGACCAGGCATGTTCAATGTCCGATGCAATTTCAGTTATATGGCTGTGTAAATTCTATATCATCTATAAATTTAATTTTCCCTGTATTATCTCAGCTCTGTTTTCTGAAAGAAGGCCCTTCAAGCTGACCAGCACTTCTCTCCTGTCTCCTTGTTAAAAACAATCTTTTCTTCCATACAGCTCCTGAATGATTTCTTAAGCTTTAAAGTTTTTATTAACTGTAATATTCAATAAATTTTATTTTTCCAACATTGAGGCCCTATGGAATATATCTTATTTTTAATAGCATATATGCCATACACAAAATATTCCCCAGCATTGCTGACAATATAGAGGGACTCTTACAGGGTACATTTTCCATATGATCTAAAAAACTATTTTTATGTTTTAACATGAGGCATTCTATTCTCCTCCTGACTGCATCCATCAAATTTTTTCATAGGGAGACCGTAAGTGTCTTAGAAAAGGAGAAGTAAGTAGCTGTTAGTGTACGCAGCTAGTCATGGTCTGTTAATTCCTTTGAAAACTTTTTTAATGAGGCATCTCTAAGTGTTGTGAAAGATATGACACTTGAGCTGGCACCTGAAAAAAATATATATTTTCCTGATATATTAAAGGATGGTTATTTACCAGGCAGAGAAAAGAGAGTGCATGAAGACAATGATGTAAAAGAAAACCAAGTTAATAAATATTAATTACCCAAGTCTATAAAGAAGCACTACTACCAGGACTTAACAGTAAACATAGGAAGACTGATTAATATCACAGAATTGCAATTAATTATGATGAAGGACAGAAAACTCTGAAACAGTGCCTCTTTTTCTTTCCTTATCAACCAACCAACCACAAACAGGTATTAATTAACAGGTTGTGTTTATACATAGTGGCCTTCCTTTGTCCTGCACATTAATTACTTTGGGAAGCTTTCCAGACATTTGAATTTTTATTGCTCTAGTAAAAGCAATAAAGAACTAAAGGTAATTTTTTTTTATTTTTGAAATATTAATGGCAGTGAATACACAGTTCCTAAGACTGTTCGGATCTTCCCAGTGTCATAAACACTGAATAAAGTTGTCTCTCGTATTCTTCCCAAGAACCTATTCAAAGCAAAAAGAAAAATAAATATGAATGCAAAGCAACCCAACAATAATGACTTTGACATTTGTAATCCCTAACAGCATTCAATGATGATGGAATTCCAAATTCAGTGAAGGGGGTCAAAGTATGGAGAGACAATTTAGAGAGTCTGCAGCTACAAATTTCAGATTAATTTGGCACAATGCATTTCTTAACTATGAGCTTCAACCCAAAGGAAAAAAAAACTAATAACTGTTTATTAGAACAACATAAATAGACTATGCAGACAAAAGAGGGAGCTTCATTGAGTCTTGTCATCACAGAATAGCAAAAGAATCTTAACTGAGAGAGAACACATACAAACACATTATTTTTGCAAGGTGCATTGGTCATTGAACTGGTTTAGTCTCTACATAATTGTTATTATTAATATACATAGCTTTATTTCTAACAGTATTTTGAGTTATGTATAGCATGCCCTTAATTTTTTTAAATTTTTTTCTCCTTTCCTGCCTTATATTTATCTGATTTTCTACATTTTGTGTCTCAATTTGTTCTTTTAATGGTATCCTTATAAACTGAGTGCACTTTCAGGCTGATATCTATCCACTCAACAACCAGAAATAAAACTTAAATTACGTTCATCTTCGCTTTCCATATTGTTGCTGCTGAAAACAGCCATTTCCAATTTATACTTGTATTATTCAGTTATTTATTTAATGATTATCCATTTTATTTACCATTTGTTTACTCAAAATTTATTTTTTTCCATTAATTCCGTTAATTTCTTTCTCTCTTACATCTATCCTTGCTAATTTTTTCAGCGAGGAACTATTAGCAAAAGTTCCCAGTTTGCCTGTTTTAATTTTTTCCCATATTATTGGAGATAGTTGAGCTAGATACAAAACTGCAATATGACTCTTATTTTATCTTGTTTTTTAAAGGCACAGTTCTTTGTGTCTGGCTTTGGTGTTGGCTTTTTGTTGTTATTAATGAAGAGCCCTTTTCACCTTAATATTTTGTCCTTTGTAGGTAATCTTTTTTCTCTCTCTCTCTCTTTCATTACTTTTAAAATCTTACAATTTCTTTTCCACTAATAATACCTATTTTCTCTATTTATTTGTGTGTGCGATTTTACTTCTGTGGATTTTTATTGCTCTCAGTATTTAATTTCAAGTAGGACATTTATCTATTATTATCATCATCATCATCATCATTACATATTTAAATATTGTTTCTTTCCATTCTTCCTATTTTTTCCCCTGAATCTCCTAAAAAAAACTTTATTGGACTTTCTTATTTTATCATCATGTTCCTTAATCTCTCTATAAAACAAAATTCTATATATATCTGAGTGATTTTCACAAATATAATTCAAATGATAATTCCAACCATGTCTAATTAACTCTTTGAGCACTAGCTAGATTTTATTTTTAAATTAGCAATTTGGCTATATCTATGTTAGGTTTTTCTATTTCAGACTGAAGTAAAATCTGAAATTAAAGATAATAATTTAAAATAATTATTTTACAATTCTCCTGACTTCCTATCTATCTCAAATTCCAATGGCCATTGGTCATTCATATGGAATCAAAGCCATCACACTACATTGAATCATGGCCTGCTGTCTCTTGATAAAATTGTCTTCTTCACCAAACCAAATTTTGCAATGCATTTGTGATTACTTTAGTAATTGATGAGCTAGTATACTTATACTTTTATGCAGGTTGGTAATGAATATCATTTTGATCAGGCTCTCATGTTTCCAAACTGCAAGCACTACTATATATTTTTACTAACTACATATTTTTTAAAAATCTAAAATAATAAACTTTGCAATCATGTGGGTTAACATTTGCCATATATGATATGCCTTTTGTCTTTTATTTTGATGTTCATAATTATGAATTGAACTGGAAGTTTCTTTATTAAAAGGTGTCTAAAACTTTCTGCCCAGGCTGGTTTATAATCATCTGTTTTCAGTTTTAGCTGAGTCTATACTCAGATTTTGAATATTATTTTTAAATGGCAAAAGAAAAAAAAAGATTTTTGAACTGTTTATCAAGTCTGTAAGAATTTAGCCAAGCTTCAATGATATATCTTATATGTAAATATTACACTAAATCCTGCATAGGGTAGGATTAAAATTAAGTAAATATAGGAGATTTTAAGATGATATTCATAGAAAATTGACACATGTATCTTAAATTCTTTAGTTCTTCCAAACTATTAGTCCAGTTATAGAAAACTCAGAGGGAAATTGTTTATCATAAAAGCAGCGACAGCCTTAGCAAGTTTGAATTTCTTAAATGAAAATTTTAAAAAATTATATCTCCATTATTATACTTTCTATCAATCTAGACAGCACATGTAAAAATTTCAGAAGAATTTGTTATTCTCCAGGGGCTACCTTAACTGCAGGGATTTTGGAGAGTGTACTCTTTTTTTCCTTGAGATTTTCTTGGCATAAAAGACACCAAAGTCATTTTGTTCTTTCCAACAATACTACTCCATTTCTACTTATAGCACAGCACATTAGCTTGTCAGGAAAAATCATCACCTAGCAGCTCCAAATATGTTTATAACATTTTTATGGGCTCCTTCTAATGGATGCATGTCATCAAGAAAAACTATTTTGATATAATTTTTATGCAGCACAATGATGTTTCATAGTCTATATGAGATTTTCCATTTACAAGGGTTAGAGAAATTTACATATAAAGTGGGATAGTCCAAAAGTGCCACATCATTAAGTTAAAGCATAGCACAACATACCCATTAGTTTAAGATTCTGTTGCATTTCTTTAGTTAAGCAATTTCTGCATGCTATCATATTTCCACAGATAAGCACAGGAAAACAAGAAGCCATAAAACTGATTTTTTGAGATACCCTGGTTTGTTTTTTAAGGTATTGTTTAGTTTTCACTAATGTTCTTAGGGCTTTTATTGGCCATCCCTAAAAGCTCTGCTCTCAGCGCTTTCATGCCATGTTAGTAATGGGAATAGCACCTTGTTGGAACATATGGCATTCTGGGAAAGATATATTCTTCTCCAATGAGTGAGTCATCACCTTGAATGTTCACTAGAGAATTTTGTGATCTTTCTCTTTATCCAGAATGTAAAAAATGTTCATATGAGAATTGACCTTGGGATGACATTAGACTCTGTCTTCTATTGCTTTAGCACAATAATTAACCTGGATAACAGGGAATCCATGTATTTCTTCTCCATTACTCACAAAATATTTGCATCTTGAAATAACCACTTGGAATAATTTACTCAAGCATGTTTTTCACATCACAGTTCCTTTAAGAGCTCAAGAGAGACTGCAGGAAATGTCCATGGTGTTTGTATTAAACAATATGAAACCCAAGTTTCTCAGTTTGGTCTCCAGAGTGTCACAGTCTCTGCTCCTGAGATCAATCCAATCACTTTCATTCCTCGTGCTATCTCTAAAGGAGCCAGTTACTAGAGGAAATGTCATTCTATGTAGATGTGCCCTTCAGTTTTCTTGGTTCACTTAAACCATTACTTTCCTAAATTACCATCATATGTGTTTTAAATTGTTGAATTCCTCTGTCTAAAGGTTTTATACAATGTTTTCCTGACTATTAATGGGCCATATCTTATTTCTTACCCCCTTGTTCATCATTCCTTATTCCCCATCTTCCTTCTCCTCCTCCTGCCTTTTTAACTCTTTCCCTTCTTTCCATCCCCATCCCACAGAGCTTTATTTCATAGAACATTGAAGGTGTCATGGGTGACCCAGATTTTATTTATATTTATTTTTTATATGCAATTAGATCTTCAGTATGAAAGTCTTCTGTCTAAATGGTGAAGGTAGGCCAGACTCAGGATCCCTGAATGATTTGTCTTCGCCACTAATTGTAATGCACTTTTTGATATGTAACAATAAAGCTGATTAAGAGTGAATTAAATTACAATGTTTATCTTTTCAAACATAAAGTTCAATGATGAGAACTTTCTGCTCCAATATCCTTCAGTATGTGGCATTTTTCCTCATGATTTTGTGGGATACTGCAGTTCTAGACACTGCATCCATATTTGAGGCAGGGAGAATTGAGGAGAAGAATTGAGGAGGATAAAACACAAAGTCACACCTGTATCAGGAAAACAAACATATTTTTCAGAAATCTCTAGCAGTATTTGGCTCATGCTTTATTGTGAAGGACTATGCCATAAAGTCACTGTGGCTGCAAGGAATGAGATGAGACATTAAAACATGACTATATGGAAAATAGTCAATGACTGCTGTTGAAAGTGAATTCATTGGCAACTAGTATTAACGGCCATTGGACTGGCCCCTTAGTAGTATATGGATCATAGCAGGAACACATAAATGTTCAGGCAGTAAAACAAATTTTATCATCATTCCCATATCAAATGATCCTAGCCTATGTCTTCACAATATCTGTTCATTCAGAATATGTGAACAGTTTACCTTGAAGTTTCTCATTTTTCTTTATCTTAATCATGCTAATCTACTTTTAAAAATTCTGTACTTAGAAATTTAGAGATTGCCAAATAGAAGACAACTAATGAAAGTTTTGTTGAGGGGCGCCTGGGTGGCTCAGTTGTTAAGCGTCTGCCTTCAGCTCAGGGCGTGATCCCGGCGTTCTGGGATCGAGCCCCACATCAGGCTCCTCGGCTGGGAGCCTGCTTCTTCCTCTCCCACTCCCCCTGCTTGTGTTCCCTCTCTCGCTGGCTGTCTCTATCTCTGTTCAAATAAATAAATAAATAAAATCTTTAAAAAAAAAAAAAAAAAGAAAGTTTTGTTGAATATGTGAGTGAATGTAAAAAGGAATGGGTAAGAAAATAAGTGAGTAAATTAATGAAATAATAGGATTCACCTATATCTATATAATAGTTTTTATTCACACCGGATCAATTAAAATAGTGGAATCCAGCATTGCAATGGAAACCAATAAAAGGCAACGTAGGTGACTGTTACTTGTGGAAAAGCAGAGAATTTCCACTAGACCTCTATGACTGTTCTCTATAAGAAAAGAAAAACAAATATGAATTCAGTGCCATTTTTCCCACTCTCCTTATCTTAGCAGTGTATACCTAAATTTAATTATTCTCTCATACTGCTGATATTGCATGTTCCCATAACAGATATTCTGTCCTGGCGTCTATGCACGACAGTTTTCATTCCTCTTCCTATTATAATTCCCTTTTACACAAGAGAAGAAGAGCAGAAAACTTAAATGACTTACCCTAGGCATCCAACTGGTAAGTTGTTTAACTGGAATCCAAAGCAGGCTATCGGGCTCTGAATATCTATTCTCAAACATTACCTTACTTTCTCTTTTTAACTCTGTGTCCTGTGAAATTACAAGAGATGACTATGGGGGAAATATTTCTTTGAAGCAGTGGAAAATACATATTTGCATCTAAAAAGGAAGGTAAGAGTTCAAGAAATATACTCACAAGCCATCAAAATGTAAGTGTCTGTGAAAATCACTATTAACAGAGGAGAATCCTAAAAGAAAAAACACAAAAGAACACACAAGAGAAACCAAGCTTCATCAACTAAAGAGTAGACAGATGCAGAATAGACAGGAATTGCACTGAGATAGATGGGAATAGAAAAAGAAGAGAGTAGTACTCTGTATTTCAAAATATGACAATGTTTCAAGTAGAGGTGATGGATATTCAAGAAACAATTATTAAAGCTTAAACAATGATTTTTAAAAATGGAGAATACTACACAGAGTAGACAAATATTAAATAAATAATAGGAAGCAATAATCATAAAAGAAAAGATGGATCATTAGCACATCACTAAAATAGATAACTCTTCTTGAACAAAAATTGCATGAAGACAAGGAGCAAGGCAGAAACAGGAAGTGTTTGTAGTACAAACATCTGAGTGAAATATTCTATCTAGAACTTTTCTATCTCATAACTTAATAAGATACTGAACAAATAACCTAATTTAAATAAAATGAGTAAATGAAGATGTCAAATGGCCTGAAAGAGTAAGAAAAAGTTATTCCAGAGCAGTACTCATTCAATAAGCACATATCAAACCAAAAGAACGAACATACTGGAATTAAAATTAAACAGTGATAATACCACATGTTGGATAGAATATGAAGCCACAAGAACTCCTATAATTTTCTTGATAGAAGTGAAAATCCATACTACAGCTTTGGAAAACTCTTTGGCACAATCTGTTAAAACTAAATATATGCCTATTTTATGATCCATCATTTATGCTCATAGGTATGTACACAAAAAATGAGTACCAGTGTCCATAAAAAAAGTGAAATTATTTTCATAGCATCTTATTCATAACAGTCAAAAAGCAAAGACAACCCAAAAGGCCATTAGTGGTAGAATGTGTCATTAAATTATTATATATTCATACAATGCAATACCTTACAAAGACAATAAAACAAAGGAAGAAACAAAAAAAAATGAACTGTTTTACATAACATTGAAAAAAGAAGTAGGCACAAAATATATACTCTATCATATCACTCATAAGAAATTCAAGAATGTCAAAATTAATTTATGGTGTTAGAACCTACTCTGTTGGGAACAGATTGACTGAGAAAAACTTAAAAGGTGCTGGAAATGTCTTGAAATGGGTAATAGTAAAATAAGTGTATATTAATGTAAAAAGTCATCTAGCTGTACAATTATGTTAATGCATTTTATTGTCTCTATCTCTCAAATATTTTAATAAATAGATCATAGGTCATTCGTTATCAGTTTTTCTCCTTTCTAATATACTTATCTAATGATAAAAATTTTATGTTATTTGCAGTAAATGGTGCAAAACCATCAGCTTGTACTGACACTTCAAGTTACAATTCCTAATTAATGCTATTACTCTCTTCAGTCAATTTTAAAACAATATTTAACATATGCCTTGCAAAGACATTTATAAGGGTTCAAATTGTAGCTTTTCTTTCCTTGTATTATCAGGTACATACACTATACTTGAAGAAACCAGGAAAAAATGTTGAAAAATAAATCTATTTTCCAAATACCTTATGTTGTTTAATATAGTTAAAAATAGCAGTGACTAGTGAGTTAACAGTTAAAATCTAGGGGGAAAAAGTGGTTTGAAAACAAGACTACTTTGCAATCATTTTAAATATCAATGTCAGTATTTGATTCTAATTTTAAAACACTTGCAGTGCATATATTTGAATAAGGTGGATACTTTTTACCCAGTAGCAATTTCAATTGCTTTTGCATATATCCGTGATTTAAATACTTGAAGAAAAATACACATATCATCTTCTACTCAGCAAATATCTAAAATCAACAAAATGATCAAACAGTATAGATGTTAATATTTCAAAAACAGAGCATAAGTCCTCAAAAATATGACCGAAACTGGCATTATATAAGAAGAAATTAGATAAACAACAATTCTAAGTACGTCAACGTGCAAAGGTGGGATTGCCAAAAAATCTACATAACACCCCCTACTCAAATATTTTTAACAATTTATATTTGGTATAACTGCTTAAGGAGGATGTTTAAATTGTAGATGATACGCAACCATTAGCACGACTAAAAACATATCCCAAATAACCACACACTCTTATAATTTATTTTTCTCAACAAATAAAAATAAATATATTTATTTGGTTTATACCTAACAGACTCTCCATGTCTTTAGTCCAGTCTATGACATAAAAATGGCATAGGCGTTGGGTAATGGCAAACTCTTAAGTAAAGGTCATTGTTTTAGGGTGATCTATAATAGGAGATTTAAATATGGGTGAGTAGCTAAGAGATTAGAGATAAAATAGACTTCATCTAAATCAAACAATCACTCATCTGAAAAACTACAATCAGCAGTCAGGTTAAACTGGCAGAATTTTAACTTAAACTTTAAAGTATATTAAATCAGCATTGATAAATGATTTTCAAAACTGGACATGAAATATAAGCCAAAATAGCAGTTATTTCTGGGTGCTGTAATTATGGTGAATTTTAAGTTTTTTTAAAATTTTTCATATATATTTTCCAGTTGTTTACATTGAACATAAACGCCTCCAAGGCAAAAAACACCATGACCATGTGGACAGCAACCACAGCAAAAAATGGCAACATAGAAATATGTCCCTATAGGACATCCCGAAGAATCTTCTAAATTTACAGGATTTAGTAGTAAAATATAACCTAATAGAACAGTGATTATTAAAGGAGTGAGAAACAAGTCTTCAGGCAGATGCTGTCATTTGTGAAGTGTCTGTAGCATGTTCTGTGCTGCCACCATAATGCTCAGTGGTGTCACTGCCAGTAGCAAGTGGGTCAGAAGTACCTTTGGGCCTATATGACATACTTTTTATTCAGTGCTAAATGCTACACATGAAACCTTATTAAGATATTGAGATGTGGGTGATGTTAGAAAGCAAGAATATCTTGTCCCTGTCAAGGTTCTTCTAGCAGCTGGACTAAGAATCAAATTGACATGAGACAGAATAATGGGAGAAAATCCAAATTTAATTTCATACATATAGGGAATCCATACAAACATGGAAATTCCAAAGAGAGTTCAGGCAAAGTGATGTATAAATATCGTTTTGAACTAAGAAGAAGGGGGTAGAGGCCTGGGATTTCAAAGGGAAGGAATGCAATTGAAAAACAAATATTTGCTGTGTCATTCAGAAACAATGGTACATAGGGGCACCTGGGTGGCTCAGTCATTAAACATCTGCCCTCAGCTCGAGGTGTGATCCCGGCATTCTGGGATCCAGCCCCACATCAGGCTCCTCTGCTGTTAGCCTGCTTCCCACTCCCCCAGCTTGTCTCTCTCTCACTGCCTGTCTCTCTCACTGGCTGTCTCTGTGTCAAATAAATAAATAAAATATTAAAAAAAAAAAAAAGAAACAATGGGACATAGAGGCCTTTGTCAAACAGGCCTCACTAGGCTCCCCCCTGTCTACCACACGTAGTTTGCGGAATAACATAGTTATCTATGGTGACAGTTCTCTTCCTATAGCAGGTACCCTATTTAAATTCTTTTTTAGGCAGTTGTGAGAAAGGTAAAGAGCTTTTCCTGAATCTCTTGGGGTTTGATTGCTTTTTAACTCAAAATAATCTTTATGCCAAGGTGGTCCATCTTGGGGTGGCCTGCCCTTGGCCCGTACAGTAATTCACCTTCTTATAGGGATAATTAAGTTTTCTTATGTGTTGAAGACATAATAGAGATTTGTACCAGAATATTTGATTCTCTAAAATAGAGATTTAAATGGAAATCTTAGAATTAATTAAATGAAATTAAAAGTTCAACATGTCACTATAAGAGAAGGCTAGACCCAGCAGAAGAAAACATTATTTCATTGGATACACAGAAACAAATGGAAATGAGAATGGATAAAGCAAAAAAAAAAAAAAAAAAAAAAAAANAAAAAGAGAGAGAGAGAGAGTGTGTGTGTGTGTGTGTGGCAGTGGTAAAGAACATGTGAGAAGCTGAAAAAAACAGCCTAAAATGCATATAATTTAAGTGAAAACACTTGAAGAAGCACTAGCTGAACATTTTCTGAAACTCACGAGAGATGTTACCCTCTAAACTCTTAAAGCACAATAAACCTCTGTAAGAATTGATAAGAAGAAAATTATACCCGAGCACATCATAATAAAGCTGCTGAAATACAAAGAAATGAAAAAAAAATACTGTGCATAAGAAACACTTAGTTTTTCGTTGGGACACAGAAAATTTGAGAATAGAAAGATATAAGTTATATATCATGTGAATAACAGCCAAAATAAAGCTTTGGATATGTACTATTATTTGACAAAATAGGCTTTAGGTTAAGAAAAATACTGGTGCTCTAGGCGGTTGGAGTGTATTTATATTTAATTTTGTAATACAAAGTATCTACAATGATGCCAGATACATGCAAGATGTTCAGTATTCGCTGTATCTATGTCTGAGTCCATGAACTAAAATAAACATTGTCTAGCTTTGTGGGCCTGCTCCCTTTTTTTTTTTTAACTGAAAAAGTAAAAAGTTCTACTGTTAATAGTAATCTAAAGTAATCCACTGCACCAAGGACACAGATATACACTTACATATATAGTGAAATAGTACTTAGAATTGGCCCCAAAACCAAAGCCCTAGAAACAAAATGACTACTAATATAGGTTGAAGTAAGCGAATTCTGTAGTTTTAATATAGCCATACAATTGGAGAACTATAAAGCAATATAAAAGATTATGGTAGATCTATATATATTGATGTTAAAAATAAAATGTATATTAGATAAATTAGGCACAGTTGCAGAGAAATATTCAGTGTAAAATCTTGCTTATCTAAAATATATTTGCAATTTTGTATGTATGGGTCTGCATCTATATATAATTTGTACATGCATATGGAAATATATGTAAAATGTTGCAGTTATACCTCTGAGCGGTTGGACTGGGAAACTGCTTGGGAGTGGGGAAGAAGGAATCTTTATTTCTCTTCTTATTCCCTTTGAACCTTTGTGTAATTTTGGTTTGCTTAGAGTTTTTGTGTGTGTGTGTGTGTGTGTGTGTGTGTGTGTGTGTGTGTGTTTCAAAGAGCATTTTTACTTTCATAAAAAAAATAGAAATTGTTCACTTTTAAAGGATTACCAATGCACACACACATACACACAGTGAAAGAGTGTTCCACAATATTTGCATTACCAGGATTAGTAGAATTCCAGAATTACAATGAATTGGTTTATCCATTTTGGGTAGAATACTACACCAAGCATATGTTACTATTTCCTAGAGCATTTTGAAATCAGGACTGTGCTTTGCCAAAAAATGCCAGATGGCCATGATATGCCAGTTGCTCACGGTGACTATTGTGCCACATTTCAAGCTTGGAATAAGGCTGAAATATGGTACAAAATATCACAAATGCCCCAGAGCAGATTGTTAGAAGACTCTGGCCAGTGTGAATTTCTAGGCATCTCCACCATCTGCATTTCACTGGTTGTTTAAAATAATAAAGCAATTCTATGTCTTACAAGGAATAAGCATTGTTTAACATTTATTCTATAGCTTTGATGAAGGGTGTGGAATTGTCTCTCAGATGATATTTGAATTTTCGTAACACGTTGTGGGTGCTTATGAAATTTGCAGCGATCTTCCATAAGAAAGCTTATTTATTTGATCTATTTGGATTTTAGTTCTCATCCTTAGAAGTATCATCCCAACTTAAATTTAAAAATTAATGTAAAATCATTTTTAAACGTTCATCTTCCTACTTCCATATGAAATAAACAAATCATTTACTTATAAAAAATTAAAAGCTATTAAATGATTAAAACACACAAAAATGAAGGAGAAATAAATTTTCTTAACACCCACCTGCCTCCTCTCAGATATCTAGCTCAAGAGATACTCGTAAGAAAGTTGATTTTCTCCCTCAAGATGCCCCTGAATCAGGATATCATTCTTGTTGACCTACATTTTCAACTGTATGTTTTACATGGTCAGTCATAGAGATGCAAAAATTGCAAAGCAACAACTGAAAAAACAAAATCCAAGATGGCACAATGCTTTTCCCCATTTTACTACTTTCACTCATTTTATATCCAGGTTTCTTCTTCTAAGACTCTACTTTCTGCTTCCTAAACCTCAAAAATATATCAGTGAAGTTTTCTTGCATCTTCCCTACACTTATGTATTGGTAGTAAGATTTATCTCTTTTAGATTTTTGATCCTGCAAATTTTGAGTTTACTGAATATTGCTTGGCTACTTTGTTTGCTTTACATTTATTAAAACAGTATATTTTTGACTTTAATACTTACACTTCATTAGTTTAACCCAATTTTAGTATGCCAGTGTTTTGCTAAAAATACATGACTAACTTTAAAATATTGTTTAATAACTTCTAAATCTTGTTCTTCTGTTTTGAAGGTACTGTCCATCACTGGCTAAATCTTTATAAATAGAGAAATAGAGAAATAGAGAAAAGAACAGTCTTCTATAACCTCACCATACAGACAAAGAGATCCTTTTCTTCAAATTCTCTCTACACGCTAGATGGTTAAATTTTGCTTTTGGTGCTAATATCAGTTTTGACATGAAAACACACTATCATTAAAGAACCATGCTTTTAAAATAGTTTCTGAAAACATTACTTGTTAAAGCATATCAATTGGTTTCAACATTTTTCTATTTTTTTATTGTCAATGTAATTTTAGGCAATTTTTTCCCTAAGAGTTTTATTTTAAAATTCTAATACCATGAATTTAGATTAATTGGTAAATGTAGATATAAGCCTTTTAAATATTGCCAAATTCCTAGACTAAGAGACAAAAATTATCTTACTTGAGTTATTTTAAAAATTAATTCAAAAAAATTACAAATGTGAAAAATATAAAAGTAACATAAGGAAAATAAAGAAGATCTCATTAGAATAAAATATAAAATATTGTGTATGTAATTAAAAGTAATACTTAAAAGTATTAGTTCAGAGTAAAAAATCTGTATTTCAAACTTCACTCCTCCATTTACCAGGTTGTGGGCAAGTTGCTTACCACTCTTTATGCCTTTTTTTCCCCCTTACATGAAATAGGAAAAATAATTTTATATTACTCAAAGTATTAATTTAAGAAGTAATAAAATTAATAAAAATTCTAGTTATATTACAGGCATGTATTTTTTCCTGAAATACCGTGCTTTATTTTCAATGACAATTTGTTAAATGCCATTTAAAGATAAGGTATTATTTTTCAAATTATAATTTAAAAATATGATTTCTAAGATTTAGTCGTCAGACTTTGCTTGAAAATACAAGTTACTGAAAGATTCGTTCAGAGAATATATAACTCTTGTTAATCTGTAACATTGAAAATGGAATTTGTAAAACTAATTTATTTTATTGGTTGGGTTAATTGAATTGTGTATGGATTTTGGCTAATGGCATGTGGATTTCAGCAAAAATTTCAATTCTGACCATGCAAGGTCAGTAACCAATAAACCCAAATTCAAAGAGGTCTATCCAGTATCCTTTCTAGATGTCAAGGTCTATCCTCAAGGCACCCACAGGACCAAAGATGAAAAAGAGATTATGGGCAATGTGTAGATACAAAAGTAAGACAATTCACAAAGCTTGTGAAAGTGTGTGAAGGCTTCATGGAAGAAGTGGGATCTGAGTTCATTCTGAAAAGAGCCACCATAGAACAATGACTAGTGAACCTATGAGTTAAGTAGCATTACAAAAGGTATGGAAAGAAGCTGAAAGAGGCATACACAGGAAATCATAAGTCGGTTTGTGTTTTGGGGTACAAAGACAAGTATAAGAAACAGTGTGTAATGATACTGCAAAAATAGTAGGAAGCAAAATCATATAAAGGAGGTTATCTAAAATACTGTGCTTTGAAAGGAAGCTCTTAGATTTTAAAATAGAAGATACATTTTCTTTTTAAATAAAGCACTGGAACAGCAGTTTAGATAATTAATTCATGTTGAGTATGATTGAGATTGGGGGACTTTCTTAGTATTCCAGGTGGCCAAATAATGAGGGCCAAAATTTTTGGTACTGTTTAATGTAAAGGGGGAAAAAATTATTTCACACTTTTTTTTTTTTTTTGATGGAAAGTCAGCTTTATGTGTTCTTTTGTAAAAGAAGGTAATTAAGACCTGGGATGCAGTCATACACAACTACCCAAACCCTTGCTCTAACAACTAGTTCAATTGAATTAGTATAAATTAAAGAATGGAGGGAGACAGTAGACTTTGAAAGAAGCAGATGAGTTCACATTTGATCATTATATATCAATGTGTCTTTACAAGATACTAATGCAGAAACAGAGAGATAACTCTAAAACTCATAGAGAAAGAGATAGGTTAGCTCTTGAATTTGTGAACTATCAATGCATACGTATAGCTGAAATCATTAGAGAAGATAACACTGCAGAAGATAAACATATATGATGAGAAGTGTGCTAACACTTTTGAGGCAATACAGGATTATCTACACATTAAAACTGCTTAATTACAATTCAGAATCAATCATAAGTAACCCAGAGGAACTACAGGAAAGTTGGGGATTTCTGTGATTCCACGTTAAGATTTTAATTGTTTTTGAAGGCATCCAATACAATGTACAACGGTATTTATGTTTAACCATGGAAATCTCAGTACTAGGAGGCAGCCAGTAGAGGGGGCTGGTTTACACATTTCAGTTTAAACCAGAGACATCTGGCTTTATATAAACATTCACATTTGTTCAACTCTTTCAGAAGCAAGACTAGGTAATGCAATTTTTGCTAAAACATATCTCATTCCTACAATGCCCTGGGTGTTACTAAACATTTGGAATATTGGTTAGTTTTTTTTAAAAAAAGGCACTTTTGATCCAAGAAAATATTCAAATTAGAAAAGAAATCATTTAACTTTTGATATGAAAGACTTGCAGAGTAAATGCAAAGCTTAAGAACATAAAAAATCACCCCCGTTTTGTAACAATCAACTTCTTTTCTGTTCCTTGAATATATTCAGTGTGAGACAAGTCATGGTGTCACTGTTTCAGGCAGATCCCAGTAGACTGTAAAAAATTCCAGAACTCTCTTCATAATAAATATTTCAAGTCAGTATAATGTAGTCAGTTTTTGGCCTAAAAGGTACATATTCATCTCCCACAACAAAAGAGGGCCACGTTTATTTTATTGGAAGTGAGGCAAGTTCTTACTCCTGCAAATTCAGAGTGTCTTACCTGTTCGCTCTCAATTTGCAGTTACACAGGAGAATTATTTGGCATGAAAATTTGCCCAAGCCCTAAACGCTCCTACTTAACAATACTGCATTTTTCTTTTTGGAAAAATTTTACCGAGCCAGCAAAATTAAGCAAAAGAAAAAAAGTAAAAATTAAAAATACAAAAACACTTCGTAAATCTTATTTTCTTCTCTATTATAGTCTCCATTCATCCGTCAAGTGTTTCACATAATAAAATATTTTAAGGAAAATAGAGACATTGGCATATAGTAAGAACAATATTTTTGAGATATTAATATAAATAAAGGAATTTGATATTTTTTTCTAAAATATTTGATATATCCAAGAGAGAAGTAAAGATACTAGATTCTATGGTATTATAATGCTCAGATTCGTGTACCATTTGCAAATTAACAAAATGACTTTCATTTAGTTGTTTGCCACAAATTGCATATGTTTTTCCTACAACAACGTGAATTCCTTTGCAATCTAGAGTAAGGGCTGTGCCCAAGTAGCATGGACATGGTTTCCTCTTGGAGTAAGAACGACATCAAAAATCATTTTGGCTTGCTTTACTAGTTTTGTGTGAAAGTGAAAGTTTTTGCTTCTTTCAGAATGATACTTGTTTTCAGAATGAGAGACTTGAAATAATTAAAACTGAATTTCACTTTGGTTTGTTTTTAATGTTTACCACACTTCGAAAAAATCCTTCTCAAGTACCAAGATCCTACGCTATACATATATTGTATTATATTAGGTTTTGAGTACAGCTTTGGTTTATTTTTTTCCACGTATATAGCTCATTTGTGTGGGTTTGTGCCTTTTAGATTTTCTTTCTAAGTAATTAGTAATAAAGCCCACACTCTCATTCTATACTCAAAAATAGAAATCATCACTTCCAGCTAGAGATTTGTTAATACTATTACCCGTCTATTTAAAAATCATATATATTTTTTAACAGCTCTAGTTACAAAAAGAAAAAGGAGAATGTTTATATAAGGAGTCATAAAATCTGAGAGTCATTGTCCATTCATAATGTATTTCAACAAACAGATTTAAAATATTGAATAGAAATAATTTAGCTGTATCAAAAAAGAGTTTGCAACCTAATAAGAAACACACACATATTTGAAAAAATATCCTCCCTTCCTATATACTTTACATACAGAGATGTGCACATATTTTTCCTTTATAGATCTTCTTATGCGTGAGAAATTAAAAATGTATGCTATGTATTTTTACTATCTACCTTCTTCCCCTCAACTTAATGTTCTGAAATTCATCAATGTTACTATGGATATCAGTAGTCTATTCAATTCTTACTCTGTGTATCATTAAATTGTATGTGGACCACTCTGATTAAATCTGCTGTAAGCATTCATTCACAAATCTTTTTGTAGGACTATGTTTTTATTTCTCTTGGGTAAATACCTAAAGGTGTACTTGCTGGGACGTACGTTAACTGCATGTTTAATTTATAAATAACAATTCTAGTTAGTCCACATCCTCAGAAATATTTGTTATCCTCAGTCTTTTTCAATTTTATCCACTCAAGTGGGTAAATTTGTATCTAGTTCTGCTTTTAACTGCATTTCCCAAATGATTTTGAACATATTGTCATAGGTTTGTTGGCCATTGGCCATGTGTGTGCACGGTTGGAACTAAGAGGCACAATTGCTGACACTTGATCCAGGGACGTTCTTGTGTTTCATTCCTTGGTCTCAGGTCCTTACCTCACACCCACGTGTTGCTCAGTACTCAGATCAACACTCACGTGACCCTTTATAGCTCTCCCTCGTTCTCTTTATGTGTAGGCCTTTCCTTTCAGTACTCCATCCTACACAAATCTCACTGCCTTCATCTCCTTAGACTCCCAGCTTTGTTTCAAGTTAGGGAGTTCATAGCTTCTGCCTGGGTTCACCCTTCCTGAGCCAAGATGGGAAACTCTCTCAGGCAGTAATCTGGCGCAACTGCAGGGCTAATGTTTGTGGTTCCTTTCCAGTCTCTCAGATGTCCAATGTATTGTTTGTTTTAAATCTTTTATTAGAGAGACAGCAAACATGAGCAGGGGGTGGTGGGAAAAGCAGAAGGAGAGGGACAAGCAGACTCTCTGCTGAGCACAGAGCCTGACCTGGGGCTCAATTACAGGATCCTGAGATCATGACCTGAGCCAAAGTCAACCACTCAACAGACGGAGCCACCAAGGTGCTCCCAATGTAGTGTTTTGTATCCAAAAAATCATTTATTTCATTTGTTTTGTAGGGTTGTTACATGTGGGTGAGTAAATCTGGTCATTGTTACTTCATCTTGGAATGAAAGGGTCTGAATTTTAATTTTATTTCGTTTTCATTAATTTAACTTAAATTCATATAGTCCTATAACTAGTGTCAACAGAACTTGATATCAACACAGCTCTAGATGCTATGAGAGTACTCTGTAATCTACTCAGTCTCTCCACATAGCACTTTTTATATTCCTACTGGAAAGTCACAGGGTAGAAATCCTGCAGTCAAGAAGATAGCTTAAATAAGCATTCACCATACTTTCTTTGGCTCTAGAAACATTTCATTGTGTGATAGCTGTTGATATCCTGTGGATGTTGTGTTCTACTGAACAATTTTGGAAGATGTTGCTTAAAGAAATTATTTTATATTTAACACACTTGCCTTCAGTGTGAAGAAAGGATTTCTCCCCCCAGTTATTCCTAATTTTGTGTTGTGTGTGATCAGGATTTCCTTGGAATCTTCCTCATTGCAGGAGTAGCTTTCCTGATAGAACTAAAACTGATAAAGACTCCATCTTTTTTGGACCATGAGATCCATGTTGTCCATCTTCTGTACTTTATGTGTTATCTGATGAAAAAGTGAATGAATATGTCATTGTCTCATTAAAAATATTTCCTGTTGGGAATAGCCAGTACTCCCTGAACCAGCGCATGAAAGATTACTCCAAACTCTGCTGCAAAAGAGAGGAGAAGGCAAGGGGGTCAACTCTCAGAAGCTCTTCTTTGCTCCTTCTTTCATTGGTCCTTCAGGATAATCACAAATCCTTATCACTGTTTCTCAAGCACAAGGTGTGTGACAAGGGGTCTTACTGAACCTGGGAGGAGCTGTTTACAGAAAGATGCAATATGCTATTCTGTGTGTTCTGCGAGTTCTGCTAAACATAGCCTTAGGGACAATACCTACATCTCTTAGATCACAGGGCAACTGTTTGGGCTAGGAATGCAACTCCCAAGGCATTTCAAAGGCAGAGTGGTCACACAGGCCTAAGCATTCCAAAGGCCTACGCCCTTCTCCAAAACCCTCCCTCACCCCCAGCAGCCTCTGTGTTACATTTTAGCAAGCCAGATATCATGGCTGATTTCATGCTCTACATTAACCCCAACAATTTCCTAAATATGCCTGCCGAAGGTTTTAAAATGGCTAACCTTGTGTCAATGGGCTACCTTAGTATTCATACTATGGTATTCAAATTATAATTTTCACTAAAAGGAACCAAGATAAGCTAAGATATAAATAATTACAGATCCACAAAAGCAATTAAGAACATAAGCATGAAGTATCTTGTACAAACCTTTCTCCTCTTACTCAACTCTGCATTTTGTGACATCTATGCACAACTTCCAAGTTTCTTTGTAAATTGTGATTTCAAAAGAGTAAAGAAAAATAATTACTGAAGAAAAAAATAATTGCTCAAACCATTAGCAGTGTTGAGTTGTGACAACAGCCTTCAAACATGTATCTTTGGTATTTCATGTTCGTTCTGTTAG
Source organism: Ailuropoda melanoleuca (assembly GCF_002007445.2). Lineage (NCBI taxonomy): Eukaryota > Metazoa > Chordata > Mammalia > Carnivora > Ursidae > Ailuropoda > Ailuropoda melanoleuca. Next base: position 128,723,684 of record NC_048220.1, read on the forward strand.
CCTTTAGAGCATTAGCAGGCTGCACTTCTGTTCCTTAATTATCTTATTAATTTTTCCTGTGACTATGCCACCATACTTCTTTCCAAGACCTTAAATTACCTGGATGTTTGTTTGAAAAACAAAGAAAAAGCCACAGGCATATGTATAAAAATGGAATATTTTTATGCTAACATAGAAGAACATGCAATATCAAGACATACATCTTGAAAAATAGTTTTTCCTAATAACTAAGTTTATTGAAACAGAAATAAAAAGGGTTATGCAAATATATTTATATATCTAATCATTATTAATAACATTTTCCAAGTAGCATAGAAATCATACGAGAACTAGGGGAAAAAAAACAAACCCACAAAAACTATTGTCCTGATAAGATCATTTAATAAACATTTAACTGATTTAGAAAGACTATTGTTTTTAAGCATTGATGAGTGAAAGTTTTTTTTTTTTTAAAGATTTTATTTATTTATTTATTTGACAGAGAGAGACAGCCAGCAAGAGAGGGAACACAAGCAGGGGGGGTGGGAGAGGAAGAAGCAGGCTCCCAGCGAAGGAGCCTGATGTGGGGCTCCATCCCAGAACACCGGGATCACATCCTGAGCCGAAGGCAGATGCTTAATGACTGTGCCACCCAGGCACCCCTGATTAGTGAAAGTTTTAGTCTAAGATGCAGTGGTTACCATTGAAGACAAATTTTAATACTAGTAATATGCACCATAATAACAATAATAAACTTCCATATGATAAGTGTCAGGCAATAAATTAAGCACTTAGCATGAACTACCTAATGTCTTAAGTAAGGAATTATATCCAAGTAAGTATCCTCATTTTAGAGATAAGGAATTTGAAGTATAGTCAGTTAAGCAATTTGATTCAAAAAGCTCAAGGTATAAAGGGCAGAATGACTATTCCCTGCTTGCTGGATTCATCTTTTTCTTTCCTGTAACATGACTTCTTTTCATAAATACAAAATTAAAGATAAAAAATTTTAGATAGCAATGTGATTATAAAGTGATTTAAATTAAATTTTTTCATGCCTTTCTCTACTTCCTTGTCTGAAACACCCACATTAACTGATACAGATTTCACTAATCTCATCATTATGGTAATTAAAAAATTAATAAATTAAGATAATTTTCTCCATTGTGGACAGAAAGTTTTAGTACAGGTGTCCCTCACTTTCCAAAACTTTCACTACAGGAGTATCTGTTTTCACTAAAGGAAATAAATGTGAATAGGATTTTCCTTTTTACAAAAAAAGAAAGATCTTTTCTAAAAGCAAACTTTCAGAAAGTGGAGATATTCTTTGCCTTAGGCCATTTCAGCTTACTAAAGATTTCTTAGGAAAGCTCTACTTTCAGATAGTAGGGGAAATGTATTTGTTTTACTTTGGTACTGTATATATCCACATACTGTGCAAAACTAAAAAAAGCAAAAAACAAATTAAAAAAACAGCTAGATACGGAAAAAATTTAAATATTATTATCTGTGCTCATTATCCCATTAATGTAATAAAGATAAACAACAAAATTAATATTGGCTACATTAAAGGTTTTAGATTAGAATGGGAGCAGATTGTCATTTGGTTTATTTTTATTTTTTGATCTATTTTGTCATGTTGCATTAAAAACTATTTGCCCAGATTTTGTTGATTACTCTTTAATTGGATATTATTTTCTTTGAGTTATCTTGCTTTACACATGTATTCCATAGTGTCGAAAATGTACAAACAAGGTTTATAGAAAACTAAGTAATATTTTTAAACCATGTATAAATATAATTTATTTAGCCTTTTAGATATTTAGTAAGACTTTTATTGCATTTGTCCTATTTATTTGTTATAGACAAATAATGTTGAAGTTTTTTTTTATGTAACTGTATTTCTCTGACTTTCTTTTATTTTTGTAATTATTTATAGTTCTATATTTTAGTGTTAGTTTATCTAGTGCATACATAATCTTGACTTGTATATTTCTGTAACTTTATTCTATACTTTCCATAAAATGCCTCATGTAATATTTAATTTATATGTTCCTAAATTTTACTCGATATTATATTAATATTTATTGAGCTCTTTCTTTTGCTTCATGTTTTTCTCATTCACTCTTGCTTTCCGTTCCTTATATTACACTTTTAGATTCAAAGTCTTGTAGCACAACTTTGATATTAAGGAAATTATGAGTAAAATTTCTTAAAACTATATTTCATCCATTTATAACACCTTACTATTCAAAGATGGGCTCTTATTTCATCTACCCTAAGAGGACAAAAACTCTGCCAATATAACTACCAGTAAATAATTTCTCATTACATTACTTTTCTCAAACAACATTGTCTTCTGTACTATCACAAGAATCTGTGATACATCATTTTTTTTCTTTCAGCTTTATTGAGGTATGATTGACAAATAAAAATTATATACATTTAAGGTATATATTTAAGGCATATAACTTTATATTTTGATATACATTGTGAAGTAATCATCACAAACTAATTAAAATATCCATTACCTTATATGGTTAATTTTCTCTTTCTTTCTTTCTTTCTTTCTTTCTTTCTTTCTTTCTTTCTTTCTTTCTTCTTTCTTTCTTTCTTTCTTTCTTTCTTTCTTTCTTTCTTTCTTTCTTTCTTTCTTTCTTTCGTTTCTTCCTGGGAAAACACTTAAGATCTACCCTCTTAGTAAATTTCAAGTAAACTATGGTGCCATTTCAATGCAGTATTTTTAACTATAGTGACATTACTGTTTATTTCACCTCCAGACCTTATTCATCTTGCTTAACTGAAGCTTGGAACCCCTTTGAATCCCATATTCATTTTTGCATAACTGACACTGCACTGCACTCCTGTTTCCCTACTTCTCAGTTCCTGACAACCAACATTCTAATCTCTGTTTCCAAGAATTTGACAATTTTAGACTCCACATATAAGTGAGATCATCCAGTATTATTTCTCTTTGTCTAGCTTATTTTACTTAGCATAATGTCTTCCACTTAATGTCCTCCAAATGACCATAATGTCATCTGTGTTGCTGCAAATAGTAGAACTGCATTCATTTTTAAGCCTAAATAACATTCCATTTTATGTATATGCAATATTTTTAATCTACTTATTCCTTAATAGACATGTAGGTTGCTTCCATAGCTTATGAATTGTGAATAATGCTGCAATGAACATGAAGTGGAGATACCTTTTTGAGATACTGATTTTGTTTCCTTCAGATATATACCCAGAAGTATAATTGCTGAATCATATGAATAGTTCTATGTATTAAATTTTTGAGGACCCTCCATACTATTTTTCACAATGTCTGGACCAATTTATATAACCACCAACAGTATGAAAGGTTACATTTTCTCCATATCTTTGCCAACACTTGTTATCTCCTGTTTGTTTTTGTTTCTTGATAAAAGCCATCTTAACAGGTTACATTGGTCTATAGGTCCGTTTTTATGTTAGTACCATACTGTTTTGATTGTTACAACTGTAATGTATTTTGAAATCAGGAGGTGTGATGCCTCCAGCTTTGTACTTCTTACTTAAAATTGGTTTGACTATTTGAGGTCTTTAGTAGTTTCAGGTACATTTTAAGATTGTCTTTTCTATTTTGGGGGAAAAAATCTATTGAGTTTTTGGTAGGAATTGCTTGAATCTATAAATGATTTTGGGTAGTATGAATATTTTGACATCACTAATCCTTCCAGGAATATAAGATATCTTTTCATTTATATTTGTCTTCCTTAATTTCTTTCATAGATGTTTTATACATTTCAGTGAAGAAGTCTTTCATTTCTATGGTTATATTTCTTCCTAAATATTCTATTTTTTGTTGTTGCTGTTTTGAATGGGAATGTTTTTCTATTTTCCTTTTCAGAGTTTGTTGTTTGCACATAGACAAATGACTGCTTTTGTACGTTGATTTTGTATCATGTGATTTTACTACACTGATCAGTTCTAGTAGTTATTTTGCTTAGTCTTTAGGGTTTTCTCCATATATAATCATGTAACCTGCAAACAGAGGTAGTTTCCCCTCTTCCTTTCCAATCTGGATGCCTTTTATTTCTTTTTCTTGTCCAATTGCTTTGGCTAGAACGTTTAGTACTAGGTTAAATATAAGCGTCAAGAGTGGGCATACTTACCTTATACTGGCTCTTAGGGGAAAAAAGCTTTCAGTTTTTTCTCGTTGATTATGATGTTAACCATGCAGTTTTCACATATAGACTTATTTTGCTAAGGTACGTTTCTTCTATATCTAATTTGTTGATAACTTTTTTTTTTTTAATTCATGAATGGATGTTGAATTTTGTCAGTGCATTTTCTGCATCTATTCAGATGATCGTGCATTTTTTTCTTTACTTTCATTCTGTTAACTTGGTATATGGGACTCTTCATTTCTTAAAAGAATGCTCCAGTATTGTTCCAATCCTTCCAATCTTGACAACCCTTGCCCAAGTGTTAAGGCTGGTGACAATAATATGAAACAAAAATTAAACAAGAATTTACTTAATTAGAAGTGGAATCATTGATGCATATACTTCAATTGAGGTGAGGAAATAGGAATAGCTATAAGCTATTTCATAGATATTTAGATAATCTCAATAAGAATGTCTCAACCTGGCCATCAGTGATCATTAAATTTGCCTTGGTTTGGGAAGTGTTACAATGAGAAAAAAAATAAATGTCTTAAAATTGATAAAATATAAGACATAAAGCACATCATTAAATGATTAACCTCTATCCACACCAATTTTACATTTGAGGTTAATGTTTTTTGTGTATGTTAGCCTATATACTGACTGGATCCATTCAGTATACTATCATTTTTTTAAGCAGACTTCTTTCAAATTGTAAATAAGGGTAATTTCAAAACCATGATGTGAGTTTCTTTTCTTTCTCTCTCTCTCACTTTCAAAAAAAAAATAATAATAATATTGCAATAGATGCTATAGTGTGCATCCCAGATCCCCTAACAAGGCTGAGGGCCCCATTCTTCCAGCTTCTGGGAATGCTGATGGATGACAGTTTTGTCCTAAATCCTTCTTCAGGAACGTTCCTCCGGCCCCTCATCAGGGCAGCCTGCAGCCCATAACTGCTTGAGCGTAATGTTTGTTTTATCACAAAATATAAAGCACCCTTTATCTTCTCCCATCCACATTGGATGAATTTTAGAACTGGTAATAGCCAAGAACAAAATAACTCTTGAAGCTGTAGAGCCAGAAATCCATACAAGATACAGAAGCCAAACTTGGATTCAATTATACCACTGGGGAGACATAAAAATACCCATTTTAGAAATGGCATATATAGAAGAACAGATGTTTTGGTAATAGTTATCAAACAGACTTCATGTTTATAGTACACAAAAGTGCTAGCTGCTACTGCATTAAAAAAAGACAAAATATGCCATAGCACTTGAATAAAAATAAATACAGACACATTATTGTCTTTTAACCTTAGAATCTGAATGTTCCATGCTGTCTGCACTAATGGATTATAAATAACTCAAATCTAGAATCTGTTGACAGAGCTATTCAGTACTTTCAGCCTCACATCAAAGAACTATGAGAATTTGTAAAACTTAATTACAGGACATTTCTATTTAAAGTCAGAGGTACCACATAATTAAATATAAAGGTATCATACTTACTATAGCTTACTGTGTTTATAATGATAATACAAAGAAATTTTAGTACCATAAATCACATCATTTACTTCCTCACTTTAATAATTATTTGTCATTAACATTATTTCCAAGGGAGGATTGAGAAATACATATATATTTCAAAGATCAAATTGAAATATTATCTTTAATTTTATACATGGAAACACAGTGTTCCATATCACTTTAAATAATTTTAACCTATTTACCTTATATTCTCTATAACATGAGGCCACTTTTTGTTTTGTTCCCCATATAGCACAGGTATTTAACAGTATTTAATAGTTTTATTTCCCTGATTTCCCCAATACCAGTTTACCTATCAGTTTTTGGGGAATTAATATGAAATTAAATATAAACTATGTTTATTAATGAGGTAAGTGATCAGCCTCAGGGGTTAATTAACAATGAATGTTTCATTAATGCTCCAGATTTGCCTGTACATTAAATGAAGTATAATAAAACTGCATCAGTTACCTATTGTTGCATAAAACCACCAAACACCCTGTGGCTTGTAGCAATAGTCATTATTACTTATGCATCTGCTTGCTACTGGGGTTGTTGTTCTAGGAGAATATTGGCTGTGCAGCTCAGTTGTGATAGTTCTGCTGCCCAGACTCTTCTTCGCCTGAGTCCACGATTCTCTCATGGTGATGTCAAAAGTGCAAGCAAGCCACTGAAAACACATGGTGATTTTTCAAGCCTCAGCTTGGATTTAGTGTACTGGGAATCCAATTGCTTTCATATACCATTGACCTTAGCAATTCATATGGACAAGCCCAATGTCAAGAGACTCTGCTCACAAAGAGCCATGACAAGTCTATAGAGATGGAGGGACAGAGTCACAAATTCAGCCCACCACGCATACACACCACCACCATCAACAGAACAGACTATCCTTATCCCACTATTATGGTTTTTGTTTGCTTTTTTTTTAATGCTACGAAGAACAGAGAGCATTTTTACTGGACTGGTGTTAGTTATATATTTTTTAAACTTAGGAATGTAAATCTCTTAATGAACTTGTCCCTTCTTTTCCCTAAGAAAGTGAGGCACTTGAAAACTATATAATAGACATCTTATTTTTAATGGCCTAAGGAGAGATTGCCAACTATTTTCTTGTATAAAAATGTATTAGAGTTCCTTATTACTTCAATAAAAATTATTGGAATCTCTTTTGTGATCATTTACCAGAACAGGGGAATTCAAGGTTTGTAACTGCTTAGGAAAGAAGGATGGGGTGGAAGAATAAAAACGTATGTGTATTTGTACATGTATGTGTGTATGTGTGTGTATATATATATATATATATATACACACACACACACACAAATGTATATATAACTTTTTTTATTCTCTCTCCCCCATATCACTTTTTTATACATTCATCTGGTGGTGGATACTTAGGTTGTTGCCCTATCTTAGCTATCACGAATAATGAATGCTTCAATACACATTGAGTGCAGATATCTCTGCAAGGTACTGATTTCATATTCTCCAGATTATTTCCAGAAGTGTGATTGCTAGATCATATGGTACTTCTATTTTTAATATTTTTAGAAACGTCCGTACTATTTTCCAGTGGTTGGAATATACCAATATACGTTTCCACCAACGATGTACAAGAATTCCTTTTTATCTACATCCCTGCCAGCACTTGTTTTTTTCTTGTGTTTTGATTATAGCCCTCCCATTAGTTTTGAGGTGGTATCTTCTGGTTTTGATTTGTATTTCTCTGAGGATTAGTGATGATGAGCACCTTTTCATGTACCTGTTGTCCATTTACAGGTCTTCTTTGAGAAATATCTATTCAAGTCCTTTGCCCATTTTTAATTGCATTCTTTATTTCTTCTGCTATTGAATTATATGATTTTTTTCATATTAGGGATATTAACTTCTCATCAGATATACAGTTTGCAAATATTTACTCTCTTTCCATAATTTATTTTTCACTCTGTTGATTGTTTCCTTTGCTATGCAAAAACTTTTTAGTGTAATGTTGTCTAGTTGTTAGTTTTGCTTTTTCTGCCTGTGCTTTTGATGCCATATTTGAAATAATCATTGAAGGGCCAACGTTAAGGAGCTTTTCCACATGTTTTCTTCTAAGAATTTTATGGTTTCAGGATTCATGTTTAAGTCTTCAATTCACTTTGAGTTAATTTCTGTGAGTGGTGTAGATAGAGGCCCAATTATATTTTTTTGCATATGGATATCCAGTTTTCCCAACACTATTTATTGAAAAGACTGTCCTTTCTCTATTGTTTGTTGTCAAAGATTAGATGACCATATTTGTGTGAACTTATTTATGGGTTGTCTATTTCATTTATGGATGGAAGAATTAATATTAAAATGTTCATAAAACCCAAAATAACATGATTCAATGCAATCCCTGTCAAAAACATAAAAACATTTTTCACAAAAATAGAAAAAATTATCCTATATTTTGCACCCAAATTTGTACCCAAAAGACTCTGAATAGCCAAAGCAAACTTGACAAAGAATAAAGCTCAATGCATTTTTGATATCAAAATATAAATCGCAATGCTTAGGGTAAATCTAAGCTTTGAGAAACAATGGATTGTCACAAAAAGTTTGGGAGACTAGAAAATTTTTTAAAAAAATTACTATAAGTCACATATCTATAAATTCTTCCTGTTTGTATCTCTATTAGCCATCTAGTTATATTTAGGGCATGCTCTATTGAACTTAACTAACTTCCATATTACACTTCACTTTGGTAAATAATGGGGTTTGTTTGGGAGATTCACATTCACCTCATTCTGTACATATCCTGGAGAGATATCATTACATCCAAGAGTCCAACCAGCTATATACCAAACTCTAATACTGAGGGTGGAACTATATCTATTGACCAGTCCTTCATTACAGGGGAAATAACTAGCTAAGCTATGTCCAAGACCCATGTAACCACTTAGCAATAAATTGGCTCTGGTTTTGTAAAAAGATAATATAATAACAACTTTTCTTCCAAATAATGTGAATTTTCTTTATGGTCAAATCTAATGGGTTTCCTGACTGATTTTGATTGTTGATGGCTGTACCTGGTTCTCTTCCCTTTACTGCCACCATGCATCCTGTCTACTGGAGTCTCATCTAGACAAAATAATGTGTTAAATATCAGTATCTTCTAGTTCCAAATTCAAATTACCATATATGTATATTGCACTACCAATCCAGGGAGGTCTGTCCAGGCCTGATTTCACACCCACTTTTCCACACACTCAACAACCCAACACAAAGAATAGGAGCCTGCTTATTAAAGTGCCGCAAGTAAAAACGTTTTTAAACTTCATTTTTCCTTGCCATGTTTTTTCTACCTACGTGGTTAAACTTTTACTCTTTCATTTCGTATCATATATGTTTTCCCTTTCAGTTAAAGTATGCCTGATACATCAACTTCGTGTTAGAGGAATGTTTTCAAAGCTCCTTCCAACCGTCTTCCTGAGGGAGGAGGCTGTATCTTGCTTCTTATTCACAGAACTAATAGAAGGAAATACTATCTGGTCTGCTGCAGATTTCAACCATTACCTCAATTTCCAAATAATAAGTAATATTTAGTGAGAGCTTTCTGTTTTTCAGGCACCATTCTTATTATTTTACGTGAACTATATAATTAAATTCACACAATGGCTCTATATATTTGGTACTGTCTTTTCCTCAATTTTATAGAAGTACCTGAGGCACATAAAGTTAAATCACTTGCTAAATGTAATGAAGTTAATAGTCAGTGGAACCAGAATTTAAAATAGATTTCACCATCGTAAATAATATGTAATGGTGTCTTTTCCTATATTTAAACAAAAATATTTTTGGCATCCATTACTTCAACATCTTAAAAAAATTACATTTCTTGGACTATGGGCTGATGTCTCCTCTCTGTCACTTTAAATTGGGTCACTACTCAGTTTTAATTCATGTATTCTAAATCCCCTTTATGTTTTTGAATTTTTACCAAATAATTGAGATATGTTTTTGATATTTTTCCAATTTATCAAGCTAATTTTGTCTTAGCAAATTTTTCAAATGGAGGTCACCAAGCCCTTTAATCAATTCAGGATCCTGCCACATGCACATAATACATTCAATTTTACAAAATATTAGAAGAATGCTAGATAAATATCACTTTTTGCATTTCTAATTTAATTAATGCAAAACTGCTCTTTTATTTTTCAGTGCTATTGATACCATGTTTTTAAAAATCACATGAAAAAGAGCCATGAAGAATTATTATTGAAGTTCTTAAGGATGGCTAATAGAGATGTCAGAAAAGTTAGTTTTATGTTGCTAGACAATGATTTACTCAATTTACCAGATATACACCAAATGGTTACTCTATCCGACTGACACTGTGCTTCTGTCAGCAAGCAGAAGGTGATGACAACATCGTAAGGTGATAATCAAGGTGCCATAATACTTTGTTCCTAGGGGAGGAGCCAATTTACCATGAATTATGCTTGCTAAATGTTTGATAATACAGCTTTGCACTGGTTTTCTTCTTAACTTATAAGAAAGTCAAAAGGAAGAGATATATAAAGTTTCAGAGGTAAAAAATCATTTTCAGTTCAAATATTTTTCCTGATTAAAGTGCACTGCATTTTCTTTTTTTTTATTATATTATGTTAGTCACCATACAGTACATCCCTAGTTCTTGATGTAAAGTTCCATGATTCATCACTTGCATATAGCACCCAGTGCACCATGCAATACATGCCCTCCTTAATACCCATCACCAGCATTTTCTTCTTAAGTATTTTATTTTCAAGATTTATAGTGCCGTTACAAATTCTTTCTCCTAGTTATATATTCCCATTGTTGTGTTCCAATGTTTTGAAAGTAATATGACGTATTTTGTAAAACAAAAAGGACAAACTTGAACAATTAGATAGTTATATGATTATGAATAAGTATTTAAATCAGTTATTTAACATAAGCACAGAGGTTAAGGGGAAGAGAATGAGGGTAAGAATCAGAGAAATGAGAATAAAGAGGAAACAGGTAGGAAATGTTCAAGTTGTACTAAAATAAAATAAGCATGTTTATTATGATCCATTTATTTAATAAATTATTAATTATACATATATATATATAAATTTTCTCTATGTATAAACATTTTGGAGATACAAGTGTATTCAAAATTACAAGTGCCCATCTATACCTATACTGCCAAAGAACGTACCAGAGAAATGTAAGGATTACATTTTAAAAATAACAACGAAAAAGGGTAAAGAACATAGAAGAATAAAATATGTAAATCTTGACTCTGTCATCTCCACTCTCTTGCAAGGTACTAACTTTTGTAATCTATAGATCCTATAATCATTTTTCAGAATATGAAATTTATATTTTAAAATATTTCCTAAGTAGCTATCTCTTCAGGTGAGACAGCTTATAGAAGATTAGTATAAGCCCATTTCACACCTTTGGATAAATAAAAGGAGTGATCAATATTGGATAATGTTGGTTGGTATGTAGCAATGCATTAATGCCTTTTTGGCAAAGAAGAAGGTTGTCATAGAAATAGCTGCCCTTCAGCCAAAACAACAATAACAACACCAAACAAACAAAATACCTCCAACTGGACTCAAAGACAAGGAACCAAAGCTCCTTCTGAGAAATGTACTGATAAATGCAGCGTGCTGTCTACAGATGCCATTATAAAACTTGTGCTCTCCTTAACTCTGTAACACATCAGAAATAGACATTGCCTGAAACTAAGTAATAACAGATTTTTAGACTGTGTATACGTTTCCCTGATATAAGGAAATGATCACACTTGTACCAGTGCGGAGAGCGGGAAAAAAAAAAGAGAGAGTTGAGAATCAAGACAAAAAAAGAAATCAGATAGGAGAAGAATAAAATCTTTTATCAGTATGGTCAAAGGGGTTCATCAATTATTAGGGGGGAAAAAACTTGGAGATTAAATATCAGAAGCCTATAGTTCATTTTTTAGTGTTTTTCTGTTTTCATAATCAACATCTATTTTGTTTCATCTTAAAATCAATAATAGCATACTTTTTAAATTTTTTTGGTTCAAGAAAATATTTGACTCAGTTATAAAATATAAAAATTATTATTTAGATAATGGGTTGATACCTGTTTGCTATGATCCACATTAAACAACCTAACAATATTCATTTATGTTTCTCTGGAGTTGGGGCATATAACAGCTTCATTTGCAACTTCTTTTTTTCTAAAAAACTATTATGAGTAAACATTGATTAGTGCAATTAAAATATTTAGCTAGAAAATAAGAAGATGACCTTTTTTATTGAAATGCAGTTGACATACAATATTATATTCGTTTCAGGTGTACAACATAGTGATTCAATGTTTATATACATTAGGCAGCTATCACCAGGTTAAATCTAGATACCATCTGTTACCATACAAAGTTGTTACATATTACTAACTATATTCCCTCTGCTGTACAGTGTGTCCTTGTGTCTTATTTAATTTATGACTGAAATTTGTACCTTTTTCCTTATTTCATCCATGTCCTCAAACCCCTCCCCCCTGGCAACCACCAGATTGTTCTCTGTTCTATGATTCCGTTTCTGTCTTGTTTTATTTGTTCGTTTGTTTAGTTTTTTTAGTTTCTGTTTAATTTTTCACTCATGTGAAATTGCCAGTATTTATCTTTTTCTGTCTAGCTTATTTCACTTAACATAATATTCTCTTGGCTCATCTTGTTGCAAATGGCAAGATTCCTTTCTTTTTTATGGCTGAATAATAGTCCATGGATCCATCTTTATCCATTCATCTATTGATGGACACTTCCATTGCTTCCGTATCTTGACTATTGTAAATAGTGCTGCAATGAAAATAGAGGTGCATGTATCTTTTCAAATTAGTGTTTTTGTTTTTTGTTGTTTTGCTTTGTTTTCATTTTTCGGATAAATAGGAGAGTGGAATTGCTGGATTGTATGGTAGTTCCTTTTTTTTTTTTTTAGAGAGAGAGAGCACATGAAAGAGGGCAGGGGATGGTGTGGGGAGAGGGGAAAGGGCAGAGGGGGAGGGAGAGGGAGAGAGAAATCTTAAGCAGTCTCCACACTCAGGCCAGAGCCCAATGGGGGACTCCATCTCACAACCCTGAGATGATGACCTGAGAAAAAATCAAGAGCCAGACTTTAACTGACTGAGCCACACGGATTGTACAGTAGCTCTACTTTTAATGCTCCTGAGACACCTCCATATTGTCATTCACAGTGGCATAGGAATTTTGCATCCCTACCAGCAGACCAACAGTGCAGGAGAGCAGAAAATAGATCTTTTTATTGATGCATCTGTCAAGAAAAATTCTCATAAGCTGTTTTTAATATTACTTTTCTTATACATAAGATGTCCTCAAATACTTATTTTCTCCAATTCACAGGTTTATCCAGCGTCTGTAAAATAATTCCTTCAATTTTCATTATTTCTTCCTATTGCCAAATCCTATATGGCTATTGATACATTTTTTACTGCTTTAATAGGATCATTTTTTTAAATATTTTATTTATTTATTTGTCAGGGAGACAGAGCAGCAGCAGGGAGAGCAGCAGGCAGAGAGAGAAGCAGGCTCCCCACTGAGCAAGGAGCCCAATCAAACACTCGATCCCAGGACCCTGAGATCATGACCTGGGCCAAAGGCAGACCCTTAACCTACTGAGTCACCCAGGCATCCCTATATTATCATTTTTTAATTCCAGGAAAATTTAGCAAGAGCGACAGTTTCACTTTGTCATCAAGAGTTAAATATTCCAAAGCTTTTTAAATAACCATCAGATCAAAAATATTTCCAGGACTCACCTATGTATTAGTATTTATAATACATCATATATCTGTGTGTGTGTGTGTGTGTGTGTGTGTATTTACTACTCAAGCTCATTTCGTATCATAGTGATGTTTACATACTTAATATTAAATCCTTTAATCTTTAATATCAACAAATATCATACTGTATTATGTATTAAGTCAAATCATGAGGCAACTTCTCTAGGTGAGGACAATAGCTGGAGAGAACTGAGCTGTGATCATCACTGACTCACAGCTGGGAAAATGAGTGCCCTGTCTTGGAAGACGGTCTGAATAGTCCACCAAAGTTTTCGCTACAGTCCACTTTTAGCACTTCTCTGATGCTCTAGCTTCACAGAATCAGTTCATCCCATCTGTGAATCACTCCTTCAGGGTTTAAGGTGATCTGTTTTTCTGGGGAACTCATAAAATGAAAGGTTAAAGAAAACCACCTCCAGCTCCTACAGTGAGGTTTGTCTTGAGTCTCATTATCTCCTACTATCCCTTCTGGATCCCTCGTTTGCAGTTAGCACATTCACTGATCTAGGTGACTTACTTCACAGAATGACTCAGACTTCTACTCCTGCAGGTCTGCTCTCCAGGTCACCATGCCCTTCTTGCCTGTATCTGCCAAAATAGGGCAGAGTATCAAAAGACCTCCTAATGGACCAATTTGTGTCAAACATATTCTACTTTGCCCTCTTTGTGTTAACAGCAGCCTTACCTCCTTCTGTTATCAGGATCTATTCATGCTAAAATGTCCCCTTTTCTGAGACTTTTGATATACTTTTCCAGTCTCTATCATGGTAGTCTGGCATATAAACACCCTTTATGATAGCCATCTCATTTCCAAGGTTTCAAGATCTACTGTGACAGTGTTTTGCTGCCATCTCTTAGTATCTTTCTAACTGTGTTAAATTCTGATCACGGCATCAACTCTCTTTTATACAACATTATGCCTTGTCCCCTCGGATCTGCTCTTACAAGATCCATCCTATATATCCTATACTAGATCTGATTAATATTGGTTAAATCTTGAATAATCCTCTCTTAAGAAAGCAAGTGCTTCTGCAAAGACTTATGATATGACATTGCTCTTAGTCATTAGTCTCATGGTCTGAAGAAGAGGTAGGAGGAGATTCTGAAGGCAGTGCATATTTCCTTGCAAGGCAGAAGCCTCTTCATTGTCTTCAAGCTAGGGATGAAGGCTAGACATTAACGAAGAGGAGTGAGCTATGTCTATAGTTCCGTAGGGTCCTTGGCAATCTAGAGATTTTAGATTTTTCAAGTTACTGAACCCAGATGTCTCTATTCCAAGTATTAATTTCTCACTCCTTCCAAATCTGGGTCCCATCCTTGGTGTAGCAGACTTACTAGTGTTGAGAATTTAACTTTCTCTTGAACTTCACTAACTTTATAATTAGGTACTAGATCTGATCTCAGGTACTTTTTCCCCCGTGGCTGTAGAAGATGAAAATCTGTTGACAAGTGGCCAAAGAGGACCACAGTCTTCACGCTTTTCTTTGGTAATTAATCATCCGTAGTCTTTTTTCTTTCTCCAGTGCATTGATGACACACAGAAGTATCCATTCAATACCATAATCTTTACAGTTACTATTACCTAAACCTACCAAATTCTGGAAACATTGCACCTGTCAAGAATTTTCTTACACCATTAGGCCATCCCCATTCACCACTAGTGAAAATTTTAAGAATGACACCTGTAGAAGCTTCCAGGAGCTCCGAGTAGTCTGTCTTCATAGGGCCAGTGTTGGAATACTCCATTGTCAGCCAGTTGGTTATCAGCTTTAGTAACTTATTTTGGAATCTCCTTCCTATGATAACTCCTGGCGCCAATCATATTTGGTCAAGTTCCCTAGGAAACAGACTTTATGATGGTGATTCTTACAGATATGCTTTAATAGAGCAACTCAAGTCAGGGATGAGAAAACTAGGATTGAATAAGAAGTTGAACTGCAGTGAAGTTTGGCAGAGTCACCAGCTGATGCCACAGGATCCCTTGGGACCAAGATGGCTCTGGTGCTTTATACTTCATCGCACGAAGATATGGATAGGGACTTCCTGCTAGGAGGGGTATATCCATGTCTTATAGCTCACTTTAGCTGAGCAATGCCCCAAAAGGAAAGCAACTGTGATCCTTAGTATCCGATGTTCAGCACAGCTGGGAACGAGTACCACAGAGCATCACAACGCTGAAAGAGGAGTCTGCAAAAACACCATATTGATGCCAGTGGGCTGGGTCCAAGAACCCAGAGAAGGTCCTGCAGCACCAGCCAAGAGGGTCCTTGGTTTCCTGCAGGATGGAAATCAAATGCGAGCTGAGAGGAAGTGAGAGCAGACTTTATTGAAGACACACAGAGAGAGAATAAGGATACAGATAGAGCATCTGGGAGACTCAAAAAGGAAATGAAGTCTAGTCCTGAGGTTTTTATTGGGGATGGTGGTCTGGTGCATGTGTCTTCTCAGTAACCCAGGTGTATAAGTTTTCTTCAGAAGTCACTTATGGCCTGGAGCCAGTGGTCTTGAGGAGTCAGTGGTCTTGGCAAACATTCATGATGACCCCACCCAGTCACCCCTTAGATGTTATCTATTGTGCTGGAAGACTCCAAAGAAATCATTAAATCTTTGATCTTTACAAGGAGGATGTACATTGTCTGTTCTATAAAGTGTGTGCAAGGTTAGGTTGTAGGTCCTAACAAAAGTAGAAGCTGGAAAAGGAATGCTAAAAGCGGTTTATCGTGGAGTCGCCTTAGTTTCCCTGTCTCAGTATCAGTCAGGAAAATATTATTGAGTAAATCACATCTCTCTGAGACCTAATGTGAGATATCATAATGTAACAATAAAAATCCCATTAATAACTTCAGAATTTAAATAGTTGTGCTGTTGCAGAGTTTACAGTAAATTTGGTGAATCAATTTTTTTTTCTTTTCCGGTCATACATATACAAATTTACTCTTCATCATAGCTTCTTGCATTTTACTTTTTTTTAAATGCATTTTAGTTCTACCTTCATTAAGAACATCTTACGAATATGTTTTTCAGGAAAGATTTGCGAACAGTAAATTCTTTGTCATTTCATGTGTTTTGCCCTTGTTATTTCTGTTGCTATTTTAAAAATAATAGGTCTTGGGGTGCCTGGGTGGCTCAGTCCCTTAAGTGTCTGCCTTTGGCTCAGGCCCTGGTCTCAGTGTTCTGGGATTGAGACCCACATCGGGCTCCCTGCTCAGTGGGGAGTCAGCTCCTCTCTTAGCATCCCCCACTTGTGCCTGTGCTCTCCATTCTCTCTCTCAAATAGATAAATAAAATATTTAACAACAACAATAATAATAATAAATCTTTATTTTCTTCCTCAGCTCTTCTGTGATTCCCATAAGCCATATAGATTCACATCCCTGTCTCCTGGTCTCTATGGTTTTTCCTATTTCCTGGCGTTTCCTCTCTCTGTGCTGCATTTTGAGCAATTCTAGTCATGGTGGGTTGTGTTCTCATCGGTTTTAATGACACATTTAATTTTTGCTCACATTTGGTTGGCTTTTCTGTGAAAATCTCTTCTAATATGAGACTGGAGAATCACTAATCAAGAATAAATTTTGTATTTAAAAAATATTTTGGTGGGGAGAGCAGATGTTTTCACATAATGTGAATCATGTAAATTCATATTCCCAAACACCATGAGGTCCAGTGTTTTTAAATGATTTGGAGACCCAGAGCCTAGGAGGAGAAAGATGATAGATGATTGTCCTATCTTTTTTCTTTTTTTTGAGAAGACCAACTTTTTAAAAAGTTTTTATTTTTTAAAGATTTTTATTTATTTATTTGTCAGGAAGAGAGAGAGGGGGAGAGCATGAGCGAGCACAAGCAGAGGGAGCAGCAGGCAGAGCAGGAAGGGGGAGAAGCAGACTCCCCGCTGAGCAGGGAACCTCTGTTGGGACTCAATCCCAGGATACTGGGATCACGACCTGAGCCAAAGGCAGACAATCAACCGACTGACCCACCCAGGTTTGTCCTATCTTATCCCTGTGAGAGTAAAAAGAGTATTTTGCTTCTGTTTTTGTTTTTTTAGTTTAGCATGTCAGTAGAGGTATAGCTCAGGAGGGAATATTTAAGGATTAACCTGATCGATTTTGCGTATACTTATTGCTAAATCAATATTAATATACCCTTAGATAAAGTTAATAAAAGATTATTAGAACTTTATCTTACCCTGCATACATTCATACCAATATAAGACTATGCCATTAAATAAAGTCTTATTTGTAATTGAAAATATTATAAAATTAAACTGTATAATTAATTTTTACGAAGTTTTCTTGTTATTTGAGAGATTAAGCTATCATCTGTTTTTTTTATTGTAGGAATTTACTGACCAGTTACACTTTGTAGAACTATATCCACATTGAGCTTATAGTAATAACTTTTTCAAAATGCTTTTTTATTTTGTTTTATAGAGATATAAAATTTCTCGAATCAACTTCAAATTACAATGATTTTTGGGTGTGTTACCACACTGTGTGAGCACGATAATCACTAAACACTGAGAGTGCCTTTGAGTTCAGTCCGAATACTAACAATTTTCATAGAACTGATACATTGAAAAATTACTGGGTTTCAGGAAACATGTATTACACTGAAGATACAGATGTAAGAAACTCAAAGCCAGCCCCTGAATTCATAAAACATTTTAATTTTAGGTTTTTGTTTTTGCCTTTAATGTAGCATGAACACCGTTTCTCCAAAGTCAAGGTGAGAATACTACTATTTCTCAAATAATATGTGTAACCCCTACAGCAGGAATGTGTTCTGCCTAAAGTTCTGATCTACAAGTCACTGAGAACTTGTGTTCAAGATAGCTCAATTTGCTCTGTCTGTGCAATAAGAATGCTATTGAAATGATGTGTCATTCCTGAAATGTAAAAAAAATTGAAATTTTACAAGTTTGTCTCTCTGACCCCTCTTTACAGGACTTGAAGAGGGGGATTGACTTTGTATTCATATACTTTCTATATTCATTTTTGGAGCTGTGAAAGAGAGGAAGAAAGAGTGGAAGGAAAAAAAAAGGAAACAAGGCAGGGGTGGAGGGAGGGAAGAAAAGGCCCATTACTTAAAGTCTTAGCAATATACTCAAAATAAAGTAACTAATCCAGTTAGTTAAATATAGAAAATAAAGAAAGTTGTCTAGAAAAATTAATATTGAATACAGGAAAAAACTAGGAGGAATCTGAGAAAAGGGTTTGGATCTTGACTTCTTTCTCCTTATGTATGTACAAAGGAGTGTTTCACAACTAGTAGCCACTGAGAAAAATCGAGTTAGTTACTACAGCACATTAATTTTCAAAACTATCATTAAAGCTAGAGTAATTTAGCCCAGTAACCTCCTCAGTGCTGTAGTTTTAAAGCATGAAGGGAGTTGCTATAAGCACATTACTCACTGCACTGTTTCCAGTGCATTTGAAGGAAAACTTTTCTACTGTTCTATTTCTAGCACACAGCAGGGGGCTCTAGTAGCATTGGTCATAGAATTAACGCTGTGTGAGTAACGTGAACAGAATACAGAAACATTTATTAAGCACAATATTGGAAAATCAAAGTAAAATGAAAAAGGACAATGGTAGTTATTATTTGAATTGCTGAGTTTGTTCAAATGCAGTTCAGTGTTTCGTTTTGTTTTTTCTTTTCCTTTCTTTTTCTTTTTTTTTTCTTAAGAATTGCATTAAACCTGCTCAGGTTTGCTTCCTTGCCAGTATTATTATATGAACATTATATAGATTTTCAAAGTAACAATGAGAGAGGCTACTGCTTCCTTCATAAATCATTTTAGCAATAAGACCATTTGAGCACCATTATTATCATAAAAATAATAAACAATCTTGTTAAAGCAGAAGGGATTATAGTTCATAAATAAAACACAATTATTGAAAAATTGATATGAATAAGGCAGTAGGCTAACCACTGAAGTGAGACAGTTGTGAATAAAATACAATGACTTCTTTCATTGAGCATAAATAATATAAAAAGATAAATAATTATGTAAGACAGGATAGAGCAAGTATCATGAAAGTGGTAAAACTAAAGCAAGGTGCTGACACAGTTGAAGCAAGAAGAGTCATGTAAATTATTTACTTGGGTGGATGACTGGAGAAAATAAGGGTGACGAGTTTTGTAGGCAGAGCACAAAGCTCTACCAGGCACAGCATTAGGACGAACAGGGAGAATATCCCAGGAGTTACAGATGCTCAGTTGACAGACGAGTAGGGTTCACAAAGGTGGAAAGAAAGAGATAGGCTCTGTGAGTTTCAGCGGACTGATTTCACTGAGAACCTAGAAATGCCTTGATGAATAGTTTTACTTAAAACTCAGGTAAGCTTCAATGTGGCCCGTACTAAAACCAGGAGAAGACTCAAAATTCTACACAAGCCAGCTATGTTAAAGTCTTCAAGTGGATTCATGGATTCTAATATCCACATACTTTATTAAGTTCAATAAATATTGATAGCATTTTATGTGTAAGAGTCTCTGCTGGAATAAACAGAAATCATTTGTACTGGATTTTTAAAAAATTGACGATTTAAAAAATATTTTTGCTTTGCTAGAGCATCCTAGTTTTATAAACCTCACATACATTCAAGAAGTTCCATTCTGTTTTTCCCTAAAACACGTGATTGATTTCTGGTAGAGAAAGCAAACCAAATAGTCTTCAATGTATAATATTGGCTAAGTTTGGACAAGAAAATTCCATGGAATCTTTAGCCCATTTAAATTTATTATGATTATAAATATACTTAATAAAATTAATTGCACTGTAAAACCATACCAAAAAACAACAACAACAAAACCAACCACCAAACAAACAAAAACTTAATTGCACTGTACTTTCAGTCAAGTTCATTATCTATCACTTGAGATGGGTTTTTCAGATTAGTGTTCCAAAATACCCGTGGGACAGAATATCTTCTATATTTTAATTAAACCCACACTTCCAGCAAGCTGTATTTTGTTTGTTTTGTAGCTTAGGCCTCCTGTAGGATTCTTATAGATGAACTGCTCCCTTCCCCTACACCAAACTGGGCCTCTAGGACTTCTGCCCAGTTTTTAAGATTCCAAAGTGATATAAATCTTTAATACTCCTTCCTAAGTGATAATAAAGGTCTCTTCCAGAGCTGTTGTTAATGACTGGGGTGTCCTTTTAAGCTAGGAAGCAAGTCCCATCCGCTCAAGAGTCTTTGGCATAATCTTTTACAAACTCTTGGAAAAGAGCTCCCTCTAGTGACCCTATTTGGTCTTCTTTATCCAGGAACACCACTTTGGGTTGATTTAGTAAGCCAAAACAGCTCCCAAATTTGGGAGCTAATTTTGAGGCCAGTGTTGAATAAATCTCAGTGTGTCCCCCATAGTTAAGTACAGTGTATTTACACAGTAAGAACACCAGTTTTTGTGCTCTCCATGAACACCAATGTTGGACGCTCCATGAAACATTTAATACGGCACATTCTCTGACTAAGGCAGCTCAGTCTGGGCATTCTATTCTCAGTCTGGGACTCCCCATCAGTGGCCTATATGAAACAGCAGAGGGTAATCGCCAATGGTATTTGGCCACTTTATCATTGATATGCTCACTCTCTTCAAAGTGATACAGGTCCCATTATCTCTTTTCTGAAAGGCATTATGTCCACATTCAGATTTAGTACAGGTAAAACAGGGAAGCTGTCACAAGCTGAGCAGGTGGCTAAATCTGCTTCTCCTCATAGAAAATCATCTTGGCAATGCATCATTTAATTCAGAGTGACAGAGTGGGCAGAGGCTCAACTCTCCAACAGCCTTTGACCCGTGTGATTCAAAGGTAATATTTCTCTCTAGGTACCAAAAAAGGAAACTATAATTATAATGCCATGAACCAAATGGTAGCTCCAACATGGCAATGGCGAGTCATAGAGTGGTGTTTAACACCTTAAATCCACACTATCTAGGTGGAGCCTTCAGGCAGACACTGGGAGTAAGCAGTGGTCCAATTTTCCTTTTCTGGAAAACGGAGTTTAGGCAGTATTTTTTTTTTTTTTAAGCATCAGCCATTTGTCAGCACCAAGCCTCAAAAAAGTCATTCAGAGAATTGTTCTCTTTTTCTGTGAAAGTCTTGTGAGTTTTCCTCCCATTATCCACAATTTCCATCAGGTTCGATTTATTACTTTATTTAACCTATCCTGGGAGAACAACCTTGTTTGGCAATGCTGCTTACCCACGGAGCAAGGGGTAATAACAGCACTGACATGGTTTCTCCTTCACCTCCTCCCCTTGAAGATGTCACAGGATTTGACAAGTAAAGCACTGCACAACTGTCCTTCCACTTGCTGATGTAGTCACAACACTATTTTACTACATGGGAGGACGTTATGATCCACCCCAAGCCTTCATTCAGGATCGCGCAAGCCAAATTTAATGGTATAGACTCATGCCTTTTGCAGTGACATCTTCTCCAACTGGCCCACTATAGCTGCGACCCATAGACAATCAAGCCAGTCAAAACAAAGTAAAATTTTCTTGAGAAGTTTTAAAGACAACAGAACTGCATAATTACATCATTCCCTAATTATGTCTACACTCCAGTCCTTGAAATCTTTTCATAACTCTTTCCCCTTCTGTCCTCCCATATTCAATGGGAGAACACATTTGCATTGTCACTTTCAAGACTTTCTCCCCTTCTGAATCAAACAATCTGTTTTATTTGCTCGCTAAAATGTCATGAGGCTGCTGCAATGAGGGTGATAAGGAATACTGTGTCCATGGACTGTGTCCAGGTAATATGTTCCTTAGTCCATTTCTGTATGTTGCTAGTAGTAACATTTGTAGCCCGATAGGAAGAAATATATTCAAGTGGGCCAAACTGATAGACTATTCTCTGTGTCAGTAGTTTGTTCTCCTATAGGATAAGCAATAAGCAAAGTCTAGAAGAGAATAATCATTAATTTCCACATACGCATGGGTCCTCTCCTAGAACTCCTTTTGAACTATATTGTACTGGCGAGCTCTTCTCAGATTCACAGTACTATTGAAATCTTATAAGTTTAATAAAAATGCCCAACTAATTTATTTTTTATGTTTTACTGAGATATAATTGATATACAGCATTATATTAGTTTTAGGTATACAGCATAATGACTTAATATTTGTATATATTGTGAAATGATTACCACAATAAGTTTAGTTATACTCTACTAACTTTAAAATATCATTCACTGCAATAACTTTTTCTGGAATAATAGATGGACTGCCATTCTAATGATCCACTTTGGACAAAATGACAATATTGTGAGTTGTTATCCCATGAGGTTAATCATTCATATAGCTGTGTGATCTAAGTATACTATTTTATATCAAATTTTAAACTAACAATTTTTAAACTAATAACCAATCAGTGATAAGGCTTCTGATAGCATGTTGTACAAGCTACTTGGTCTTCCCCACCATCTCTGAGCTTACTCATATTATTCCACCCATTTTGAAAATGACAAAACTAAGGCATCTCACTCATGGTCACTAAATTAGAAATTTGTAGAATTGACATCAAAATGTAGGCAGCCTAGTTCAATTACCTGCTGGAATTGTATATATGTCATTTTAGTTTTACTAACGTAGAACAAGCAAACAGTAATTTCAGTCATAGGTGGGATATTTTCCCAATACTCCCATTCTCATCCTTCTCACACCACCTACAATGTTTTTTTTTAAATACAGGTATTTTGATTAATGTTCTTTAAATTATTATTTATATCTCTTAACTGTGCTATTGACAAGGGAAATATTTGCAGTGCAACAGCATAGGATTTATGATACTATCTTCTTAAGAAAAATAAGAAGTCAAGAATAACCCAAACACTTTTAACCTGAGATTTGATGTGCTAAATATGAAGTTTTCCTGATGATTACTTAAGTTTCAAGATTAGAGTCATAGTGATGAACACACTAACATTTTAATAGTTTGATTGAATTTTATTTCCCATTCTGAAATATTTGAGATGTGCAGAGAAAAGAAAGGGAGATAAACAAACAGCTAGCCTTGGAATTTTCCATGCTTATTTCTTTGTTCCACTTTTAAAATGATTTAGAAGCAACTGTGCAAGGATTTGTGGTCTGTGAATATACTTTATGACAGATGAATAAGCATAGATTTTGTAGTTGGCATGACTGCTACTTTAATAAGCTTTCTCAGTGACAGGGTTTTATAACCTTGGGTGAAGTAAAACATTGCAAGGCACTGACTTATGCAGTGCATTAAAACCTATAATAAGGCTCTGTCATTAGGGAAGGCGATACTGACTGATGAAATACAGTAAGATCGATTTGTAGTGGCCGTGAAAATTTGCCACTTACATCTTCACGTAACTGACTGATGGCCCTCGCCATTGGTTCTGCAGATCCCACTACGCTCTGCACACTTTCCTGAAGATGCTACCTGGAGGGAAATACATATTCTTACCGGGACTCTTGGAATCAAGAGATACAAACAGTAGAACAGATTTACGTGATAGCAATAAAATTAGAAAATTATGAAGAAGAGGAAGCAGATTCTTTAAAGTTACTGTATTCTCTATAAGTATATACTTTTCTTAGATTCAAAAATTTTAAAAATTATGGGATGCTACACATTTGTTTTTATAAAATTAAGTGATTTCTTTTTAAGATGAAATAACAAAACATCTTGTATTTGCACTGAGTTCTAAATGAAATGAAAAAAAAATATTCCTTCTACAAAAGTTTTTTTAAACGATTTCTAATGAAGAGAGGTAAACAGAATTGTTACAAATGAACACTCTTCTTTATCTGTTACAAAATAAACAATACCCAGAAACTTACTTTTATAAATCAAGTATGTTCCATATGATGTCAAGATGACTAAAACTGGATACATTTCCTAGGTTGATCACATACATGGGACTTGGGTCTCAGAAGCATAGATGGAGGGATCAGCGGGTCACAGAACCATCACCAGTGAACACCACCTGCTTTGCTGTCAACATATGCATGTCGGTAGAGCAGGCTTCAGGTTCCTCCCAGGGCTCCTGCCTTGAGCAAGACCATAGAGATCACTGCCTCCCACAAAGGCTAGAGACTCAGTTTAGTGTTCTATGTATGTTTTCCCAGAGGTATCCCTGAGCCCTGATAAATTATGCATCCATTCTGACAGAATTGAGAGGAAGTCAAAAATAAGAAAACATCAAAACCTTCCCTTTTTTCATATATTGTTGCACTGAAATTCTCCCATCTTTGGCCTCCTTTTTGTCCTGGAATCATATTAAAATCTCTGATGATCAAGTGGGGAGAGAGGCCTCAATCTCCCAAAATACTAGAGTGTGAAAAGAAGGAAACATAATCCCCCATAATTACAGATAAACTTAGTACGCTAATCTTAGTTTCATTCTCTGAGACAAAAACAACAACAAAAAAGTTTACCTTTAGAATTTAGACATCCTAATGCCATTAATAAGTATGTTTGATTTTATTTAGTTTGTTTTGAATATGTAAGCCCTTTATATATTTTAAACATCTAATCAATTACATTGTATACATTGAAATTTCTTCATCTACGTTTCCACCCACTCCATTATTTAATATTGCTTTACAGACAACCACTGCCTTATCTTTTTTCATTTGGATATAATCAAGCCTATATACATAAAAATTATTTGTATATATAATTTTCTACATTTTGATTATAAAAGGTAATAAAAATATAACAGAGTATATGGTGTCCCGGCTGTCATCCATAGAGGGCATGCTGCCACAGTGTGATTGAGAATTTAATGGGGAGAGTGTTTAGAGGAGGGTTAGTCGGTTCTCCAGAGAAACAGAACCAATAGATATATAGAGATTATATATAAGAGGAGATTTACTGTAGGCATTAGCTTACATGGTTATGGAGGCCAAGGAGTCCTGTGGTCCATGGCCTGCAAGCTGGAGAACCAAACCAGGAAAGCATGTGTAATTCAGTTCAGTTTAGAAAGCCTATGAAGGGGGGTGAGGGTGTCAATAGTGTTAGCCAAGAACCAGGAATACCAATATCTGAGGGCAGGAGAATAAGGATGTCTCAGTTCAGGCAGAAGGGAAGAGAGAGAGAGAGGGAATTTGCCCTCCCTCTGCCTTTTTATTCTATTTAGGTCCTTTATGGATTGGATGATGCCTCTGTATTAATGAGGATAGATCTTCACTTAGTGTACTGTTCCAAATGTTCTTTCTTTCCAAAATACCCTCACAGACATACCCAGAAATAATACTTCACCAGCTATCTGGGCATCCATTATCCCAGTCAGACTGACACATAATATTAATCATCACACAGGAATAGACAGGGTTAAGGGGAACCACAGGGAAGGGAAAATACCTGAAACAAAAAACACTGGTAAGTTGTTACCACTGTTCAGTCTCAGGGGCTAAGAGGAGAAAGCAGTTTCTGGAATCCAGGTGTAGGAGCCCTAGTGTTTGGTAGGAACCCAGGCACTGGGAAACATGGGCCCAGAAAAGACGGTTTCAGGATAGTATGTTTCTCTACTTATCTTTCTTCCCACTGCCCAACAGCCTCCATGTACTTCCAATGAGACAAACTCAGAGAGAAGCCAACAGAGAAAGACCAAACTTAGATTCTGTTCTCCTGAAAACAAACTTGCAAGATTATATCATTGCCCACTCTTTCATAGAATGAAATTCAATAGCTATAGACTGGCAGAGATGTTAAGTTTTGGAGACAGAAAAAACTTGGCTCAAATCTCAGTTCTCTCACTTATAAATGATGTGATTGGGGGCCGGTTATTTAATCTCTACAATATAATACAATACAACAGACAAAATAAGATGTATCTACTTTAAAGTTGTTTTAATGAAAATGTAGATGAAGCTCAAATATTAGTCTGGAACATGTGAGTTGCAACAAACACCTAGATGATTATAAAAATGACTCTCTCGGGGCGCCTGAGTGGCTCAGTAGTTAAGCGTCTGCCTTTGGCTTGGGTCATGATCCTGGAGTCCTGGGATCAAGCTCCGCATCGGGCTCCAAGAGAGAGCCTGCTTCTCTCTCTCCCTCTGCCTGCTGCTCCCCCTGCTTGTGCTCTTTCTGTCTAATAAATAAATAAAACTTAAAAAAAAATGACTCCCTGTATGTGTATATATACATATCGACTTATATGTATATACATATCTTCACATTATACAAGAAGTTAAGAGGTGCAATTTGCTCATTTGCTGATACGGGTTTTGCAGTTTGATCATAAGGCCTATTTAACATCTCTGTGATTCCCTTGCCCTTTCCCCCAGGGTCTCAAGGTGGCTGACACAATTCTAGCTGTCATAGCTACACTCCATTCAGGAAGACAATGAAGGGAAAAGGGGTGACTACTGCAGATTCTGCCTTTATCTCATTGTCTGAAACTGCATCATAAGGACTGTTCTGCTGTCTAGGAATTCTCGGATAATGCAGTATTCCAGCTGCTTTGGGGTCTATAGTAGGGACAGAGAAGGAGTAGAAAGTCACAAATGGAGGGTGAGCAAAACTGGAGTGTGTGTTAAATATAAAACTCATTAGCTCACTGTATAATATATAGCTGGGCATGGTATTTGCCCTCTAATACTTTTATCCTTATTATCTTGCATGAATATGTCATAATTAATTTATTTAGGTAACACTCTATTTTTGACATTTGTCTTTTTAATTCTAAAAATACCTCACAGATAAAAAAATGTGCATTGTATATGCTTATGTTTAATCCACTAGAACAGATTCTTACAAGTAAAAAGTAATACAATCTGGGATATATGTATAGCTATCTAGATCTCTATATCTCTCTATGACAGATATCTGTCTATATAAGTCTATATAAGTCTAAAGATTTTTTTTTATTTATTTATTCTACAGAGATAGAGACAGCCAGCAAGAGAGGGAACACAAGCAGGGGGAGTGGGAGAGGAAGAAGCAGGCTCATAGCGGAGGAGCCTGATGTGGGGCTCGATCGCATAACGCCGGGATCACGCCCTGAGCCGAAGGCAGACGCTTAACCGTTGTGCCACCCAGGCGCCCCAAAGTCTATATAAGTTTAAAAACAGATGTAGGAAACATAGCATTTGGTAGGAACCCACGCACTGGGAAACATGAGCCCGGAAGAGAAGGAATCAAGAATATATATTTTTACTTTATACCTACTGTTGAATTTACTTGCGTAAATATTTACTTCCTAGAAATACTATCAGTTATATATATATATATATATATATAATTTCCTCTCATTAAGGAAAACTTATCTCTGCAATCTGATTTTGTTTTCATCCAAGTTATTCCAACTTCTATTTATTTCTTCCGACTGTTTTTGTTTTATTCTGTTATTTGAACTTCTATTTTAATTCAATGCAAGTCTGCCTACTCCACCCAATTGCTGTGAGCAAGTGTGTGTATTTGATGTAAGATTAAAACATCTTAAACAGAGGCTTACAGTAATCCAAATGTATGTAATAATTCCTCACCTCTTCCCACCTGTCTCTAAGGATGAGGCAAACTTAAACAGGTTCTACCTAATGTTACAAGTACATGCAAAGTCATCAACCCGATTGGATTAATGTTCAAAAACTAATGCCTATGTCGCCCCAAATGAAACACAGGAAAATTCAATTTTTAATTAGATTCAAGAGAAGTTTCAGTTTGAAGCAAAATTTTCTATTGGTGAACCTAAGTTCCTCCTGAGAATAATTTCATCTTTGGATAAGAAAAAGTTTGAGTTTCTTTTCAGTGTCTCAGCATTGGCTAAGGAAACTATATTTACATATCCGATTTTTTTGGTGAGAGATTGGTGTCTAAGTTCTGGGAGACTACCGGCTCTGGAACGTATAGAAAATTGTAATACATTACACAAATTTTGGAAATAATTTGGGGGATGCGGGAGCACCCATAAGCAGTTTGGTAAAATTAACTTTTTTACATTTCCTACTATGGAAACAAAAATTAAATACAGTAGTAACAGATATACTAAATATTGAATATGAATAGAATATGAATTATTAATAGTTTTAAAGGAGCTTACTTCCACTGACATACATTTTTTATATCAGCTTTTATGCTGAAAATGGCTACATGTAATTTTGACCATGAATTTTAATAATGTTTTTTTTCAAATTTTAGATATAGACACAACTATGTAATTTTTACATAAATTAAAAATGTTAAGTCTGTTCATTAACCATCTTTCAAAATTTACAACAGATGAAATTAAAAGATTTAACACCTTCACTTTCTTTCTATGAATAACCATAGTATTTTAATTTACTTGAACTTCTAAATGAATTTGAATCCTTTCAATGCATTCATTAAATTCACTTGAATGTATTAATAACAAAAATTTCAAAATAACTAGAAGCCCCAGTTTTCAGCACCCCTGTCTTGGCAGAATAGTAACACTGGAAGTTTGTTTGAATAAAATTAAGTTACCTCAGCTACAAAAAAAACAGGACTGCTGCCTGAAATTGAACCAGGGAGGAGACCCCACCAGTGGCAACGTTTCTTGGACAATGTGTCATTCTCCCTGGCTCCTGGAACATAAACCCATCTGTTAACTCTAGGAGTCATTTGTCTAAAATATTTTTGAAATAAATGTTCTTGGGGTGGAAGTGCCTTTGGCTATAGTCAGTATATATTGACAAAGCCCTGAGTGCCAAATCTAGCTCTCACGCTCTCTCATTTCTGGGCTAATGAGACAGCGTCAGACATATTCGGATGGCGCCCAGATCAAGGATCTTCCAAAAGGTTGCTTGTACCCGAAAGCAATGTATCCAGAGAATACCTGTTACCCCAGAGCCTGCCAGGCTTTCTGAGATAGCTTGGATTTGTAGTCTATGTAACATATTATCATATCAGTAAAAATGATGGGTAGTTTTTTATTGAATAATTGCTGTTATTTTGAAGAGACAAAATAGCATTTTTAAAAGTATATTTCTTGCTTGGAATGATTATATTTTAGTAGAAGTTTATTTAATATCCTCACAAATTACTATAAATTGGGTATTTTTATCAGCTCTGTTTTATGAAGTGTGAAACTGAGGCACAGAAGACTTGAGGTACGTGCCCAAGACAAAGTTAGGAACTATCTCAGGCATGACGCTCTCTCGTGGGGGTCTTATTTTAACCAAAATGCAAAGGGAGAAAAATCTGTTTAAGGAGAGTTGAAGGAATCCAGATACTCCACAACGACAGGAGGGGAACTACACACCACACATTTCTGGCTCTCATCACAGCCCAATCTCACCCTGAGTTTCATAAGCAGTGTACATAGCAGGAAATAGTCAAATTTGCCTCGTTTTCCTTAAAAATACTTATCATTCTCTCATCTTGCCTTGCCGTTAGTCTGCGTTTCCCAAATCTTTGTCATCGTGGTGCCGAACCAGGTTGCTCCTTTCCCAATGTTAACTGGTAGTGCATTACGGCCCTATGGATCCAATCCTGTCCGTAAGCCTTGAGCAACCTCTTTGAGTACTTACACTGTGTGTCATCCACAGTCACACGGAATAGAGACTGAATGAATCGCTAGCAAGGAGTTCTTTTCCTCTCACGTACTACATAACAAAGAGGGGCAGGCCTACAGCTGATTATCCGTGGCCGTACCTTAATGACTTACTGCATGATCCATCTGTAGTTTCTTCTCCATTCTTCATTATTACTGGGATTTTAGTGATTTAGTTCAAAAAAGTTTTCAAGTTGACAAGTTAAGTAAATGATATATTAAATGAAACTTTCTTATAGCTCAAATGATCTGCTAAATGTGCAAACACACAGTGTTTCCTAGACTAGGTATTAATCCTACTTAATCTATCAAACTTACATGTTTAGCATTCTGTTCTGATTTACTGTCTCTTTCCTAACAGGGAGATTAAAGATTCTTCTTATACTATCTATTGAATAATGTCATAGTTATAAATGGGAAGAACATCCCTGCCTTCTGGATTCTTATTTCACTTGCAATATAACATCGGAAAGATAAAAATATATTGATTATCTAAGAAGCTTCCCTCGAAAATGTAAGCAGATTACATGAGTGGATGTAATTATTCCTTAATTTTAAATCTTAAAATTAAAAAAAAAAAGACTCCTCACAAACGAGATGTTTATATAATAATGTCAGGAATGAAACAAAAATTTAAATTTAAATTTCAGAG
Organism: Ailuropoda melanoleuca; assembly: GCF_002007445.2. Classification (NCBI taxonomy): domain Eukaryota; kingdom Metazoa; phylum Chordata; class Mammalia; order Carnivora; family Ursidae; genus Ailuropoda; species Ailuropoda melanoleuca. The sequence continues at coordinate 128,754,330 of NC_048220.1, forward strand.
ATACAGTGTAAAGGTAATGAAATTATGAGGTACTACCAAATATCCAATTACCTAATAAATATGTATTGCTTAAATATCAGTTTCTTGAATACACTTAAGAAAACAGTTAAAAAATCAAACTATTGATGAAAAAAAGGGTATTCTCATTTTTATTAACATGAAATAGTAATCACTATGAACAGAAACCAAATTTATCATTCTAATGAGAAGTCAACAATCTAGAAAATATAGAGTGAGTAGATATATTATGGGAGAGTTAAGTGAGAACTTATTCATCTTGCAGAACTGAAACATTATACCCTTGGAAGGGCAATTCCTCATTTTCCCCTCCCATTGGCCCCTGGCAACCACCATTCTCTCTGCTTTTATGAGTATGATGCTCTTAAATGCCTCGAAAAAGTAGAATCTTGTATTAATGTACTGTGACTAACTTTTTTAACTTGGCTTAATGCCCTCCAGGTTCATCCAAGTTGTCACACGTACAGCATGATTTCCTTTTTAAGTCTGAATAATATTCCATTGTATATTTTATTTTTTAAAAAGATTGTGTTTATTTATTTGTCAGAGAGATAGAGTGAGTACAAGCAGGGGGAACAGCAGGCAGAAGGAAAAGCAGGCTCCCTGCTGAGCAAGGAGTCCCATGAGGGACTCGATCCCAGGACCATGGGATCATGACCTGAGCTGAAGGCAGATGCTTAACAGACCCAGCCACCCAGGCATCCCTCCACTACATACTTTTAAGGAGGCTTACAAAATTGAGATATAAATGGAATGTAGAAGCACTGATATAGAAATATTTCCTATTTTGTTTTTATCATTAGTATTTTGTTTTGCATGCAGTTGGATACATTTGACATATCTTCAAAAAAATGGATTAGAAATACGTATGGTGCACTTGGTGTTATACGCAACTAATGAAGCATCAAACTTGGCATCAGAATCCGGGGATGTACTGTATGGTGACTAGCATAATATAAAAAAAAAAAAGAATCATAACACATATTTTCAAAAAAAAAAAAAAAAAGAAATTTGGTGTCCTCACTAAGCAGAATTAAGAGCCCTCTTGTGGCTATGGTCATGTATTCACATTAGATCAGTCAGCACTCCTGCGTGTGTTTTCTCCAGCCACTGTCAGCTGAATGGGTGCTAGCAAAGAGTTGGATTTAATCAAGGTTAAGGGTTTTCCAAGAAAGTGAAAAGTAAGGGACACAAGAGTTGACAGAATATTAAAAGGAGAGATCCTATGGTTTCTATGATATTTGATTTCAAAAGAATAGAACTCAATACGTAAGGAAAAGATTGTAAAAAGGAGTTGAAAGCCAGAGAGGAGAAAGATTACAACCTGCTCACAAGTCAAACGTGAAGCCTTCCCTGGACAACCAATAGGAAATTGAAATTCATTCCCAGAAGACTTTATTATGCCCTCTGATTTATTTTTCTCTATAACATTTACCAGTTTAATATGGTAAATAATACATATTTTTTATAAACTCTATATCCATCCCCTCATTCTCAAGAATTAGAAGTGAGATTTTCATCCCCCAGCAAAGTTTTATCCATGAGTTCCAAGAATATAATACTGTACAATAATCACTGTACCTGTCATAATATTAGCCCATAGAAGCAGTAACTACATTGTGTTCTAAAACCTAAGGACAGGCAACAAGCAGAGAAGCTATGATTAGAATTGTTTAGTGTATTAAACTGAGAATAGAATGTGAATCCATTCTCCTCCCTAACCCCTGAGAGGCAGGCATTTCCTTAGAGTTATGGCAAAGGGTGAGGCTAAAAGCACAAAAGGCGCAATTGAGACTGGCTGTAAAAACCCGGGAGATGGTGAAATTCCTTTGGAAAACAGGAAATGAATGTTTTTGTCACTGGAGATATTTCCTAATTATATTTACAAATAATGTATGTACCCTCTTTGTTCTCGTGTTTCTTTCCAAGCTCCTTCCACAGGAGAAAAATCCCCTAGTAAGAACAGCAAAATAATAGATATAATTATTTTTCTGAGCATTTATTCTTAGCTTTATTATCTTGCCTTTATTTTCATTTAGTTGGAATCAAATTATTACCTCATAAAACAGGACAATGATACTATCACTGTTCCTATTTTATAGCGTTTGCAGACATATTCTATGTTACCAGACTTGCGCTTCAGTCTTCGTAAAGTCAGGAACACATATTTTCAAACTGAGGGGTAGAGTAGCAGAACAAATGCTAAGTAATACAGACAACTTTTCCACACCACCTTGACTTCATTATATTTTAATGGGAAAATAAACAGCTCAAACTTGGATTGCTATGATTAGTTCTGGGTGTTCAAAAGGGTACAAATATAATTCAATAACCAGGTTTTCATTACACTATCAAAATAGTTAACAGGAATCTCTTGGCATTCAGGGTTCCATTACCTTAAAGTTAAGATACTGAATATCATTAGTCACAAAACTAATTTTTCTTGCCCTTCCCTATTTGTAGGCATTAGAAGCTGAATCGCAGACATCTGGATATTATGTGATTATTTCAAAGTAAATCTGGATTAAAATTCATCAAATTCATGACACACTTGGAGTTTCCTGATTTCATATTTCTGGAATTTCAAAATGACCGTATATTCAACAATGTAGATATGTAACCATTAAGTTCCTAGAATTTTTGCATCATATTGTAGATGTATTGGCAGAGGAATTTAATGAAATATGCATAGCCACATTCAAATTATCTTAAGCACAAGCAAATGTTATCTTCAAACCTTTCTCATAAGTGTTTTATGTACATATGCAAATAGTGCAGAAAACTATTTTAATATGTGAATTATTTACTAGAATAGCAATCATTTGGGTATTTAAAGAGTATATATTAACAGCTCCTATGGATTTATTGTGATTTACAGTGGAAGCTTGCAGACAGAATATGAAAGATGTTTTTATGTGTTTTTTTTTCCGCCACATTTCAATTTAAGAACTTCAATAATGTTTGCATAATTTTGTACTGTTTCTTCATGTATCTGATTGTTAGAGAGGCCCATGCTGTTATCACCAACTAGCCTAGATGATATACTTAAGACAGAGAATAACATAAATGCCTGCCTTAGTCATCTTGGGTTGCCATAACAAAATATCACAGTCTGGGTGGTTTAAACAACAGAAATGTATTTTCTCACAATTCTGGAAGGTGAAAATCTGAGATCAGGCTGCCAGGATGGTCCATTTCTTTTGAGAGCTCTCTTCTGGTGTGCAGATGGATGCCCTCTCGCTGTGTCCTTACATGGCCTTTCCTTGGAGAGGCTAAGCTCTTGTATCTCCTCTTACAAGGACACTAATCCTATCATGTCAGGTCCCTTCTTACATCCCAATTAAATCTTAATTACTTCCATAGAAATCTCACCACAAATATAGCCACACTGGCGATTAAGGCTTCAACCTATACATTTGTGGAGAGTAGGGGGACACAAATATTCAATCCATAACAATGCCAGGGATATCATTTTAATTATGATACTAAGTGCACAGGAGAAACATTGGGAAAACTCAGGTCATCTGTGAACTCACAGAGTGGATATTATACTGAGGATTTCTTTGGCAATTTCAGGGAAATTTTCACTATGACGATGGATTGTCATTATATATCTAATATCTAATATGATTGACTCCATTTTTTATTTGGATTACTGCCACAGTCACCTAAAATACATTTACTACTTTAAAATAGTATTTTTATATAATCATCTTCTATCATTAAAAATAATCTAAATCATAATTATCTTTGTATAATTATAATTAACTTCAAAATTAAAACATCTTATTTTTACATAAAAATTTAAAATGATGTCAAAGCTTTCTGACTTGTACATATATCTATAATTTATATTTACTTGCCTTTATTTTATTACTGAACAGTGTTAGTAAGTTATTTGATACCAGTCTTCTGTGTTTCTGTGCAGTTACTTTCAAATCACAATGCTTTTCAAACTACTAGCTCTCTTTCTGCTCCTGACGTCTGTCTGGAGACAACTAATGTCTGTCTGTTTCCTTTTCCTTCTTCATCCCAGGAGTCTCAATACAGTTTTCTAGGAATTTGGTAACTACCTTTGAATTTTCTAGTAGATGTTTTTGGTGGTTTTACTTTGATACATTTCTGCTTGCTAAAAATGTGCATATTAAACATGCTGGATGGTTAAGATATAGATACTCTGCAGTCATGATAGAGAAGTATTTTAAAAAGAAATCCTGTGTAGGAAAGAAGGACTCTGTCTGAGGGATTATTCATGAACGGATAGCTCAAGAAGTAGGTGAAGATGATTGACATCGATGTATAGAAATAAGTCAGTCATTCATTTCTTTCAATGTCCACCATTTTTCAATGGACTATGGGGAAAACCTGACCCCCCCCAAAAAAAGAACAGGAACTTGTGGATTTAAGTAAATTTAAGTAAGAAGAAAATAATTGTGATTTTCATTTTGGGTAGATGGATAAACACCGTTTATAGGAAGCATAGGAAGTAAGAGATCTTATCACCTGAAAGAAGACAAATTGGCTAAAGAGAAGTTAAACCATTTCTTTAGTAAAAATGTAAGAGAGATTGCCTTAGGGGACAGTGATTTTATTTTATTTTTTTAAGCAAAATCTAGGTGTTTTCTGTGTCTATTGTTATTTTCAATAAAAACTGTACTGTGGAAAAGAACTGATTTTTAAAGTAATTTCGCATTTTATTTCTTGTTGAACTTTCCATTCTCACAGTTTTTCCTTGACTGCTTCTTTTATTAACAAAAATATTTTCTGAATATATAATATATGCCAGGAAGTTTGACAAACACATAAAAAATAGAAATGAAATATACTAGGAAATACATAAAAGTTCTGTGTCTTCATGCAAGACATAGTGAACTGGAGAGAATAGAAAGATTTGAATGGAGAGATAGAAATGAAGACATTTTAAATGAAAAATAATGCCAGAGAGCACCCAGTACATATTAATCATCATGTTTGTTGCAAACAGCAGATCCAGCTAATTTAATCCGGAAAATAATTCAGTGAAAGAATATACTTAAAGACAATCCACAGTCACTAAGAAAATGACAGAAAACAGGATCAACAATGCCAGGAAGGTAAGGAGGGGACCTGAAACCAACACCAATAAGCTGCTGGGCAGGCAGTAAGACCACCGCCCTGGTCCCCCTCCCTCCGGGTGACATGCATCTTCTGCTCTCTCAGCCTCACTTCTGCCCTTTGTCTATATGCCCCTATGTCATTCCCACAGGACAGAAAATAATAATTTCCAGTCTTAGGCTACCCTTCTTCAGCTTCAGGGATGCAGAAAAAGATTTTTTCTAATATTGGGCAGCAAAATAAAATAAATAAAAGTTTTCTTCGGTGTGTGAATGTAATTCGTGTTACAAAAAAATGTGATACTTTGCA
>NC_048220.1:128765677-128802715 GCF_002007445.2 Ailuropoda melanoleuca
AAAAAAAAAAAAAAAAGAAATTTGGTGTCCTCACTAAGCAGAATTAAGAGCCCTCTTGTGGCTATGGTCATGTATTCACATTAGATCAGTCAGCACTCCTGCGTGTGTTTTCTCCAGCCACTGTCAGCTGAATGGGTGCTAGCAAAGAGTTGGATTTAATCAAGGTTAAGGGTTTTCCAAGAAAGTGAAAAGTAAGGGACACAAGAGTTGACAGAATATTAAAAGGAGAGATCCTATGGTTTCTATGATATTTGATTTCAAAAGAATAGAACTCAATACGTAAGGAAAAGATTGTAAAAAGGAGTTGAAAGCCAGAGAGGAGAAAGATTACAACCTGCTCACAAGTCAAACGTGAAGCCTTCCCTGGACAACCAATAGGAAATTGAAATTCATTCCCAGAAGACTTTATTATGCCCTCTGATTTATTTTTCTCTATAACATTTACCAGTTTAATATGGTAAATAATACATATTTTTTATAAACTCTATATCCATCCCCTCATTCTCAAGAATTAGAAGTGAGATTTTCATCCCCCAGCAAAGTTTTATCCATGAGTTCCAAGAATATAATACTGTACAATAATCACTGTACCTGTCATAATATTAGCCCATAGAAGCAGTAGCTACATTGTGTTCTAAAACCTAAGGACAGGCAACAAGCAGAGAAGCTATGATTAGAATTGTTTAGTGTATTAAACTGAGAATAGAATGTGAATCCATTCTCCTCCCTAACCCCTGAGAGGCAGGCATTTCCTTAGAGTTATGGCAAAGGGTGAGGCTAAAAGCACAAAAGGCGCAATTGAGACTGGCTGTAAAAACCCGGGAGATGGTGAAATTCCTTTGGAAAACAGGAAATGAATGTTTTTGTCACTGGAGATATTTCCTAATTATATTTACAAATAATGTATGTACCCTCTTTGTTCTCGTGTTTCTTTCCAAGCTCCTTCCACAGGAGAAAAATCCCCTAGTAAGAACAGCAAAATAATAGATATAATTATTTTTCTGAGCATTTATTCTTAGCTTTATTATCTTGCCTTTATTTTCATTTAGTTGGAATCAAATTATTACCTCATAAAACAGGACAATGATACTATCACTGTTCCTATTTTATAGTGTTTGCAGACATATTCTATGTTACCAGACTCTGCGCTTCAGTCTTCGTAAAGTCAGGAACACATATTTTCAAACTGAGGGGTAGAGTAGCAGAACAAATGCTAAGTAATACAGACAACTTTTCCACACCACCTTGACTTCATTATATTTTAATGGGAAAATAAACAGCTCAAACTTGGATTGCTATGATTAGTTCTGGGTGTTCAAAAGGGTACAAATATAATTCAATAACCAGGTTTTCATTACACTATCAAAATAGCTAACAGGAATCTCTTGGCATTCAGGGTTCCATTACCTTAAAGTTAAGATACTGAATATCATTAGTCACAAAACTAATTTTTCTTGCCCTTCCCTATTTGTAGGCATTAGAAGCTGAATCGCAGACATCTGGATATTACGTGATTATTTCAAAGTAAATCTGGATTAAAATTCATCAAATTCATGACACACTTGGAGTTTCCTGATTTCATATTTCTGGAATTTCAAAATGACCGTATATTCAACAATGTAGATATGTAACCATTAAGTTCCTAGAATTTTTGCATCATATTGTAGATGTATTGGCAGAGGAATTTAATGAAATATGCATAGCCACATTCAAATTATCTTAAGCACAAGCAAATGTTATCTTCAAACCTTTCTCATAAGTGTTTTATGTACATATGCAAATAGTGTAGAAAACTATTTTAATATGTGAATTATTTACTAGAATAGCAATCATTTGGGTATTTAAAGAGTATATATTAGCAGCTCCTATGGATTTATTGTGATTTACAGTGGAAGCTTGCAGACAGAATATGAAAGATGTTTTTATGTGTTTTTTTTCCACCACATTTCAATTTAAGAACTTCAATAATGTTTGCATAATTTTGTACTGTTTCCTCATGTATCTGATTGTTAANTTGTCACTGGAGATATTTCCTAATTATATTTACAAATAATGTATGTACCCTCTTTGTTCTCGTGTTTCTTTCCAAGCTCCTTCCACAGGAGAAAAATCCCCTAGTAAGAACAGCAAAATAATAGATATAATTATTTTTCTGAGCATTTATTCTTAGCTTTATTATCTTGCCTTTATTTTCATTTAGTTGGAATCAAATTATTACCTCATAAAACAGGACAATGATACTATTACTGTTCCTATTTTATAGTGTTTGCAGACATATTCTATGTTACCAGACTNTTATTATCTTGCCTTTATTTTCATTTAGTTGGAATCAAATTATTACCTCATAAAACAGGACAATGATACTATCACTGTTCCTATTTTATAGCGTTTGCAGACATATTCTATGTTACCAGACTCTGCGCTTCAGTCTTCGTAAAGTCAGGAACACATATTTTCAAACTGAGGGGTAGAGTAGCAGAACAAATGCTAAGTAATACAGACAACTTTTCCACACCACCTTGACTTCATTATATTTTAATGGGAAAATAAACAGCTCAAACTTGGATTGCTATGATTAGTTCTGGGTGTTCAAAAGGGTACAAATATAATTCAATAACCAGGTTTTCATTACACTATCAAAATAGTTAACAGGAATCTCTTGGCATTCAGGGTTCCATTACCTTAAAGTTAAGATACTGAATATCATTAGTCACAAAACTAATTTTTCTTGCCCTTCCCTATTTGTAGGCATTAGAAGCTGAATCGCAGACATCTGGATATTACGTGATTATTTCAAAGTAAATCTGGATTAAAATTCATCAAATTCATGACACACTTGGAGTTTCCTGATTTCATATTTCTGGAATTTCAAAATGACCGTATATTCAACAATGTAGATATGTAACCATTAAGTTCCTAGAATTTTTGCATCATATTGTAGATGTATTGGCAGAGGAATTTAATGAAATATGCATAGCCACATTCAAATTATCTTAAGCACAAGCAAATGTTATCTTCAAACCTTTCTCATAAGTGTTTTATGTACATATGCAAATAGTGTAGAAAACTATTTTAATATGTGAATTATTTACTAGAATAGCAATCATTTGGGTATTTAAAGAGTATATATTAACAGCTCCTATGGATTTATTGTGATTTACAGTGGAAGCTTGCAGACAGAATATGAAAGATGTTTTTATGTGTTTTTTTTTCCACCACATTTCAATTTAAGAACTTCAATAATGTTTGCATAATTTTGTACTGTTTCCTCATGTATCTGATTGTTAAAGAGGCCCATGCTGTTATCACCAACTAGCCTAGATGATATACTTAAGACAGAGAATAACATAAATGCCTGCCTTAGTCATCTTGGGTTGCCATAACAAAATATCACAGTCTGGGTGGTTTAAACAACAGAAATGTATTTTCTCACAATTCTGGAAGGTGAAAATCTGAGATCAGGCTGCCAGGATGGTCCATTTCTTTTGAGAGCTCTCTTCTGGTGTGCAGATGGGTGCCCTCTCGCTGTGTCCTTACATGGCCTTTCCTTGGAGAGGCTAAGCTCTTGTATCTCCTCTTACAAGGACACTAATCCTATCATGTCAGGTCCCTTCTTACATCCCAATTAAATCTTAATTACTTCCATAGAAATCTCACCACAAATATAGCCACACTGGCGATTAAGGCTTCAACCTATACATTTGTGGAGAGTAGGGGGACACAAATATTCAATCCATAACAATGCCAGGGATATCATTTTAATTATGATACTAAGTGCACAGGAGAAACGTTGGGAAAACTCAGGTCATCTGTGAACTCACAGAGTGGATATTATACTGAGGATTTCTTTGGCAATTTCAGGGAAATTTTCACTATGATGATGGATTGTCATTATATATCTAATATCTAATATGATTGACTCCATTTTTTATTTGGATTACTGCCACAGTCACCTAAAATACATTTACTACTTTAAAATAGTATTTTTATATAATCATCTTCTATCATTAAAAATAATCTAAATCATAATTATCTTTGTATAATTATAATTAACTTCAAAATTAAAACATTTTTACATAAAAATTTAAAATGATGTCAAAGCTTTCTGACTTGTACATATATCTATAATTTATATTTACTTGCCTTTATTTTATTACTGAACAGTGTTAGTAAGTTATTTGATACCAGTCTTCTGTGTTTCTGTGCAGTTACTTTCAAATCACAATGCTTTTCAAACTACTAGCTCTCTTTCTGCTCCTGACGTCTGTCTGGAGACAACTAATGTCTGTCTGTTTCCTTTTCCTTCTTCATCCCAGGAGTCTCAATACAGTTTTCTAGGAATTTGGTAACTACCTTTGAATTTTCTAGTAGATGTTTTTGGTGGTTTTACTTTGATACATTTCTGCTTGCTAAAAATGTGCATATTAAACATGCTGGATGGTTAAGATATAGATACTCTGCAGTCATGATAGAGAAGTATTTTAAAAAGAAATCCTGTGTAGGAAAGAAGGACTCTGTCTGAGGGATTATTCATGAATGGATAGCTCAAGAAGTAGGTGAAGATGATTGACATCGATGTATAGAAATAAGTCAGTCATTCATTTCTTTCAATGTCCACCATTTTTCAATGGACTATGGGGAAAACCTGACCCCCCCCAAAAAAAGAACAGGAACTTGTGGATTTAAGTAAATTTAAGTAAGAAGAAAATAATTGTGATTTTCATTTTGGGTAGATGGATAAACACCGTTTATAGGAAGCATAGGAAGTAAGAGATCTTATCACCTGAAAGAAGACAAATTGGCTAAAGAGAAGTTAAACCATTTCTTTAGTAAAAATGTAAGAGAGATTGCCTTAGGGGACAGTGATTTTATTTTATTTTTTTAAGCAAAATCTAGGTGTTTTCTGTGTCTATTGTTATTTTCAATAAAAACTGTACTGTGGAAAAGAACTGATTTTTAAAGTAATTTCGCATTTTATTTCTTGTTGAACTTTCCATTCTCACAGTTTTTCCTTGACTGCTTCTTTTATTAACAAAAATATTTTCTGAATATATAATATATGCCAGGAAGTTTGACAAACACATAAAAAATAGAAATGAAATATACTAGGAAATACATAAAAGTTCTGTGTCTTCATGCAAGACATAGTGAACTGGAGAGAATAGAAAGATTTGAATGGAGAGATAGAAATGAAGACATTTTAAATGAAAAATAATGCCAGAGAGCACCCAGTACATATTAATCATCATGTTTGTTGCAAACAGCAGATCCAGCTAATTTAATCCGGAAAATAATTCAGTGAAAGAATATACTTAAAGACAATCCACAGTCACTAAGAAAATGACAGAAAACAGGATCAACAATGCCAGGAAGGTAAGGAGGGGACCTGAAACCAACACCAATAAGCTGCTGGGCAGGCAGTAAGACCACCGCCCTGGTCCCCCTCCCTCCGGGTGACATGCATCTTCTGCTCTCTCAGCCTCACTTCTGCCCTTTGTCTATATGCCCCTATGTCATTCCCACAGGACAGAAAATAATAATTTCCAGTCTTAGGCTACCCTTCTTCAGCTTCAGGGATGCAGAAAAAGATTTTTTCTAATATTGGGCAGCAAAAAATAAAATAAATAAAAGTTTTCTTCGGTGTGTGAATGTAATTCGTGTTACAAAAAAATGTGATACTTTGCACGGGTTATCTTGAGTGATATGTTTTTTGTTTTGTTTTGTTTTGTTTTGTTTTCTTAAGAACATGGAAGAAAAAGAAGGGTGTGTTAAAAAGTGATATAGACATGCAAACATAGATTCAGAGGNGGGGTTATCTTGAGTGATATGGTTTTTTTGTTTTGTTTTGTCTTCTTAAGAACATGGAAGAAAAAGAAGGGTGTGTTAAAAAGTGATATAGACATGCAAACATAGATTCAGAGGGTTAAATCAAAACGATATGGAAGATTTTGGAAGTTGAAATTTTAAAAAAGAGTAAAGGAAGCAATAATTAAAGAAAGAGTGGAATAATTTTTCAATTGTACAAAGACTTGACTTATTTAAAAATAATCATTTTATTTGAAAAAACTTCAAATATAAAATAGGGGGGAAATGGTTTTCCGTGAGGGAAAAAAAGTAGTTTGACCTTATTCTTTACTACAAATCTCATTGCCTCACCTAGAAAATAAATTAAACACACTTTTAAGAGGAACCATAAATTATTTAATAATGCCAATAAAACTGTTGCCTAAAATAAAATATTTTCAGATTTAAAAATTAAGAAAAGTGTAATATGTCCTTTCTCTGAAAACTGTTTTGAAAATGAATTATAACACCAATTAACAAAATTTTAGAGAAAAAAGGGGATGAGAAATTAATTTTAAAACTTTTAAATATAAAATGCAAATTATAAATGATCCCTGTAATTGTAGTCATAACACTGAATGAAAACCAAGATACTTTAGAAGTAATTGTTAGATCTTAAAGTAATTTAATCAGGTTATAGACCCATTCATTTAAAATAATTAAGATTTAGAGTAATTAAATATAAGGTATATTTATTTTCTTAGCAAAGATTTAGAACAAGCTAAGAGTTCAGTTCTTAACTTAATCATGTATGCCTCATGTTTTTTATTACAAAAACTCCCACTAGAAACATGAGTTACATGTTTTTTCTCTACCAAATTAGTTTAAAAGTTTAGAATAAGTGACAGTACATGTAGAAAAATTGATAAAACAAAAAACAGTAATTAAAATAATATTTAAATACATTAAGAACAAATAATTTTTAAAAATTAGACTAAAACTCAAGGTAAAATTCTCTTGTGTCAATATGGGAAAAACACGTAGAAATGGTATCATATGTTATTTCTGAATAGTAGAATTAGACTTTATTAATTTTACGTATCCTAAATCTTAAGATTCTCTACTCTGACCTTGTATGTATGTTTTAATCAGAAAAACACGGGGTGCCTGGGTGGCTCAGTTGGTTAAGCATCTACCTTAGGCTCAAGCCCTGCGTAGGGCTCCCTGCTCAGTGGGGGGCTTGCTTCTCCTTCTGCCTGCTGTTCCCTCTGCTTGTGCTCCCTCTGTCTCTCTTTGACAAATAAATAAAATCTTTTTTAAAAAAAGTTAGTGATTTTTTGATATATGCTATTAATTTTTGATATATGCTAATTTTTCCATGAAAGTTCTCTTCTTTATTATAACTGCTGAGTTCTTGCAAGCACATTTCTCAGCTTGATTTGTAAACAGGCATGGCTTTATGACTAATTATGGTCAATGGGCAATGTAGGGAAATGATATTCATAGATTATAGATCACGTTCTTAGAAAGAAGATTGCCTTTTACATTCTATTCTACAGGCTAGAAGGTAGAAATAGTGAGCTCATTGGCAATGCAAACTAGGGTAACACCTTAGGGAGTGTCTTACAAATAGAGATATCCCAAGAACTTAAATGTTGTTCAAGGGCTTCCTACCAACTCTGAACCATCAAGTACCCTCTGCACTATTACCTAGAAGGCAGAAATGCCCATCTTGTGTTGAAATCTGTTAAAGAAGCTTAACTTACACTCCATGAATACATAAAATTGATACTTAGAAATATAATGCTTCCATTAAAAAATCTAAAATGTATGATATTGGTTTAGTAGCTGGCATACAGACAGAATGTATAATACAGGATAGAAAGTATATCTGTGTCTTGGCAATACAGGTGGAAGAGCACATGCTTATAGAACTTGTAGATCTACGGGGCGCCTAGGTGGCACAGCGGTTAAGCGTCTGCCTTCGGCTCAGGGTGTGATTCCGGCATTGTGGGATCGAGCCCCACATCAGGCTCCTCTGCTGGGAGCCTGCTGCTTCCTCTCCCACTCCCCCTGCTTGTGTTCCCTCTCTCGCTGGCTGTCTCTATCTCTGCCAAATAAATAAATAAGTAAATCTTTAAAAAAAAAAAGAAAGAACTTGTAGATCTATAAAAGAGACTGGAAAAGCTAAAATTATTGGTGCTTCTTGATGCTTCTGGCAGATACTAGGAAGTGACTGATTCAGGCAAAAATCAGTTAATTTGCAAGTAGGAAAGGAAGGGAATTCAGCTCTGCTGTAGGAAAATTTCTATGCATATGGCCTACAATTTAAATTGATTGAAATTTTGGTGATGTTGGTCCTGAGTTGGAAAAGCCAAAGGCTTCTGAAGGCCAAGCAGCAGGAGATAGGATTGTCATTCAATCTCTTTTTCAAGAGCCTCTAGTTAAATGCCAGACCATGGAAGCCAGCTCAGCTGCAAAGAAGAGATTAATGGCACTGCTCTCCCAGCTCACTCCAAGCCTGCTGTTTCAGCTGGCCTCTCAAGAATTGTGACCAGATGTGATCTGCGACTTTTGAAATCATGGGAAGCAAATAAACCAAAAGCCTCTGCGGGGATCTATGTCCCCAAAGATAACATAAACCTGCAATCACTAGGTTTAAAAAGGCTGTTCAGGCTATAGACATCAATGCCCACTTTAAATGGGGCCAAAGAGAATAATGAACTAGAAAGATCCTCCTACAGGGGAAAGCCAGGGTCCATGGAGGATAATGAAAAAGAGGATTCCTAAAGGATAGAACTAAAGTTGCCAGACGGGTAATCATGAAAATTTCTCCATGCAGAGCAGGGAATTTTCACAATTTCTGCCAAAAGAGGTTGAAAACTTCTATAAATTACTGACTGAATATTCTTTCCACTCTGCTCCCCTCTCCTACATTTTTTTTTCAGTATCTTGCTCCTCCTTCACCAATTTATATCTGATGGAGTAGATAATTTGTCTTTTAATGTATCAATTACCAGAAAATGAAGAGCCATATCTTGATTGGCTACAAAGTACAGTGCCTCACCAAGGACTTGGATGATGACCTGCATTCAGTAACTAGAAAGTTCTTTGGAAAGTCATTGGCACAGGCATATATAGAAACTTGAGTATACTGAAAAATTTGTTTTTAAGTAATAGAATCCCCAAGTCACAATCACAAATGAGCACATGGCCACATAGGACTGGTCCAATCCTAGTCTCCTTCGTATCTAGTGGTGATATACCAATATTGTGGTCACTAGGATACAGAAATGAGATATGCAACTTCTGTGGGTCATACCCATCAGAGAAAGCTGCTTGCCTTCTATTTTCTTATTCCTTCCTCTTGCAAGCTGCAATAGTGACACATCAGGAATGATTCCGTTTTGACCACGTACATGAATAAAACACCATTAAGGCATGAGAGAACAGCAAGATTGAAAAAACCTGAATTCCAGGACAACCTCATAGAGTAGAGCTAGCCATTCACTCTGGTCTGTCCATATGTCCACCAGATTCATTCCTAGAAGTTTTTAAATATGTACACTTTTTTTTTTTTTACCAATGACTGGAAAATTCTAACATGATTTTCTTGTTCTAATCATGACATACCATTTCAGCTGTATACATGACAAATTCTTTCCTTATTTTGAAATGCAAGAAATTTATAAAGTTATGCTTAGCAGTTAATTATTCTGTATTAGATTTTCCTGCAATGTGGTATGGAATTTCAATCTATAGATACAAAGGTACTCTTTTTCTTGAACTTCTAAATGTATTACTATTCTAGTACATAAGTACGTGCTCACAGCCAAGATTCCAATATTCTTATAAATGTGTTGTTTTTTCATGGTGTATTGGTTTTCTGTTGCTTTCAGATAAATTTACATGAAGTTCCTGGGTTAAAACAACACAGAAGTACTACCTTATAGATAATAAATTGGGTCAGAAGTCCACCATGGTTCACACTGTGCTAAAATCCTGGTGTTGCCAAGGCTGCAGTGCTTTCTGGAATCTCTAGAAAACAATTTGTTCCCTCACTTTTCACAGATTCTAGAAGATCCCTGAATCTTAACTGACTCAGGACCTCTTCCTCCATCTTCAAAACCAGGAATTCTCATATCTCTGATCTTTCCTCTGTCCTCACATTTCTCTCTCTAGCCACAACCTGGAAAGACACCCTGCATTTAAGGATTCTAGATTAAATTAGGCCCAACTGGTAACTGAGGTGATTTATCCATCACAAGATCCATCCTTAATCACATCTTCAAAGTCCCTTTGCCATGTAACATATATATATTCACAAGTTCTAAGGATCAGGACATGGGTAACTTTGCAGGGCTACTATTGTGTCTAATTAGCACACAGGGTTTATTATTTCCTATTATTTGTTTCAAATATTTAAGGAGGAAATAAAAACAATTCTACCGAAACTCTTTATGTAAATAGCAGAAACATGAACACCTTCTAACTAATTTTATTCTTCCAGAATTACCTGAATACCAAAAGCAGACAAAAATATTGCAGAAGAAAATTACAATAATCCAGTATCCCTCAAACACAGATGCAAAGATCCTTGGGGTACTTACATTCCTTTGTATTGTCCAGTAGTGTCTCCTAAAAGAAGGTCTGAATGAGAGGTTTTTAGTATCTTCATATTTAGCACGTAAAAACACTATTGGAACTTTATTCAGGTAGTGTGGACACTCTTGGATCTGTACAATTCTTTGTGCATGTGTACATTGTTTTTCTGTTTTGAGTGTGCAAAAATTTTTGGTTCCTGTGATCAAAAGCTGGCAAAATCTTTACTTTCTGATACTTTACTTATAACAATCAGTGGGTGTTGGAAATAATCTATGTTTCCTTGTCATAGCTTTATAGTTAGGATTCCTTTTTTTCTTTTTCTTTCTATTGTGGCTTTTCTTCCTTATTCTTTTCTAAGACTACTTTCATCGTTAATTTTCTCCTCTTAAGCCAACAGTGACCTGAAGACACACCAAAATTAAACCCTAAACACTATCTTTACTCTTTAGTTAGAAGGAAATATGTTATTCCCTCTCTGACTTCTTCATATATACATGAAAACCTTTCTTGCTAAATTTGCTTATCCTTTCTTATCCTGTCAAAGTGATTTTTTTCCTGCCTATATTCAGATTTGCATTATTCAATTCAAGAAATCAGTCTGACTGAGATAGATACTTTTTGGAGAGTGGGAGGGGAAAATCGATTTTTTTAATCTTAAAGTTGTTTTATTCAATAATATATGTCCAAATAAAATGTAGTTTAAATTAAAGTCACAGTTGCTGATTTGCCTGCTTCCTGGCTAGAGAAAAATGATTACACATCTATAATAGGTGTTACAATGATTGTATGCATGTAGTTCCAAAAGAAGGAGACATTAACCACAGATGGTAGGGATATGGTCATGTGTCATTGCTGCTGGGGGTATTATCAACTGTTAATAAAGCCTCCTACAGGTATACCAATAATGAAATTTAGTAAATCTCAGAGAATAGCTTTAGTTTCCCAATATACATTCTTCTCTTTGAAAGAAATTACACACTTCCTTGAGAGTGATAAGACAAAGATTCCAAGTAAATTGAAAATTAAAAAGAGAGAGAGAGTTTGGGGCACCTAGCTGCCTCAGTCGGTTAAGCATCTGACTCTTGATTTCCCCTCCGGTCATGATCTTGGGGTTGTGAGGTTGAGGCCTGTGTCAGGCTCCATGCTGAATGTGGAGATTGCTTAAGATTCTCTCTCCCTCTCTCTCTGCCCCCACTCTGTTAAAAAAAAGAAAAAGAAGGAGAGCGTTTTAAACATCTGGATGATAATCAATTGCTGAGCAATAAACAGCAAGAGAAAATAATAAATCATAAAAGACCAATATAATTGCCTCTTTTATATAACTCTAAAATTAGATGTTGATTTTAGTACACTCATTAACTATACTGTCGAATTTTCCCTTGTATGCTTTAGTTTGAATATGCATGATTACTTCCGTAAGGAATAAACACTATTTTAGCTGTTAAAAATAATTAAGTACTATCAATGAACTATAGTTATATATGTTAGGATATGACTAAATTATCTAATAATGAGGGTAGCAATGAATATTATATGACAAGTTTTTTCCAAAGCACTAGAAAATAATTCTGACTAATGGAGCTTAACAGGTTTTGAGGCAAAAATACCAATTTATTGATAAGTGCCCCTTTTCAAGTTAAAAATTCTGATAAAAATAATTGGTCTTGGAACATATGCGTACTGATATTGTGTGGAAGGTAGAATTTACTGGTAGAGAAAATGATGGTGGAAACAAAATGTTAAACAAAGTTATAATCACTATATTATGCTATGAAATATAAAGCATGATAAAATCCCAGAGTAAAAAAAAAAAAAGAGAGAGACAGAAATGTAAATCTTAATAAAAAAAATAACAGTGTCTTTAAAAACAAAAAATGGTGAATGTGGAGACATTTGAAACTATGC
Organism: Ailuropoda melanoleuca; assembly: GCF_002007445.2. Classification (NCBI taxonomy): domain Eukaryota; kingdom Metazoa; phylum Chordata; class Mammalia; order Carnivora; family Ursidae; genus Ailuropoda; species Ailuropoda melanoleuca. Next base: position 128,777,972 of record NC_048220.1, read on the forward strand.
AGCAGTTTTGACCACAGCCTGCTTGAATAACTCTTTGTCATGGTTCCATGACACTATATTCACCTGGTTTTCCTCCTCCTTCTTCAGAAAGTTCGTCTGAATAGTTTAATGTCTCATTTTCCTCATCCTGAATTTGAAGAGAGGAGATGTTTATACCTTAATTCTAGGCTCTCAAGCTATAATCTCTAAAAATGGCTTCAGTCACTTGTCTTGATGCTTCTAAGTTCATATAACCAATGCAAACTTTTCCTAAGAAGTATATTTCCATATACCTATCTCATACAATATCTACTTGAGTAGTTTAAAATCATCCCCTATACAAAAGTTTCGATTGGTATTTTGACTAATTTTTTTAGCTCAAGGGATAGAATATTTCTGTCACCCAAGTCTGGATCTTATTTTTAAAAATTATGGATGTTTTTCCCAGAAGAAGAATGACAGGAAATTATTTTTCCATATGGAAACAATATGTACATTCTATGACATCACCAAGTGTTAACAAGAATTGATTTGATCTATACAAAAATAAAAAGCCCCATGAACTACATTTTCATTTGAATCTTTTATGTGATGTCTGTTTATCTATCTATCATCTATCTATCTATCTATCTATATACATATTTAAGTAGACTCCATGTCCGGCATAGTGCCCAGGGTGAGGCTTGAACTCACAACCTGAGCTGAGATCAAGAGTCGGATGCTTAATCAATTGAGACATACATGAGACCCTCTACTAATTTTTTCTACACAAACATGTTTACTTTTCCACTATCTATTAGCATTGTTCCGTAATTGTGTGTGTGTGTGTTATGTGATTTCATGTCAGATACTATGTGTAAAAGACCAATATCAGCTAAGATAAATATTTATTCCCAGACGTAGGCATGTCCTTTCTTCTATCATTCTGTTTGTGGGGGGATTGAGTCCATCTGGTCTGTAGTTGTGCTGGATCTGGGCTTTGATTTTTGATCCCCCATCATATACTGAAGCCTTCAGATTTCTCTGTTAGCTGATTTCACTGTCATTTTTTGAATTTGAGGTATAGAGTACTAGAGGATTTCTCCTACTCTCCGATTTTACACAACAGGTGTTGGATACCAGTCTGGCATGAACTGTCTCATTCTAAACTGTTTCTTCCACAACAGTTGACTCTCTAGTCTCAAGCTGGGACATTAGCACTCTTGCCCTTTCAAATAAATGATACCTTCTTCCTCCTATTCAGTGCAATGTTCAGAGCACGGGCAGGTTTCCAGCCCACCCCAGTAACTGAAGGTCTCCACCTTGTATCAGAGGTTTGTGGTATAGTGGCAGATGGCCTCTTCCTTCTGTTAGTGGAGGGTGCAGGGTAGTTTTTTTCTCTGCCCCTCCTCCAGTGCAGTCCAGCCTGTGCCTAGTATCAGTGCAAAGTTCATTTTCTTTTGTTTTAGTATAAATCTACATTAAATGTACCCAATACTCATCAATTGTCACTTCGCAAACTTTAGCGTGCATTAGAACAACCTGTAGGTTTTGTGACACATATTGCTGAATACCTCCTCTAAAGTTTTGGATTCAGTAGGTTATATATATAATGTATCATGCTAAGTAAAATAAGTTGATCAGAGAAAGAAAAGTGCCACATAATTTCACTCATATGTGGAATTTCAGAAACCAAACAAATGAACATATGGGAAGGGGAGAAAAGGAGGGAGAGAAATAACAATAAGAGACTCAATAATAGAGAACAAACTGAGGGTTGATGGAGAGAGGTGGGTGAAGGATGGGCTAGATGGCTTATGGGCATTATGGAGGGCACTTGTTACGATAAGCACTGGGTGTTGTATGTAAGTGATGAATCACTGAATTCTACTCCTGAAACCAATATTTCACTGTATGTTAACTCACTAGAATTTAAATACAAATAAAAAAATAATAATAAATAAAATACAGAAATAGATCATCAGTTACATACTCAGTAGATTTGTTTGTTTTGCAATGATGCTGGAGCAAGTTTATGGGGAAAGGATATTCTTTCAAACAAATAGTAATAAGACAACCAAATATTTATATTAAAAATAAAAAGAACATCAACCATTTCCTCATAGCATATATTAAACTTTATTTGAATTGGACCACAGGTTTTAAAAACAAAAACTAAAACTGTAAAATTCCTAGATGAAAAGATTAATGGCCTTGGGGTTGGCATGGTTTTCATAGTTAAGACAGCAACAGTTAAGTGATGAAAGTCACACATACTATATGATTCAATGTATATGAATTTCTAGAAAAGATAAAATTACAGCAACAGAAAGTAGAAGAAGGTTTGTCAGGGTCCAGGGGAAGAGGGTAAGTCTACAGAAGGGCATCAGAAAACATTTTAAAATAAGGAACTCTTTCATATCTTGTTTGTGGTAAAGGTAACATGACTGCATAAAAATGAACAAAACTTACTAAATAGTACATCTAAAGTCAGTGAATTTAATGTACGAATATATTCCTCAGTACAGCTGGTAAGGCATATATTCTGTGAAAGCATAAGTAGAACTTCATTTGTTAGATGATCTAATAAAATCTATATAAAGTTAAGTATTTGTACACACAAATACACACATTCTATGATCTAGAAGTGTCCCTCCTAGATATACACCAAAGAGAAATGAAAATACATGACTACAAGTAGATTTTCAAAGATGTGGTAGTATTTTTAGTCACAAAAGACAGAAACTAGAAAAAAAGAATTTCTAAGAAAACGTAAATGAATAAACACATTGTGATACACTCATACCATAGACTATCACTCAGCTGTAAAAAAGCTATAGACAACTGATATATGCAAAATCATGGACATCTCAAAAATATGTTGCTCCTCAAAAGAATTGAGGCTTCCTAGCTACGTGAATTTCTAACTCTGTAAATTAGAGAAAACTAGCCTATAAAGATAAATCAGAATACTGTTCTCCCTTAAGAATATTGATTGGAAAGGCACAAAGGGTATTTCTGGAGTGAGAAATACTCTACAGTTTGATAACTTTGTGTCAAGCATACACATTGTCAAAACCCATAGTGCTGTGCATTAAGATTTGTACTTTTCACTATATATAAATTATACCTCAATAAAATATTTTCAAGTTAGCCACAAGTAAAAATATAAATTATATTTGGTGATATAAATAATGTTAATTTGCATTTCAAATACTTGTATGAGTATTTTGGGGTTTTTAAAAGCATTTTCTTTATCTGGAGGGATATATAGAATATCTCTTCACATTACCACTAATAAAATATATGAAATTCTGTCTAAACATCACATTCAAAACATGTTACTAAATATAATATCTGCTTGTAGAAGAAATATTTCGTTCTTCCATTTTTTTCTTTCTGTAGTCTAATGTCTCACCCACCATTTTAAATCTCATTTGTGTTGGTTGAACTGATGACCATATGTGAATCTTAACACCTTAATTTGGATTTTAACAACACTATTTTGTATTCAGTAGCCAATTCTTAGACCTCTAAGATTGTTTTTTTACGACAAGGCAAAAGATGCATTATTGATTGAGTACTCAAAAGATAAAAAGAAGGGGGAGATGCATTAACTTTCTTCTTGAATAAAATTTTTTTTTATAAAATATGTGTGTGTATAATTTATTTCACTGATTACCTTCACTCATCAATTTATCTTTATAATTGTTAGTATAACTTAGTAAAAAGATACAGAGAAGATTAAAGCAAATGTTTGTATCACCAGACTCTCAATAATTCAACAATCCACATAAGAGACTCTAAATAATGGAAAGTCTATAAAAAATCCTGTATGGCTGTAGTAAGCTGGGATACAAGATAAATGACCTACAAAAATTTTTGCTGCTTCTTTCTTAAGTAGAGATTATAAGCAGATTTTGATGGACATTCCTCATGTTGGAGGCCAACTTACTGATTTTAAAAAGTGAAAGAAAGGACAAAGAAAGTATAACTATTCACTCAATGAATCCTTTTATTTGATTAATTCAAAACTATTTTGTTAAAAAAATGCATTTCTGAAAACTGTGTCAAAATATTTTCATTAAAATACTTTGCAATATTTTTTTTTAAAAATAGCAAAATAAAATCCATATTATTTCAGAATGGACTATCATGTTTTCTGAAAATGGGGGATTGATGGAAAGTCTCAGGCAAATTCTTCTTCATTCAACACTACTCTATTCAAAACAAAAAAGGAAGAAAATAATACTATGAAATAATATCCAATTGACTGTCTAATTAATAGCAAATCAATAAATAAAACCATTTTTGCTTTTATAACCACATATAAATACTGTCTCTGATATGTGTTTCCTATAACATCCTCAAATCAATTTAAGTTCTGAAAAAGAAAATAGAATTATCTCTTAAAAATGAAAACCATGTTCATTCTTGCTTTAAAAAAAATCCAAGTGTGAAAATAAAATTGAACTGTCAGTTTCACTGAAAATCTATTACAAGCCATGTGATCTCTCTTCTGGCATTTTTTTCTATAAAAGCATGGACTCCTTCAGTCATAATTTTAAAGTATTGAGTTTACATTTATATCTATTTGAAAGTCATCAAGTAAAGTGCAAATTATATTTACATTAACAAAACTACATTTAAAGTATCAGAGGACAAGTAGTTGCCAGAGAAATTTTATTTTATGAACAACAGTAGAGCACTCATTATTTTATGTAGTATCTAAGAACATTCTTAAGAATTTTGCAAGGTAATAAATTGGCTGTTTCAATAGGAGTGTGCAGTATTTTAATGAAATATATCAAATTGTACAGCATTTTTTGTTGGCCTTCAGAGTAGCATATCTCTATTCCTGGGAAGTAGGGTCTGATATTCACCCTGTCCATTGGTGCCATTCGTGTCAGGAACTTTCTACTGCGATATATCACCATATTGGATTTGGATACATCAATACATAGTAGATATTTTTCCCTAGGATAATTAAATGTGATCAATGTCTAAAACACACACCAAGAGAAAAAGTGAGTTGTATAACCTACATTTATATTTTAAAATGTGTGGCAAAATAACTTACTCATCAATTACTTTGAAAACTCAGGACATACCCGCACTTATGGCACAGTACTATTTTCTCTTGTTTTCTAGAGTCTGGTACCTGAGTACCAGAAGAGTGTAATCATATTTGTTTCCTACTGCTGTCATAGCTAAAACCACAAATTCAGTGGCTTAAAACAACACAAATTTAGGATCTCATAGTTTTGTAGGTCAGAAGTTCTAGTTGGCTCTGCTGATTTCTCTGCTCTGGATTTAACAAAGCCAAAGTCAAGGTGTCAGCCAACTGGACTCTTCTCAGGAGACTCCGGGAAAAATTTGCGTCTAAGCTCATTCAGGTTGTTGGCAGAATTTAGGTCCTTATAGTCATAGGACTGAGATTCCATTTCCTGCTGCCTGTCAGCTGGCAGATGCCCCTAGCTCCTGGAGTTTTTCTTTGGTCCCTGCACGTGGGCATCGATATCCCAAAACCAGCAATGAATCCTGCTCATGCTTGCAGTTTCTGCCTCACCTTCTGCCACATCTCTTTTGCCAGAGAAAATTCTGTATGTTTAAGGGTTCATGTCATTAGATATATTCACCCAGATAATCTAGGATAATCTCCCTATTTTAAGGTCCATGACTTTAATTTCATGTGAAAATTCATTTATGCCACATAATATAAAATATTCACACTTTTTGGGAATTAGGGCAATGACATTTTTGGTGGGGGGTTTTATTCTGTTTACTACAATAACAAACCACTTCAATATCATAAAGGTAAGAAGTTCTGGAATCAGAATTTAGTGTGGGGCTATTTCAAATACACCTACATTGAATGCCTAGTTTTCCTCAGCCCTCATGTAGTACAACAAAGCTTGCATATTTCAAGCACACACAAAGACATTCAACCACAAGGTCTAGTGCGACTGGAAAATTAGAACTAAGAGATTTACCAAAGTTATGTTAATGAAACAAGTCTCAATATATATCTGAATGTCTTTCTATGTGTATATACAGACATGGTTGTATATATGAGCAGGATTTTGGAGAAAGGTAGATAGTGATGTGAAGATTTATATCATCTATAGTGTGTATATGTTTGTGTGTGTGAGTGTGTGTTTATTGGATTATATTTGAAAAAAGAGTAAAGGTTTGAGGAGGTTAACCTGAGATAGATTCTGTGAAAAAAAAAAGGCAATCTGATTTGCATGGTAAGTCCTTCTTTCCTTGCTCTTCCTTGCTCTTTTGATAAGTCACGAGGTAGTTGCATTTGTTCTTTATAGCTCTGCTACGGTGCCCATGCTATCTATCTTTTCCCGAAGGCCAAAATGTAGTGAAGATATGGAATATGTGAAAAACACAATTACAGTTTTGATCTATCCCCACTATTAAGGAAAACACATTCGTCATGAGAACAAAGGGACTGGATTACATGCAGAAAATGATTTAAGTACAAGACAGAACACCTCTCCACATATTTTATTTATGGTAGCAGATCAGGGTTATTTTTAACGCAATTCCATTATTTATTAATTAAACCTTGAAAACATTATGCTAAGTGAAATAAGCCAGGCACAATAAGACAAATATTGCATGATTCCACTTATATGAGGTACCTAGACTGGCAAATTCATAAAGACAGAAGGTAGAACAGAGATTGCCAAGAAGTAGGGGTGGGAATGGGGAGTTATTTAATAGGCACAGAGATCTGGTGGAGCTGATGAAAAAGGTCTGGAAATAGTGATAATGGCTGGGTAGCATATTGAATGTACTTAGTGCCACTGACTTGTTCACTTAAAAATTGCTCAAATTATAACTTTTATGTTATACATATTTTACCATGATAAAAATGCTTTAAAAATCACACCAACCCTTGGAAATCACACACACACACACAAGCACACACATACACACACTCACTTTCATTATTTTATGGTTCAAAGAGAAATTAAATAAGCATGTGATCTTAATAACTGTAAAAAGACTACATTTGAAAATGTTTACATGCCATCAAATCTGTACCTATGGGTGAATTTTCACATAAATGTTTTATTAATAAGAACAAGGCTAACAAGCTTACACAGTTTCAGGGGAAAATAACAAAATTTAACCAAATAAAGTAGAAAGAAAGAGAAATATACATGAACATAAATATATGAAATAGAGTGTGTTTGTTGGCAAACATAAAAATTGGTTAGTTGGAAGGTTAATAATATAGATAATTCCTAGTCCTGGGATGGAGTCCCATGCTTGGGTCACTGTTCAGAAAGAGCCTGCTTCTCCCCTCCTTCTGCCCTCTCCCTCCACTCATGCTCTCTCTCTCTCTCAAATAAATAAATAAAATCTTCAAAAAATAGTATAGTTATTTCTTTTGTAAAACTATAAAGAAAAGGATTGAAGTTACAAATGAGTAGTAAGAGCAATAAAGAGGAGAAATTCTGTGTCTAATTTTTGTCTGCCCTTCTCACTAAAACATATTTTCTTTGAAGTAGAGATTTTCCTGTTTTAATTATGTTTTATTATTGGCAAAATAATGGTCTCCCAAAATGTTCATATCCTCATTCGAGGAACTGTAACGGTTGTCCTTTATTTGCGAAGAGGCTTTGCAAATGTGATTAAAGATCTTGAGATATAGAGAGCATCCAGGATGACCCAAGTGAGTCTGGTGAAATCACATCTGCTTTCTCAGTGAAAGATGGAGAAATAAAGGTCAGTATCAGAAAAAGATTTGAAGATGTTCTGCTTCTGGCTTTGATAATGGAGAAAGGAATGTCGAGACGAGGTGTGTAGGTGGCCTCTAGAAGCTGGAAAAGGTAAAGGAATAGAGGTTCCACTTGAGGTCCCAGAAGGCTCTTTGATTTTGAACCAGTGAAACTCATTTTGGACTTCTAAGATTTGGCACTATAAGATACATTTGTTTTGTTTTAAGCCATTATGTTTTCGATAATTTGCTATCAGAGCAATATGTTACCAAAGCACTGCTATATTCTCAGCATGTAGAATAGTCCCTGGCACAAATCAGCCAACTAATGTGTTTGTTGTTATTAAACAAATGAATGGGAGCAGAAAATACTAAACATGGAGATACACAGATCTCCATGTATAATATTTACATATATATTCCCCCTAAGATGGATCATAGTTATATGGGTTTCTGATATTAACCTTTAAATTATTTTGTTCATAAATATTTTAATTATAGAAAAAAATGCCATGTACTTAAATATTTACTTTTACCATGTGAATTCTATCCTTGTACAGCTCAATATAGGAGTTGCAGAATTGTCCAGTTTAAGACAGAATAAAATTAAAACTAAACTAAACCTCAAATTCTTGACTTGGGAGAACCCCTAAATAAAGAATAGTTTTCAATTCCACTAGTTTCCACTTAGTATCAGGAATATCCATACAAACATACCATGTAGGCCACATGAGGATTTACATAACCTATAGCAATCATAAATGATTCTTTAAAATATTACTGATCACTTTCAATGTTTAACAAACCTGAATCAGAATCAGTTTTACATATCCTTATCCTGAAGAAGATATCATCCACTGCTATCTAAGTTGGGAAAGAGCAGAGAATAACACTAATTAAAATAAGATATAAATGATATCATGGACAATATGGTGAACAAATAGCAGTTAAGATTATGCTGCTTTTCATAAAATCCCCTTGACTAAGAAATTGAATGAGCATTTGAATGATCAATAAAGCTTCAGACCATTTTGGTACATGTAAAAATCTGAACTGTTCTTCATAAGGATAGAAGATGATTTTATATCACAGAAATGCAAGTTAGAGTTAAGTATTGAAATTAGTTCATCTCGTTTTGAAATCGAGAACCATGGAGGTACTGCAAATCTAAGTGTGTGGCCCACACTCTAGGAATAGAGAGGTATTTTGGGCAATAGAGAAACTTGAAACTTTGAAATGAAGTACTGCTTTTTTGATATAAGGGAAAAAATAGTGTTTCTTTATTACTTTACTTATTAAAATATAGGGGGAAAATCCACTGTACTATGTGTTTGTCTTCATGTGTGAAATCCTTAAATTTGCTACAGAGTTCTTTGCAGAGAGGTTACTGAATTGTAGATTGAAAAGTCCTATCACAGGCTAATTGACATTTTGTAACTGGTTATAACCAAAGGTTTAAATCCACTATATTAATGTTAGTGTATTAACAGCATCTCTGTCTCAACTGAGCATTGGATATTCGAATGCATATCTAAATAGAGGACAGAAACTCAGAACTGGAAATTCTAGGTGGCTCAGATCACAGATTTCACAGAAATATAATAGGATTGGGTTGGGTAATTTCTAAAGTCCTTTTCAAGCATGACATTACTGTAACAAAAGGTCAAGAAAAAATTAATTTGTCATTGGTGGCATTTTCAGCATTATTACCTGTTTCACAAGAAAAGTTGCTTAAATTAAAACTTATAAATCCATGTAAGAAATAATTCCCAGAGTCTGAAGACAATTAGCAATAAGAGATTTTCAGGTATGAAATAAAACAAAACAGAAACTCATCCACTGGCTTTTATTTTAAGACTAAATATTTTACAAGGCTCTTTTTTTTTTGGCAATAGCTTACGTAGGTTTCAGCATTTTAAAACTTCATGGGGTGCTGTAGACTATGCCACTCATTCACTTATTGATTAATCAATTAATTCATTAATGTATCAAATATTAATTGAATATGTAAAATGGGTCAACTAGTGTTTGAATTCTATAGAAAAATAAAAGCCAATTCTTGAGAAGGCAGAAGCCATCAGTGCTGAGATCATTAGAATGAACCTCACCTAAGAAGATACAAATTCATTAGAATTTCATTTGATTGACTAAATCCTGGCAAAGTCACCAGATAATCTAGAAGACCTATGTCCATTCAAATTCAATTGGTCACAAAAAGGTTATCACTATGATAACAGCCACTAAATCATTTGGAACATTCTAAGATTAAAAAAAAACATAATATAAAGTAAGAATAATTTATTGAAAATACTTTTTTTCTAAAGAGGATACATTTACTGATTTTAAAATGAGAAGGCACTTACACCGAAAATTTGATTTACTCCTTCTAGGCTACACAGTTATTGAGTTATTGAAAGGTAAGGCAACCCTCACCCACTCCACAAATAGGCAGTTAATTCTACATTTATTTTTTCAGATATTTCCTTAATAATTTAAGACTGTTCCACTGTCATATCATGAACTATCAAATAATCCTGAAAAAAAAAATCAACTTAAAATAAGGAACTTGGTTTTCCGAGAAACATTTAAATCTTTATACCTCAACCAATGCAAAATGAAAAGTGACTTGACATAATTTCTTGCTGTGAGAGTTACTTTATGATTCCATCAAAAGATTAGCTATAAAGGTACAAAGATATGTTTCATGTAAAAATCTTAATTATAAGAAGGGATAGAAGATGAAATGTAAGCATATTTTTGTAAAACATAATAACGTTCAAAGTTTCTGATTAGATGTCAACATTTCTTGAAAAAGTAAACAGATTAGTATTTCTAGACTAAACTTCAATTCAGCTCTTTGCTTCGTTTTATTAGGTGAACGTTTGAAATTACAATTTCTGCTTATGCCTGCAGTTGACCTCATTGTATTAAAAAGATGATTGTTCATACATATTTTCTTACGAAGTTTTCCAGTTGAATTTCATCTCAAGTTTCAAGTCCTGTTTTTCTGTACATCACCCAACACCAGATTGAACTATCCATTGTGCTGTATCAGGAGTAAAAATGTGCAGACAACAGAGGAACCACCGGAAGTAGCCATACAGTTACAATCTAGTAGGGAGATTAATGTTCTAATATATCACAAAATTATTTTAAAATATCAAAAAAATATTGTTATACATTTCCTGTTTAGCACTCACATTTTAATACTATGTCAATTTGGATACTCTGAAACTACTTTTCCAGGAATTCCCTTCTCTGCCTGGTTCCCATTTACAATTTAAAGAAAAAGAGACAAAGTTGAGTGAAATTTGGAGGGCAGAAGTAAAGCAGTATACACTATGTTCTGAAGGTCACTGTGATTAGATGAGCCAAGAGAAAAATTCAGAGGTACTGTTGCTTTTTCACTTGTCTTTGCTCTGCTTCTTGCATGAGATATAACAAGTAATACCAACAAGCTTCTATTTGCTGTTCTCACCCACTATGCCTCCAGCTCTTTTTCCCAACTGCTGACTGGATAGGTTTTCAATGACCTCAGGCCTACTACCAAGCATAGAAACAAAGTCATTGTACTTCCCTGTTCAACCCTGACTGAAACAGTAATTGATGCCAGAAATCATTCCAGAGGAACTAAAAATTAAAGAAGAGAATCTCTCAGTGGTACTCTTATCTGATTTAATTTAAAGACCCTAATGTCCTACTGTGTTAAAAGAGACATCGGAGGGACACGATGGTGGGGAATTACTTAAATTATCACCTGTAGACACCTGTAATCAAGTGCACATGAAAGAATAGTTTCAATTTATCAAGTAGGTTCTAGCATATTTGAATATCTCACTGAGAATAAGGAGCATAAGGGATTTGGGGGAGGGGTGCTTCTAAATACACTGAGAAACTTGGAGAAAGGAATTTATGAGATCAGGGCAAATTCTCAGGTCAAGGCCCACATTAGAAGCCAGAAAGCCGCTATGACTGTCTTGCAAGAAACCTTCGTTTTTTTACAACCACATCACTGAAATTTATAAAATCAAACCCAAAGATTAAAAGTGGCCTGAATACAATGCAAATTGAATTTATTAGCATAAATATCTACAATGTTAAGTTTAAGCATGATTAGGAAGTTGTGGAACCTTGAAAATTGGGGAGGGCTTTTATGAGCAGATTTTGATGGCCTTTTGGATCTTGAAATACATCCTCCTTTTAAATGATATGCATGTATAGTGCCACTATAATTTGTCAACCTTTTAGATTGGTTTCATACAAATACTTGTAACAGGAAGTGGGGTAGGATGTTCTCTGGTCCTGGTGTAAGCATTGGAACCCACAGTTAAAATTAAGATACACTTAAAACCCCATGCTCCATGAAAGCAACTATCAATTGAATCCTAACAGCTTTCCCCAGGGCTTATTAAAATGCCTCATAGTCCTGGCATTCTACGACATTCCTTCTGTTATCCATATAAAATTTTTGAAGGGGGAATTGCAAAGTTAATGCCAAGAAATGTGTATTTTCTTTGCTTATTGGGGGTAGAATTCAAAGAATCACTCACAGAAATTACATTGCTTACAATGGGGCTGAAATCCCTTTTTCCAGTTGGGTATCAAATTGAGCAACAGGCTTATTGATATAAATCTATATCTCACTAGGCAAAGAAGCAGGGGACTGTAAAGATTTGGCAAAGTCAAGAGAAGATTTAAAAAAGTATAGTGGGCTGGAGCTATTGGTCAACAGTGCATGGATTTCTTATTGGTCAGGTGGACAATTTGGAAGACTGAACTGGAGCAAACCATAAGGCTAAAATAATTGTTTGGTGGAGCAACATGCACTGTTCTTAATGCTGTCAGAATTTAACAGAAATTGGGATAAAAAAGGTCAAGCTTGGTCCACAAAACTGTGAAGAGACGAGGTCCCATAGGGTCCTCAGAAAACTTAGTGATTTGACTTTGGAGGTCTGATGTACAGAGGTAACAAGGGAGGTGAATAGGACATTGTAGAATAATCTTGATGGAGGAAGAAGAGTGGAGGAAAGCTAAGTCAAATACAAGTTTTGTCTGGAGTTTGAAAACCATGGAGATAGAGTGGGTTGGACTTAACTTAATTTGGACCCCAATAAGTCATGCCAATTTATAATTCCCTTGCCTTGCATGTGAGTGGATACTGTGACTTGCTTCTAGGAAATAGAATATGGAAAAGGTAAAGGGATGTTGCATATGTAATTTAAATTCCAACACAGTTGATTTAGGGTTAATACGAAAATAAATTATCTAGGGTGGGTTTAACTTAATCAAATGAAAACCCTTAAAAGGGGATGTCAGAGTTGAGAGACTTTTTCTCCTACTGGCCCTGAAGAAGGGTGGTTCAATGGTTATACAGCATCAAGGAGATTAATTCTATAAGAACCAAGTGAACTGGGAAGAGGACCCTAAGCCTCAAATGATACCCCAGAGCTGGCTGACACCTTGATTTCATGCTGGTGAGATACTGAGCAGGGGACCCAGCAAAGTTATGCCTGAACTTCTGACCTAAGATAACTGTGAGATCAAAAATAGGTTTTGTATTGGCTGCTTGTTGTGGTAATGTGTTACGCAGCAGCTGAGAACTAATTCAGTGTGTGTTCTTCGATCACATACGGTCATTTCATAAAACTAGGCAAAACACCAAGGAAGGCAACAGAACACACCCATGAATTATGTCATTAAAAAAAAATTCTGGCAGGGAGGAGTCACAGCTGCACAATCTATGAATAGCAAAAATGGGGTAGATTTAGTAGCCGTGTTGCAGGAACAAAAAGAAGGTAAAAGAAAGCTGTGAGAAAAATCTAGCAGGTTGGCAACCCAGAAGTCATCAAAATAGGCATTCCCATTATCTCCATTAACCTCTACTCTAATCAGCAATGCAGAAATCACCAAAAAAGCAAAAGACCAAAAAAAAATATTCATCTTCTTTCTCTATACTTATATACTTATTCCCACTTTCTGAGTAAAACCTAGTAGAGAAGAATTAAAAACATTTAATGTTGGGAAAAATCCTCACAGGCTCTCAGTTGTAGGTGAATGCTCAGATAAAATAAATCTTAAAAAAAATCATGGAGAGATTCATTAACAAAATATGGGAGAATCAAAGAAGGTTGGGAAAACAGGAGATTATTTGGAAAATGAAAATATCACAACCACATCACACAGAATGGACAAGAATAAATTCCAGAGGGATCAGACATCTGAATGTAAAAAAAAAAAAAACAAAAAAAAAAAACAAAAAAAACTGTAAAAGTGCTGGGAAAAAATGTGGACAACCTGCACTATAGCTTGGGAATGTAAGATGATCATTTCATAGACATGATTTAAAATATGGAAACAATAGAAGTATGTTAAATTAGACTACATGACAAATGTTTTTTTCTGGCAAACAACACCACAAAGAAAATAAACTTACATAATAAGCAAATATATTCAACAATAATTCAACACTATAAAGATAAATGATGCAATTAAAAATGGGAAAATTATTTGAGTAGACATTTTACGAAAAAGATACACAAATGGCCAATAAGCACATGAAAAGATGTTCAACATCATTAGTCATTAGAGAGATACAATTCAAAACCTCAGGGATGAATGAAACCGTGCCACTAAGATGGAAAAAATAAAAAGACAGATGACAAGTATAATGATGCAGAGAATATCATATATTGCTGGTGGAAATGTAAAATTTATGTATCACATAATTCTATTATAGTGGTTAGCAATCTTCCCTTTTCACCGCAGAAAGTTGATTTTTTATAACATTGTCATATTTTACAACATCTTAAAAATTGGTGAAGATTTATAGAATCTTAGAAACAAGGGGCCTTTTTCGAAGAGTAACCCAAAATCAGGAATCTTTAAGAAAATATTAACAAATTTTGCTACTTAAAAATTAGAGTCTTCCAAACAGGAGCAAAAAGATATCACAAACTGTCAATTACAAACAAAAATTCAAACTGGGAACACATAGAAAATAAGTTCTCAAGGAATGAATATTAACATTGTATTGCTTTTGGAAATAAATACAATGCTGAAATTCTTATAACAAAATCAGTTAGTATAGAACCCAGATTATAAAATTCCATATACTGCTGACAGAAATTTAAAAAGAAAAAATAACTAACTTTAGTCTCACAAAAATTAACTACACAGTGAAATTAAAACAAAAACAAAAAATTTCACCCAACATATTGGCAGGGATTAATTAACAATGCTTGTAGTTTGTGACAGTTTGTATAAATATCCCTGATGGGAGTATAAATTGGAATAAACTTTCTGAATATCACTTTTGTGATGACTGATTAAAAGCCTTAAAATACATGTTCTTATAATTTTGAGATTCTACTTTTGGAGTTTATGTCAAATAACGAGGCGAATATGCAGTAATATAAGGTATTACTAATGCCTGACTTATAAGAGTGACAATGTACCTAAAACAGAGGCATGTTTAATTGGATTAAACAAAAATATAAACATGTTATTGATGTTGATAAAGGTGTAAGCTTTCTTGGAAAGTCATTTATTTAACAGTAAATTTTCAATAAAAAGTATAATGTAGCATATTGCAATGCACATGAGATATGACTGTTTATGCCCAAAATCATAGACGTAAGAGCAACTAGATACTGGCTACCACCGATGGTCACATTTTGCATGTGCTTCCTTCTTCATCCTCTTGGTTATTTTCTTCCCTCACTGCTGGTTCATGTCTACATGGTTAGCAGCGATACCTGTTTTCGAAGCAAGATACTCCCATGACATTCTCTCACCCTTGACAATCAGTAAACATGGGATCAATTCTTCAGACATTAAAAAAAAAAAAATGGACCAGTCATATCAAAACTAAGGGACTGCTGGGATTCTTTAGATTTCCAAATGGATTTCCAAATAGATTATAGGATATATAAAACATGTTTCAAACTCAACAAAAATACTGAAGTTAATTTGTTGTCTTTGTTGAATTTGCCAAATATGTGATTAAATGTCAGTGCAGAGCCTTTTTTAGATTAATTTGCAACAAAACAAACCCAAGGGAGCTTTTTTTGTTTAACTGAAGACAGTATTCTCTGAACGACATTCTGATCAGTGAAATGGTACAGGTCAAGATTATCTGTGTTTGCAAAAGATAAAGGCATATTCCTTTGCTTTAAGGTGAAAATTAACTGGAAGGGAAGTGCCAATAAACTGAAAATGGCCATACTAGAGTTTAGCCTATGAGATTTAAAACCAGACATTTCCAAATACACATTAAAATGATACATTGTGCCCAACCAAACCATGATGCACTTCAACTGTCTTAAACTCATTCATTCATATCTAGAGAGTCTGAGCTAAAATCAAACCGAACAATAATTTCATATGGATTTAAATGTTTTAAGAAGACTACTAAAATTTCCAGTAGCTCCTTAGTTTACAAATTCTGACCAATCTCTGCCAAGACCATCACATGACTAACTTCAATCTCTGAAACCTTTAAGAACAAACTTTGGGCTTCAGAGGGGAGGGGGTGGGGGAATGGGATAGGCTAGTGATGGGTAGTAAGGAGGGCACGTATTGCATGGTGCACTGGGTGTTATATTCAACTAATGAATCATCGAACTTTACATGAAAAACCAGGGATGTACTGTATGGTGACTAACATAATATAATAAAAATATTATTATAAATAAATAAATAAATAAATAAATAAATAAATAAATAAAAATACATAAATAAAAAGAACCTTCTCTAGTTCCTACTTTTGGAGATAATCCATATGTGCCTTTGTGTTTTCTCACTTGCTGAAGCAAGTCAAGAATCCTAAGCCTGTTTGAACATAATGTATTCCCGGTGGTCTTTTGGCCCTGAGATTGCACTAAGTAAATGGAAATAAAAAGGGGTTTTTGTTAAGCAATTGCATTCAATTATTTGAAAATTTTCCCAAATATATTCTGAAAATCACTTAGATCACTAATAATCTAAAGATTATTAGTATAATAATCTAAAAATTATACTTTTGTCATCAAAAGTATAATTAAATGTTCTGTTCACTAACACACTTAGATTCCTTTTACTTTTTAATAGAAAAGAATTAGAAATCAATAGGTATTTAAAAAAGGATATTTTTATCCAGCCATTTACTTTTTCAATTCAGGTGCCAGAAATTCTTATTCAGGGATAGGTATGGGATATAGCATGACAACATGTGGGACAAATTCGAGATATCTTTGTGAAGATAGAGAAAAGGTAGTTAACACAGGGATGGTAAGAGTATAGAATCAGCTTGTTTTTCTGGGAGCAGGCATGTTTTCAGTCTGTGTATAGATGGAAGTTGTGAACTGAAAATAAATTTGCTTGAAACTATCATTGCACCTGTAACAGAATTACATAAAACGTAGTTTGAAGATCTCTAGCCCTAGATGAACAGAATTGGATAGTAATTGTAATGTTAAAACTCTTGAACTGGATCCAAATCCAGTAGTGAACTATATATAGAATTTGGGGATAAATTTTAATACAGTCTAAGTTCTTGTCATCATGTTCTCCTTTGTCCTTTTTTAGACAACATTCTTTAGTTTGTGTTAATGTACCTTTAGAATTTTTAAAACCCAGAATTCAAATCAACCCATGATGAGCACTGGGTGTTACTCACAACTGATGAATCATTGAACTACATTAAAAACTAATGATGTACTATATGTTGGGTAATTGAAAATTTAAAAAATCATCCTCAGATATCTTCGTAATTATTAATTTTTAAACAAATGACAGTGGTGAAATAATTAAAGGAAAGTTACTTGGAAAAAATCAGGAAAAGAAATAAGAAAGTCTACCAAAAAATCTACAAAAAGATAAAGATTTTTGATAAAATAATGAAGACAACAATAAATTAAAATTATGGTTTAAGGATAATAACTAAAACCTTACTTCATTTCTCCAGGGCCAGGGACAAAGAAAAAAGGTTATTGGTAGAAAATAAAACCACCAGTGATAATGAGACTAAAGTGACTTGAGATGGAAGGAACATAAAAGAAATGAAGATATGATGGCATAATTAAGCCTCCTAGCTAAAGCTCAATGAAACACACATGACACGATCTGAGGCTAGCTGTGATAATTATTTTGTATGTGTCTTAGAAACATATGGCACCCTGAAATGATGTGTCCACATATGTTGTTGTGTAATGAGTTTTCTTACTGTGCTTATGCAGATTAGTTATTCAAGTGTAGCACAGAGCATGATACCACCTGTCATTTTTCTAGCTGTGACACAGACTGTAAAATTAGTGTACTGCACATTTAACACAGGGAAGGTGGTGATTACTAACACTGAACATTTTACACTGGGAATGACATCCTGTTAACTTATGCATAATCAACTCTCACTTATTGGTAGTTCTGGAAGAGCATACAAAATCCAAAAATAGAAAATATATGTGTGTGTGTGTACGTGTGTGTGTGTGTGTGTGTGTGTGTGTTTGAGATGGAGGCAAGGAGAAACCACTTAGCTTCTGAATAGAACATGGATAAAAGAGGATCTAGAAAAATTGTTTGTTACTGCTTCCTTTATTTCTTAATAACTGATGCAATAATTTTTATTTGAAACATATTTTTCTATTGACCTATAACAATTTGAATTTTTCTCTATCACAATATTTTTGGGAAAGAAAGTTGCAACGTTTGGTCTAGAATATGCAGCAATTATTAAAATCTAAAGACATGTATAAGAAATTATCTTTATAACAATGCATGGATAAAAAAAACAAAGCATGGTTGTATTTAAATCACTATATTTATATTAATATATTTAAATGAAATTCTAGAGAATTAATTGACTGTATTCTCTATGAGAAAGATAATCTTGCTTTCTACTTTGTAGTTACAGTAGACCTTATTAAGGGCAATTGTATATTGCACATGAACTTTAAGGCAGAATGAAAGCTTTTCTTGATGAAAGACTGATTACTACTTCAAAAGATATAAAATTACTGGTTCTTACGTCTTCCTAAAAAATTAAAAACACATTGTCATGTTTTAAAAATCAAACAAATCAGAAAACTTGAAAACTCATAATAGTGGAAATTTCTTTTTAAAACAATCTTCTACTCTCACTCTCTTTCTAAATGACTGGTGTATAATCTATTAAGGGTTTGTATGTATTGTCATAATTTTCTGAGGCTTTGTATCTCATACACACACACACTCAAACACACACACAAGTGCAAACATATAACTTCATAATTCATTTCATTTAATTGGGATCATTCTATTTATATACTTTTGAGAAAAGCTCTCTTTCTTGATCCTTAATAAATATTGTTACTATTATTCTTTCATTGAAAGATTTTCTTTCTTTATTTATTTATTGAGAGACAGAGAGAGAGCACAAGAGAGAGCACAAGCAGGGGGTAGGGGCAGAGGAGAGGGAGAAGCAGGCTCCTCGCTGAGCAGGGAGCTCTCTGTGGGGCTCAATCCCAGGACTCTGGGATCATGACCTGAGCTGAGGGCAGATGCTTAACCAACTGAGCCACCCAGGCTCAGTTACTATTATTCTTATATAACTGTCTTATTTTACCAGATGCCTTCTTATTTCTTGGTGTGGTACTATAGATAAAAGTTAAACTTCCATGGAAAACAGAGTATGAGGTTTACCTGCAGGATATATATTGTGGTGTTTGACAGGAAGATCTTGGAACTGTTAGGGAAGTAGGGCTGACTGTAGAAAGAAATTGAATGGTAATGCTATCACAACAGAGATGTCAGCCTCAGTCTTTCTGGTTTGATGCAACAGGGGAATGGCCTTCCACATCAAACATTATCCAGCCATTGTTTCCAGGCTGTTGCTGGGGATGAGCTGTGCTCTTGAGAGAAGGGGCTCTCTTTAGCTAAAAGCAATTATCAGAGATAAACTTAGCTGAGACTCTGTGTTCCCAGAAGCTGGAGGAATGAGAGTCTCAGCCCTCTGGGAGGTCTGAACACTGCACTACAGAATCCGCTACGATACATTACGTTCCATTCTTCATGCTGCTTAGAACCACCTATTTTGTAAGATACACATAGTTAAGGTAAATAATCCCCTTAGATTTTGTTCTCTTTTCCAGGAGAAACTGATATGAATAAGGTACTGGGACAAACAATTTCCAGTCTATAACTGATGATGTATTAGTCAGGGTTTTCTAGAGAAAAAGAAATGTAACAATATTTATTTGTATTTATATAAACATATTTATATGTAAAATTTTTATATCTATTTATTCCTATCTATATTTATACTCATCAACTAAAATGCATATCCCCATATTATATATTATCTGCATAATATATTACATTTTTATGAATGAAACTATGTATTATGAAGAATTGCCTCAAGTGTTCTTGGAGGCTGAGGATTTCCAGTCTACCTTCTGCAAGCAGGAGACCCAAGATAGCCAGTGGTATAATTCAGTCTGAGTCCAAACGCTTGAGAACCAGGGAATCTGATGGTATAAATCCCTGTCCAAGGGCAGAAGAAGATGATTAGATGTCCCAGCTCAATTGGTGAGACAGAAAAGGGGATAAAGTCAGCCTTCCTGTACCTTTAGTTCCATTCAGGCCCTCATTGAATTGGATGATGCCCAATCACGTCACATTGGAAAGGGCAATTTATTTTACTAAATCCAAGAATTCAAATGCAAATCTCATCTGGAAATGCTCTCATAGACACATTCAGAATGGTGTTTAATCTGGGCACCTGTGGCCAGTCACACTGACACATAAGACTAATCATCACAGATACCATCATAGTCCTTCTCTATCAGTCCTTTCTTTCCCCTCATCCTTACGGAGCACCTCTGCTCATCTCCATGGCTTATCTGATAGGATCAACTACCCCCTCAACTCAGAGGTCTCTAAGACATGATCACATAACTTCTCAGGCCTTGCTTCTGCATTTGTCCTCTCACTCTCAGGACTAGGTGGAGGATTCAGGAGCAAGTCTTCAGTGAATCACCTGGATACAAAAGTATTCGTCTCTGACCCTACTGTGCAACACCAGCCTTATCTGTTGCTGATGATCAGTCTTAATTACATGTCCCCAACCCTCCAGGACAATATCACAGGTTTTATTTTAAAAAATTGAGACAGCTGTGTATCTAGTCCCACGTGCTCTTTCTGAAATTTGACAAACTTCCATCATGAAGTGGAGTCTACTATACTTCCAAATGAACCTGCAGGCTTAAGACTGCTTCACCCAAGAGCATAGGGTAGAAAAGGTGATGTGTGATTGCTGATGTTTGGTTTCCTCTTTGGGGAATCCTTGCAGCTCTGGGGAAAACAGTCACCATGTTTTGATGAATCCTAACTAACTTGGTACATACAAGGAAAAGTCCACACAGAGAAAACCTGAGAAACCCCGGCTTTTAGCCAGTATCAATCACCAGACATGAAAGCAAATAATCCTTCAAATGTTTCTAGTCTAAAACTTGAGTCTTCCTGCTGAGAATTTTGGTATCATGGAGAAGCCACTCCCACTACGCTCTGTCTAAAGAATCTGTGATCATAATAAATATTTGTTTCGTGCTTTGAAGTTGTGGGGTAAATAGTTACACAGCAACAAAAAATCAGAAAAATAACTCCTTCACAGCTAATCTCTTGGCTCAAGGGGATCAAAGGGACAGGGTAAATGTAAAGTTTAATGGAATTCTCCTTGTGGTTCCTGAGGTAAGCATTTCCATTCTGGAAACCAGGACCAGTAGATCCACAAAGCCTTGATTTATGAGGAAAGAAAGTCTGTATTTCTAAGTGGGTTATTCAGTGAAACCACTCATTTCCATCCTTTGTTTCCCACATCACACATTCTGTCTATTTCGGACAAAGTCTCATAAAATAATTTACATTGTATCCTAGGGGATGGAGCCCCATTCTCAGACAACATCATCTCCAAGCTGCTGTGTCAACCATGCTTTCAAAGGTCACTCTATCATTCTGAGATGGGTAGGTCCTGAGTGGTATGACCTATGATGTGGTCAGTGGATATCATGGTTATATGCATGTTGCCAAAATTGCTTTCTGCAAGGTAAGTTATTTGATTGAATGTGATGTTATGCAAAATCCTACGTCAATATATCAAACATTATGGAAGTCTTCAGATAATGGAGCTGGCTAAGCCTCTTTGGTCAGAAAGTCAAACTCATACACAGAATACATGTCAATTACAGTGAAAGCAAGTCATGCTCCCTCCTTACTTGAAGACATTTAATATAATTCACTTATGGGGCACCTGGGTGGCACAGCGGTTAAGCGTCTGCCTTTGGCTCAGGGCGTGATCNATATAATTCACTTGTTACTAAGTGACCAGGTGGACTTCTCAAGAGACCTTGGAATCGTAATTTGTCTCAATTGCTAGTAGGTTATATATTTGACATTCTCAGTAGCTAATACAGCATTGGTGAGTTACGAGATCATACTGGCGGGTCCATCCATAAACTGACTCTTGCCACCATAGGTATGACATTCATAAGCCTGTTGTGCAGATATTTAGGTCAATAACAGGGACTAACTGATATTCAATAGCTGATATCAGTTGGCCCAGTTGGCTGGGCCATTTTGTCCAATTAGTTGTTTAGTTATTCTTCCATGGTGAATATTCTCTAAGAATGTTAACATGATACAGATAATCTCATATTTCATGAACACTTTCATAGGTCTGTCCATATGTTCCTCTCTCCTAAACATACTTCCCAATAATCTCTCATTCTTTCTTTTATCAGGCCTGACCAAATAGCTAAGGCATTTGCAACTGCCCATNGATAATCTCATATTTCATGAACACTTTCATAGGTCTGTCCATATGTTCCTCTCTCCTAAACATACTTCCCAATAATCTCTCATCCTTTATCAGGCCTGACCAAATAGCTAAGGCATTTGCAACTGCCCATCTAACATATACATTCTAGCCACAAGTCACATCTCTTTTGACACAAAGTTTATCAACAGATGTGCTTGAATCTCTTGTTTATTTGGGAGGATAATTCCTTGGCTCTGTCTTTCAGGAATATCCCTAAATAGTCCTGTACTGCAGTCGTGCATCATTTCCATCTTGTACTCACATTCTATATTGACCCATCCATGGCCATGAACCAAGCTTGGTCTTTTTCAATCTTCATCAGATTGTTATAGGAAACTTCTTCGCAGTTATAGTTGAGAGCTGAGAGAGAGACAATGGTCCAATAATGGTGGGTTTCATAGACTGAGGCACTTTCTTGTGTGTCTCTCTTGTATTATCTGGCCAATCTATGGTATGGTTCATGTAAAATTTGTGATATATTAATACTATATTTGAATTGATTTCTAGTGGTTATGCCCTATCTTATGATTCTGTAAGCCTAAGAGCAGCCAGCTCTGGACACATGGTCACTTCATCTAAACCTCCTTCATAATTGGGCCCAGGGGCATACTAGAAGCTATCTTTTCAAATAGTCTATAATTCTTTTGGCAGAAACATGGCCTTTTCCAGAAGCCACTTAGACTTCATTTTTTTCCTTTTAATGAAGCTTGCCATACACTTCTCTTAGATTCATGGAATTGTTTTCTACTAGAGAGATTTCTAAGTCTATAGAGTCTTTTTACTCACATAGCTCAAAGGATAGGTAGGACTCTTTGTTTTTTGGTTTTTTTAAAGTATTTTATTTATTTATTTATTTGAGAGAGATTGCACATGTGCACAAGTGGGGAGAGGGGTGGAGAAGGGAGAGGGAGAGAATCTCAAGCAGACTCCACACTGAGTGAGGAGCCCAATGGAGGGCTCCATTTCACTACGCTGAGATCATGACCTGGGCTGAAACCAAGAGTGGACCACTCAACTCACTGAGCCATCCAGGCACCCCTAGATAAGAGTGTTTATACACAGTATGTACTTGCTTTAGAACCTTCTCTTACACTAGACCCTACTCAAACTTGGTAGACTTATTTCTCATTTTTAGAAATGTATTGGTACAACATTTCAAAATATTGAATATGATGTTTCCATAATTTAAAAAGAGTTACTAGATATGTGTTCTTAGTGGTGGTAGGTACAAAATGTAATGATAATGTGCTTTTTTCTTTTTATCTTTAAAGGGCCTTTTTTATTTCATAGTCAATTCCTGCAGGAAACAAATCATTTCAGTGATGTGTTGATCCACTTGGTCATTGCTATATTTTTCTCCAACTTATTGGTACTTTTTAAAGTAAGATCTTCAATGTACTACTAATCTGGGTGTCCTTTCCAATATTGCCAATAGTGGTGTAGACAACAGCTACAAAAAAGATCAGGAACACCCTCTTAGATTTGCACATTGGGTTGTAGAAGCCTGGGAGACATAATTTTGTCTGGATACAAATAAACCAAACATTTAACAGAATTCATTAGGGAGAGGCAACATCATAGATGAATTTTAATATTTTCCATTAGTTTGCTATGTTTTTCAAGTTATGTATTCTAAAGTATGTATTTTGCAGTAAGAAAAATAACTATTGCTGTCAAAAACAATAAAAGGTGATGTGTAAATTAAATACATTTTTATGGCTTCTAATTAATACACAGAAACCCTAAGGGGTAACTCTCCTTGGGGTTAACATAGAGGTAACATAACCATTGTTACAATATGATGCTCTACATCTTATGTGAACTCAGAATTATAAGCCCTATTGGGCATTGCAGATAAAGTGACGGTAATAGCCACCTCGCAAGTAGTATAATGTTAATTTTCTTTCAAAAGGGTGAAAAGGCATGTAACTGAGATACTATTCTCTTAAAAGATCCTTTTTGGTTGTTTTAGTTTAGTAAGAAAAAAATTAAGTGGAATTCACTTGACTTGAGCAAATAAAATGGCTTTTCAAAAATTAGTCAAGTGAAGTGCTCCCCGGGGTTGGTAATCATAATATGAAGTGGCACATTAGGGAGTGCTGACCATGAAGTAAAGAATGAAGGGAATCATATCAATTAAAAAATAGTTTAAAATTATTTTAAAACATTAATGAAATATTCCCAAAGAAATATGGTAATCAGAAAAATGCAAACTACT
>NC_048220.1:128803194-128900395 GCF_002007445.2 Ailuropoda melanoleuca
TTTATCAGGCCTGACCAAATAGCTAAGGCATTTGCAACTGCCCATCTAACATATACATTCTAGCCACAAGTCACATCTCTTTTGACACAAAGTTTATCAACAGATGTGCTTGAATCTCTTGTTTATTTGGGAGGATAATTCCTTGGCTCTGTCTTTCAGGAATATCCCTAAATAGTCCTGTACTGCAGTCGTGCATCATTTCCATCTTGTACTCACATTCTATATTGACCCATCCATGGCCATGAACCAAGCTTGGTCTTTTTCAATCTTCATCAGATTGTTATAGGAAACTTCTTCGCAGTTATAGTTGAGAGCTGAGAGAGAGACAATGGTCCAATAATGGTGGGTTTCATAGACTGAGGCACTTTCTTGTGTGTCTCTCTTGTATTATCTGGCCAATCTATGGTATGGTTCATGTAAAATTTGTGATATATTAATACTATATTTGAATTGATTTCTAGTGGTTATGCCCTATCTTATGATTCTGTAAGCCTAAGAGCAGCCAGCTCTGGACACATGGTCACTTCATCTAAACCTCCTTCATAATTGGGCCCAGGGGCATACTAGAAGCTATCTTTTCAAATAGTCTATAATTCTTTTGGCAGAAACATGGCCTTTTCCAGAAGCCACTTAGACTTCATTTTTTTCCTTTTAATGAAGCTTGCCATACACTTCTCTTAGATTCATGGAATTGTTTTCTACTAGAGAGATTTCTAAGTCTATAGAGTCTTTTTACTCACATAGCTCAAAGGATAGGTAGGACTCTTTGTTTTTTGGTTTTTTTAAAGTATTTTATTTATTTATTTATTTGAGAGAGATTGCACATGTGCACAAGTGGGGAGAGGGGTGGAGAAGGGAGAGGGAGAGAATCTCAAGCAGACTCCACACTGAGTGAGGAGCCCAATGGAGGGCTCCATTTCACTACGCTGAGATCATGACCTGGGCTGAAACCAAGAGTGGACCACTCAACTCACTGAGCCATCCAGGCACCCCTAGATAAGAGTGTTTATACACAGTATGTACTTGCTTTAGAACCTTCTCTTACACTAGACCCTACTCAAACTTGGTAGACTTATTTCTCATTTTTAGAAATGTATTGGTACAACATTTCAAAATATTGAATATGATGTTTCCATAATTTAAAAAAAGTTACTAGATATGTGTTCTTAGTGGTGGTAGGTACAAAATGTAATGATAATGTGCTTTTTCTTTTTATCTTTAAAGGACCTTTTTTATTTCATAGTCAATTCCTGCAGGAAACAAATCATTTCAGTGATGTGTTGATCCACTTGGTCATTGCTATATTTTTCTCCAACTTATTGGTACTTTTTAAAGTAAGATCTTCAATGTACTACTAATCTGGGTGTCCTTTCCAATATTGCCAATAGTGGTGTAGACAACAGCTACAAAAAAGATCAGGAACACCCTCTTAGATTTGCACATTGGGTTGTAGAAGCCTGGGAGACATAATTTTGTCTGGATACAAATAAACCAAACATTTAACAGAATTCATTAGGGAGAGGCAACATCATAGATGAATTTTAATATTTTCCATTAGTTTGCTATGTTTTTCAAGTTATGTATTCTAAAGTATGTATTTTGCAGTAAGAAAAATAACTATTGCTGTCAAAAACAATAAAAGGTGATGTGTAAATTAAATACATTTTTATGGCTTCTAATTAATACACAGAAACCCTAAGGGGTAACTCTCCTTGGGGTTAACATAGAGGTAACATAACCATTGTTACAATATGATGCTCTACATCTTATGTGAACTCAGAATTATAAGCCCTATTGGGCATTGCAGATAAAGTGACGGTAATAGCCACCTCGCAAGTAGTATAATGTTAATTTTCTTTCAAAAGGGTGAAAAGGCATGTAACTGAGATACTATTCTCTTAAAAGATCCTTTTTGGTTGTTTTAGTTTAGTAAGAAAAAAATTAAGTGGAATTCACTTGACTTGAGCAAATAAAATGGCTTTTCAAAAATTAGTCAAGTGAAGTGCTCCCCGGGGTTGGTAATCATAATATGAAGTGGCACATTAGGGAGTGCTGACCATGAAGTAAAGAATGAAGGGAATCATATCAATTAAAAAATAGTTTAAAATTATTTTAAAACATTAATGAAATATTCCCAAAGAAATATGGTAATCAGAAAAATGCAAACTACTGATTACACTTCAGTTAGCAGTGAATTTGCAGCATATGGTGCAATTAAATCTTTATGGATCAATGAAAACTTAACGAAGGTGCTTTCCAAAGTCAGTGTTGAGATCACTCATGAAGTTAGAGAAACATGAAGGTCTTTCAAGTTACAGGAACTTTATAAATCCATTAAAAAGTGATTCCTTTTTATACAAAGGCATAATTTAATTTCTCTATTAAATTTCTTACAAATCATTTTTAATTCATAAATTGACAGAATGTAAAAAACAGAATAGTGATTAAGTTTCTGAAAAAAATCATAACTCAAATAAAAGAAAAATTTAACTTACTTGAAACCTCCCCAAGCCACAATTGTTTTCTTTTACATGTCAGTCAGTTCATTCTGTATTATGTAATTAACAGAAAATAATACTATATGCAAATCCAAACAAATGGAATCAAGTGAAAAAAAAAATGTACTATAATGCTATTTACACCCAACTAGAGCATTTGATAGTCCTCTAAGAAATGTGTGCCTTGAAAAACTATGCCTTTATTACATTTTGTTTTATAGGTTTTTCAGTTTCTTAAGAACTGAGACATAAGGAATATTTTGAAACTAAACAGTACAGGTGATGGCATTATATATAGCCAATTCTATTAAATGATTTTCTCAAATAAATGTTCATATTAACTGAATTTGAGAAAGAGCATAAACTGGAAATATTATGTTGAATTTTTACTATCATTGTTATATGCAAGAAAAAAGAAAATAGACACTTCCCCTGTGCAGTTAATATCATTGCACTATAAAGATACTAGATCAATAATTTTAATTAAAATGGAGAATTGCTAACATAATTTTTTTTTTTTTAAAGATTTTATTTATTTATTTGACAGAGATAGAGACAGCCAGCGAGAGAGTGAACACAAGTAGGGGGAGTGGGAGAGGAAGAAGCAGGCTCATATCAGAGGAGCCTGATGTGGGGCTCGATCCCATAACGCCGGGATCACGCCCCGAGCCGAAGGCAGACGCTTAACCGCTGTGCCACCCAGGCGCCCCATGCTAACATAATTTTTAAGACTAATTTAAATTATATGGAGATGATCTTTTAAAGAAAGAAATAAATTTTTAACCTTAGAAAAGTTCATTAATTTTTTAGATAACTAGGTAAAATTAGATAATATATTAAATGTCCTTTGGAATTTTATATATAAAATTCCAACTATGAATTTATTCACGAGATGAAAATTTTTTATCACTGTCCTAAACACACATACACAAACACACGCATGCACACACACCCAAATACCCACTCATATTTTCATAAGCCCTATAACTGGGTATACTCATATTTAAAAAGACCCCAAAATATTTAAGTGAAACATAAAAGCATAAATATTTTGAAAGCATCATCTGAAGGAAGAAATTAAGTGATAAAAATACCTCTTTACTTTCAACACAAGTTTATAGTGAATGGACAATATATTGACAAACATGATATTTTCTTAATAGTGAATTTGAATAAAGATATGAAATGAATACATTAAGCTATATAATAATATTATATAAGATAAATTATATATTCTATGCTATATAGTATTTATACTATATGCCATATACACTGTACCATATAGTATATATACACTGTGTATACTGTAATTTTTATATTATTAAATATCATATCATACATAAATGCCACATAAATACCTACTACATAGTTAATATTGAGAAGTAATGTATTTTGCAAATTTCTGTTGAATTTGACAAAACGAAGGTATGACTCTTTTGGTGTGTTTTCAGCATTTCCGCCAGAACAATAGCCTTTTGTTATGTACCACATTCATTACTAACTTATGCTTCAGGAAATTTCAATGATTTCAAGATTGTATTTTTTAATAACAAAATTAGGAAGCTCATTCATAAGCCTATAAAAACAATGGAATATGTCAAGTAAAATCATTCCATATTAGGTAGGAATGTGTCAATGAAGAAAGACATCTAATTCATAACACAGAATAAATTTTGGTGCACTTTTTGCAGAACGAAAGGATTCAAGAAGATTACTATTATTTTTCTGAAATTGTTTGGCTGAGACCAAATGATAGTAGCTGATATTTCTTAAGGTCATTATATGCTTAATTTTGGAATATTGTATGCCTGTATTTCAAGGAAGTATAGCAGAATTGGTTCTTCTCATCAATGAAAGTAACTATCCATATGTATTTATAAAACTGAGGCCCATTGCTCATATAATTCCACACTTCTGCATGAAACAATTTTTCTGTAAATTATTCCATTTTCTGGAAATTCATATTACTAATTACATTTTGTATTTTTTTTGAAACTTGGTAAGCGACGCCAAAATACTTTTTTTTAATTGACAGAACCCAAACGATTTTGATGATACAAATGTTAGATATTTATGTTAGACTCTTACATATCCCAGAAGCTCTGTTCTTTTTAAAATTTTTATCAGTATATTAGTCTCTTACGTTAAGATTAAGAATTTTCTTTCCTCAAGTTCACTAATACTTTACTCAGTCCTTTCAATCCTGCTGTTGTACCCATCCACTGAGGGTTTTTTTTTCCCAAATATTATGGTCTAATTCATTGTTTTTTGACAGCTACAAAATATTTTAAGGTGTGGATATACTATAATTCACCCAGCCATTATCCTGATGGTGGGCTTTTTTTTTTTTTCTTTTTCGCCACTCTGAACAATGTTGCAGTGAATATTCTTGTACATATTTCTTATCCTTTGCATTTTAGGTAGTTTATTCAGGAGGGAAGTTGTACAATGTAGTGGCAACAGCAAGTGCTTTTAGACAAACCCACTTGAATTCGAGGTCTCACTCCACCTCTTAGCAGCTCTGTGAACTCAAACAAGAGACTTCACTTATCCACCTCACGGTGTTATGAAGAAAAAATAAGAAAATGTTTGCAAATCCCTTTACTTAGTGCCTGAAACCTTGAGATTTTTATTCTAGTTGTATTTTTCAGTTCTAAAATTTCTATTTGTCTCTTCTTTGTATCTTCGTTTTCTTGGCGGAGTCTCCTCTTTTGCTTTTTCTAAGTCTTTACATCAGTTCATTTGCCTCAAGCATGTTCACAATCACTCATGAAGCATTTTCTTGATGGCTGTTTAAAATCCTTGTCAGATAATTTTAACATCTGTGTCATCGCGGGGTTGTCATCTGTTCACTTTTCTCAATTTTAGGTTTTCCTGCTTCTAGGTATGATGAGTGATTTTTATTAAAACCTGGACATTTTTTATATTAAAAGAAATTGAATCTTATTTGGTTGAGGGTGCATGCTGAGTCTTGACTGCCAGGTTTTTTGTGTTTGGGGTTGTTTTGTTTTGTTTTGTTGGTTGGTTGGGCTTTCTTAAATTAGCTTGTGGGCTCTTCTTTGAAGTAAAGCAGTAGTTCAGCTGTGCCTCTGAGTCCCCTGGGGGGCTTGTTAAAACACAGGCTGCCGGCTCCTCAGAGTTTCTGATTCAGGAGGTCTGCTGTGGAGTCCAAGGATCTGCACATCTAACAAGTTCCTGGGTGATGCTGATGATTTTGTTCTGGGGTTAGAGAATCCGGGCAATGGGCAAAGGGGAAATATTTGAGACCATTGATTGACATAATAAACAACAAAAGGAGAAGGAGCCTGTGAGCAGGAGGTGGAAAGGGAGAGTCCAGTACAACTGTGGAGAGTAGAAAGAGAGGGAGATGCAGAAAGTTCCTTAAGGGTTGTCAAGGCAAGTTTAGAATTTATTTTGAAGCTACTTCTGGAGAGTACTGTGTGTCTCTTTGAATAGTACATCCGGTTTATACTGGCCCTGTGGGTGATTTGGGCTACATGAATTTGCTCTGACTTGAGGTAACTACTATGTAGGACTTCTCTTCCCTCAGGGACCAAACTTTAGCTTCTCTCCATCATGCATCCCACTTCCCCAGGCCTCACAGGTTAGAATTCTGTGACTTCTTTCTCTGTGTGTCTTTGTCCTGGGCAAGCTGAGAGTTCTCCCGGTGGAGAAGCATTTGCTGAGTTGAGTTCCCTTCTCTAACTGGGCCCACTGTCTCCAGAGCCTCGCTTCAGGTATGCACACCTCTGTCTACCCCTGTCTACCCCTCAAACTGGAGGAGAACCCTATGGCTTGGAGGGGACCTTACAGCTCAAGGGGAAGCCCTCTAAGTCTCAATGTTTCCAAATGAGACATCCATCACAAGCAATTTCCATTAAATCAGACTCAGCTTTTCAGGCTTTCCACACAGCTTTTAAGGACTCTTTAAAAATAAGCCCTGAATTGGAACAAATTCATCAGGCAGCACTACCTGCTAATGAAAATGCTTCCTGTGAATTTGAGCTTATAACATAAATGACTCCCGACAACCTGGCATCACTGTGATGGAACCCACCTCCCAGGAAGGCCAGGTTCTCCCTTTAGCCTCCACCGACATGGAGGAGGGAGGGGTTCCTTGTTACTAGGTAGATACTAGCATTCATGCTCTTCACAAATCCTCCACTGATACCAAACTGGATACAAAAGGGAATGAGTTCTCCTTACTGCTAATGTTGAGTGGTGGTAAAAGTCCTGACTCTATTTGGTCTCTTCTGCCACCACCCAGGGAGGAGGGGGCAGGGTGTCTCACTGCCACCAGGTGGGGTACAAGTCCAGGTTCCCTAGGCTGTTTTCCCTCACGTGGGGAGAGGGGCAACTGACTAACCAGTGCAGATGATCAAGGCCTAGCTACAACAGCCTTGCACTCTCTTCTACATGGAAAATAAATGATGAACATGAGGGGATATTCCTTCTGTCCTGACACTTAGGGGCAGTGAAACAAATTCCCAAAGAGCAAAATTTTCTAAATTTACTAAAAATTCCTAAATTTTACTTTCAAAACTTTTTTGATACAGAGGATACGGTTCACCTAAGTGACCCTTTTTAACTAAAGCCTAAAATTTTAATAAAAGCTAGAATTTGGGTGTTTTTTTAAATTCCAAATATTTTACTGCAACATTAAGTTTTTATGTCCTTTATATTTTTTTGTTATCATCTAAGTGGTACCACAGATATGTAGCATTGGAAGAAATATTAGAGGAGTTTCTAACATAATCCCTGGGGTTCCACAACTGAGGAAAATTAAATCCATAGAAGTGAAGTGTTTAGACCAAGGTAACACAGTTTTAATGACACGTTTGAAGTGTACAATGGAATTTAATTTCCTTCAAAGTGATTCTGTGGAAGAAACCAATACCTGTGGTCAATATACAATCTGATGTTCCTCCATATCATGTTTTCTATATCACATGGCAATGCTTCATTTTCTTTGATTATGTATTACATGATCTGGGCATGTGTGTGCTTCTAAGAGTGAAACAGATAAGTTTTGATCTTTTCTTATCTACAATAAAAATTATCCCAAAAATAACTTTCTTTCCAGGGATTTCAGATTATGTGAAATGAAGGTGCGAATGCAGCTTTATTTCATTAGTAAGTGGCATTTGTCAGGACAGTTGAGTATAAAACTTGGGATGACAGGTACCATAAATGTAAAAAAGTAATCCAGTTGTTTCATGAAAGTCCATAAAATTGATGACAGTATCTATTCAAATGATCTGTATTATGCAATGTAAGATAGCTTAATTCTGTCCAGACATTTTTTTTATTTCAAGGGATTCGTAAGAAGTAATTAAATAAAATTGTACATTATATCAGATACTTCTCATTTTACTATTTTGCACTGTAATACTGTCTATATATTACTTTAAGACACCTTTTAAAAATATTAACTGAATCATTCGGGATATTTTCTTTATATTATCTTCCATTCTAATATGATGAAAAAGATTATCTCCAAACCTATTCTATTTTCTTTGACTGACTGTTTACTGGGGGGAAAAATTACTGTAGTTTATTTCCAAAAGGCTTTCCTGGCATTGCTTTTCTTTCTTCTGTCTTAATTAATTATAATATGTATTTATAATATGTATTTTTAATATTTATTTATAATATTTTGTTTATTTACTTATTTATTTGAGACAGAGCAGGAGTGGTGGGGAAAGGCAGAGGGAGAGGGAGAAGCAGACTCCCCACCAAGCAGGGCTTGATCCCAGGACCCCAAGATCATGACCTGAGCCAAAAGCAGACCCTTAACCCAGGCACAGCTGACATTGCTTTTCTTAATTTCAATATTAAGCAAATTTGAATTACAGATAACAGAGGAAAAGATATACTTCAGAATTTACTTTTTATCAGAATCATAACTTCATATTTCTTAAAACATTCCATTCTTTGTGTAATCATCTTTTAGTAATAAGAGTGTAAATGAAGTAAAATAAAAGTGTGAAGAGGGGCATGTAGACTATTTCACCAAAGATTGTGCACTTTCTTAATACTATAGAATACAATTATTAAAAAATAATTACACAAATCTTAATTTTACATATGTTTAAAATAGTTAAGAATCAATTCGCAAATATGATTTTTAAAAAATTGAAGATTTGAGGGTCTGGCTCCTTGGGATTCCAAATTAATATACCTTATTTTGGATGAAGGAATCTGCTTCCCAGTGTCATTGGAAATATTGGTGAAAGATGTCCACAAATTACATTTTGAGACTTAGGGAAGAGATAGAATATTTTCCACTTTGTAAGATATGAGAATTATATAGAATCAAATTGCTTGACTTTCCAATCTAAATATATTTTAAATAGCATATCAGCTAATAGGTCTTATATTTTTATATTTTTTTAAAACAAATTTTAAAAATTTATTTACTTTTACAAGGACTTCTATGAGCTACCTATCTTTAAATGACATAAAAACAACCATATATAATAGGTATATAATCAGATATGGATCCCCTCAGCACTTTAAGTCATAATGTTCAGATCAAAGTGAGAACGTAGTTATCCATAGTCATATACTTAGTTTCTTTCTTCTCCTGTGTAGACCTTGAATTGCTTCCATTATACACAGATTCTAAGAAAATGCTTCTGCCTTGTAAGTTTCTAACTAGATTACAAAGAAATTTAATTCAGCCCTCAGTAAACAATGCATATGTTATTAAGATACGAAATAAAATTACCAAGCCCAAACCTATCTAATTATTTAGCAATCCACCAATATTATAATTATCATTGGACCTTTCTTCTTCTCTGGAGGAAAATGTGATTATCACTGGCCTCCAATTATTTCCACAATTTTGCTTATGCAAATCCAGTGTACACGCAAACATACCCAGGAATAGGTTTAGAAAATATTTCATGTTTGAAAGTCTTTATTATTTTGAATTAATAGACTCTGTCATGATTAGCTATTTTTTCATTCTTGGAACATATCTATTTTATGATGATGATTTAATAATAATTGATAAATTCATACATCTAGTTCTCTCTAGTAATGATTCTGCAAAAATATTTGTAAGTGAAATCTTGCACTTCCTCTACGTTAAAAGAGATGTTAACACTATTTTTTATACCCTTAGAACTTTATGATAATGGAATCACATAGTTTGAATCTTTATAGAAACTTCTCTGTCTGAGGTGATTTGTGGGTATACATGTTGTCTGTTTCCATATAATAGTTTTAATACTTCTGATACATTAAATTCTGGTTTCTAATTTGTCTAGAGCCAATATAAATAATTCACATTATTTCTATATCAATTTGTTTTCCATTTATACAGTTCAATGTTTTAGGGAAGTTTATATTCCTTTTATTTATTCTCTCAATTATATACAGGGCAATTAATTTTTTTCTCTTTTCTCATTACCATGCCATTTTTTTTTACCATGTTTGAATTTCACCTCCTTTCAATTTCATATTTACATATTTATTTGTTTTCTTATTTATTATATTTCATTTAATAGTGTCCATACATTTTTTCTATAAGTAGCCCTCACATGTTTTAATTATTACATTTAGTTATTTTATATTTATTTTTATTACAAAAATAACTGGCAAATCTACTATTTTGAGGGTATTTTCTGTGTTCAAGCTTTTTATTTACCCCATCCTCATTTCTGTTTGATCAATAAGTTTACAATGTTTCCACTCTTTTTCTCAATTACTTTAAAATAGATAGTATTTTTTAAGGATTATGAAAAATTTTAATACACATCATTGAGTTGTTGAATGTATTCCAAATTTCTATCCTTCTTTGGAATAATACAAAGATTATAGCATTATTTAAAATCATGCAGAAAAAATCACATTCTCTCTTATTGTTTAGAAAAGGCTAGTTGTTTCTAATTTATCACAAAATGCTTGTTTCATTTGTCACTAATTTTAAATATCAATACATCTTATTAAATTGTGTTCATATTGTGTTTCTTGCTTCCCATTCTTTTTTTCTGTTGCTTACAAAACCTTTTTAAAAGTTCAATAAAGATGTAAACTGTGAAAAATATTATAGTTTGTGTGCTTCAAAATATTTATATTTGATTCTCTCTCTTGACTGAAAGTTTAATTTAATACAGAAGCCTAAGCTGAGATCCATCTACTATATGTAAACTATTCCAGGTTCTTCGGTCCTTATTTTTACCTAAAGAAAGTGTGTTATTCTAATGCTGTTTGTTCATGGGAAATTTTTCCCTCCCATCTGGGAACTTTTAAGATTTGAATTTTGTCATTTAGGTTCAACAGTTTCGCACCCCGCTTCTGTTGTAGATTTACACTTATTGTCTCCATACGTCCCCATTCTTCTGATGACACATCTTTCTTAAATAACTGATGGCAGACTTTGCTTTTATATTTCCATCTCTGTGAATGTTTGCAATTTATTTGGGGAGATGTAAACATACATACCTTGCTTTTACTTTTTTTTTTTGGAAGTTCTTTTTTTTCATAAAATGAATACATAAGTAACCACCACACATACAAACATTTTTATACACATGGAAAACACTGGTGTCCTGGAAGTTAACTTTTGAAATTCCAAGAAAATACATAAACCAACTATTTCTATTAATAAGTAAATATAGCAAGGTCAGAGGAGCTAAATCAATATATAAAAGTCAAGGGACACCTAGGTGGCACAGTCATTAAGTATCTGACTCCTAGTATGGGGGGGGGGTCATGATCTCAGGGTCATGGGATCCAGCCCTGCCTCAGGGGATACAGCCCATGCTCAGCTTGGCATCTGCTTAAGATTCTCTCTCCTCCTGCTGCTCCCCCACTCAAATTAATAAATTAATTTTTTAAAAAGTCAACAGCATTATCCTTAAAAAAGCAACAATCTAAGATTATGTGAAATCAATGAACAATCTAAGATAATATAAAATAAAAAAAATACCGTATAAAATACCATCAAAAACCACAGAATACCTACAAATAAATTCAGTTTCCATTTGGTTACTTTTGTAGATTTTCTGAAGTGAACTACTTCTTCAACATACAAATGGTAAATATTTTAAAGTTCTGTCTCATAATGCTTTATTTGAATTTTCTGAGAGTCTGTTTCCACTTTTTCTTTTTTCCTCTTTGAGCTTGATTTTGCTTGTTATCATGCTTTTTTATTCTTTTGCCAAACTTCGTGTTTTAAAACTGACAGAAGCTCTAGAGGATAAAATCTTAAGAAAGTTAAGGTCCCCTCCTCCTTGCTAGCACTGTGAGTACTAGCAATTTAATCACACAGAAGGTTCATTTTAGGGCTCTGTAAGGTTGGTGGTCTTTTTCAGTTCTGCCTTCATCACATGATGTTATTTTGAGATTAATGGGTAAAATTCTGAGTGGTTTACCAGAGCCAGTGTTTCTAAATCCAGATTAAAATGAAGTTCATTCTTGCCAGCATCTTGAAGTTGCTGGGACCACTGCATAACTCTTTAACTTTCCAGAGGTTGCCTTCTGCTGGACTCCTTCATGTTCATCCTCTGTAGACAGTTTGGGATTTGGCAAACGACTCCTGTTCAGTGACCATACACATTCTTTTGCTGACTTCTCTTAAATTCCCTTCGTTCCAATGTTTTCTCTTAAGTTACAGCCACTCAGACAGACCTAAATCTTACTTCTGTTTCATACCCCGGTGGCATTGTTGCTTTGTGCTAGGACTTCACAGCCTTTTTGTCCAGGTGTCCTTGGAGCGCTGGCTTCCCCTTCTCTTAAGGACTGAGTACCTTGTCTCGTCAGCTTCTAAAGTCTTTACCCAGCACCCCATGCCCACCCATCATCTTCAAAAGCTGCTCTCAATGAATGAATTAGTAATAATTCAGAGCCTTCACTCTTTTAGCCATTACCCAAATTCTTTCTGTTAACGTTTTAACATAATTACTCTCTTTGGGGATTTTCTATTTCTTTTCTAGTTACTGCACTTTAATGGCCCAACTCATTTCTTTATTGGCACTCTCTCATGCCAGTATTTTTTTTTTGGGGGGGGGGTTAATTATAAGAACTAATTTTCAATAGAAGTTATTTCCTGTGAAAATACATCTCTCCTAGAAGTTGCCTATAGCAAAATCCCCACTTTAAATGTCTGATTCCATTTTTATACGAGTGTATTTGCTGACTGTTTCAAACACATACATAGTGCATACTGGGATCCAATTCCCATGCTTTGCAAGGCACAGGTTTTCCAGAACTTTCTCCCCGGACACTAACTTTTGTCCAGATCAAAAACATTAAAGTCCCTATCTGCTTCTGATACCCATAGGCTATTTTGGAATCAATGCCTTCTTCCCAATCTTACTTCGAGTTTCCTTTCTATTCCAGACGTCTAGGAATTTTCCTCTTGGTTATAGATTCAGTAATATATGGAAACAGTATACTTTTATGTTTAATTTGGTCAATTTATTATTGTAAAACAGTATTAAGTTAAAAGACTATATATGTTTAGTAAGCTAGGTTAACTAGAAGATCCTGTAAGAAATCTGATTGAAGTGCCAACTTCTAACTATGTTTCTTTATGAAGAATTGGCATGCAAAATTAGTTACCTATTCCCTATCTGTCATTCTCAAAATATATATTTAGAAACAGAGATTTATTAATGCAATGATTACTCTAATATTTAGCATATAAAGCCAAAGACTCCCTTTTGCTTATTATTATATTTGTCTTTAAAGGTGAGAAGAATTGGTAAACGTATCTTGAGTAACATCAGTGATATTTTGTTCTTGGAATTTCTTGAAATTCTGCATTGAATTCTTTGAGAGACAGATTATTACTATTTTTCCATCAAAAAACATTTCTTATTTCCTAGCTCCATGCTTATAATATACCAGTTTAAAAAAAAGAAATATGGCTCTACATATAAAGATTATATTAAACCAAGAAAAACAGAAAGTAGTGAAGAAAATAACCACGTACATATACAGTGTAAAATTACACTAAAATGAGACTCTCAGTTTTGGTTAAGAAATACATGTTTCAGAAGGGGGAGTGAAGCATGGGAGACTATGGACCCTGAGAAAAAAACTGAGGGCTTCAGAGGGGAGGGGGGTGGGGGAATGGGATAGACTGGTGATGGGTAGTAAGGAGGGCACATATTGCATGGTGCACTGGGTGTTATACGCAACTAATGAATCATCGAACCTTGCATCAGAAACCAGGGATGTACTGTATGGTGACTAGCACAATGTAATAAAAAAAATTTTAAAAAAAGAGCCTGTTTTTCCGGTTGCCTCCTTTTTTCCCTTTGTTTGCTGTTTTATTTCAAATTCCACGTCTGAGTGGAATCATATGGTGTTTGTCTTTCTCTGACTGGCTTATTTCACTTAACGTTATACTCTTTAGATCCCCATCCATGTTGTTGCAAATGGCAACATTTCATTCTTTTTATGGCTGAATAATATTCCGTTGTATATATCTTCTTTATTCATCTATTGATGGATACTTGGGCTGCTTCCATGGTTTGGCTATTGTAAATAACACTGCATAAAACATGGTGAGATGTCACCTCACACTTGTCAGAAGAGCTAAAATAAAAAACTCAAGAAACAACAAGTGTTGGTGAGGAAGTGGAGAAAAAGGAGCCCTTGTGCACTGTCGGTGGGAATGCAGCCTGGTGCAGCCACTGTGGAAGACAGGATGGTGGCTCCTCAAAAAATTAAAAATAGAATTACCATATGATTCAGTAATCCCACTACTGGGTATTTACCCAAAGAAAACCCAAACACTAATTTAAAGGCATACATGCACCCCTATGTTTATTGAAACAAATTATTTTAAATGCACCACAGACCTAAATGCAAAATCTACAGCTATAAAACATCTAGACAAAAGCATAGGAAAAAATACTTGGTTCCTTGGATTAGGCAAAGATTTCTTAGCTACACCACCAAAAACACAATTAATAAAAGAAAAAAAATAAATTGGCTTTGTCAAATTTTTTAACTTCCATTCTTAGGCACTGCTAAGAGAAAAAAAGCCTCATATTTGGAGAAAACATAAAGAATGCATTTTTTTAAGCCCTCAAAATTCAATAGTAAAAAAACAAATAATGTAATCATTTTAAATGGATTAGAATATTTGAACTGATACTTCACTAAAGAAGATACATGTATAGCAAATAAGCATATGAAAAAATGGTCCACATCTTTAGTTATTAGAGAAGTACAGATTAAAACCACAATGAGATGCCACTACACGGCTATTAGGATGGCTAAAATTAAGAAGACTGACTGTACCACTAAAGTAACATTGTGTGTCAGATATGCTCAAATAGTGCACCGATGTGGGTGGGGCTAGAGGTGTGTTCTGCTAGACAAAGCAAGTCAGTCGGAGAAAAACAAATACCATATGATTTTACTCATATGTGGAATGTAAGAAACGAAACAGATGAACATAGAGGGGGAAAAGGGAGAGGCAAACCATAAAACAGACTCTTAACTATAGAGAATAAACTGAGGGTCGATGGAGGGAGGTGGGCAGGGGGCGGGCTAAATGGGTGAGGGGTATTAAGGAGGGCACTTGTTGTGATGAACATTGGGTGTTGTATGTGAGTGATGAATCACTAAATTCTGAAACTGGTATTACGCTATATGTTAACTAACTGGAATTAAAATAAAAAACCTGAAACAAACAAACAAAAAAAAGAAATACATGTTTAGTAGCTAAGTAAAAAGCAGGGCACCGAGTCAGATCTTGCTGAAACGGTAGTAAGAACAAGGGCAAAACTCAAGCTGATAAATTAGAATCCTCCCTTATATTTTTAGATGTCAGAACTCATGAGGGGAGGGGGCTTTTTTTTATAGTGAGGTGAAAGATTATTGGCAATAGGAAAGACTGGGAATAACACAGATACAGAAATGGAGACAGGAACAGAAAGGTAGGGGTTAATGATTTTGCTTCTCTGAATAAAATAGGCTTTGTAGAAAATTCCATCCATTGACTTTTTTAACCAACTATTAAAATTTTGTTTATATTAAATTATAAGATCAAATGGTTTGATATTTTAGTTAATAGATTTAAAGTGGGAGCAGTTTTAGGTTTACAGGAAAAACTGAGCTAATAGTATAGAGAATCCCCAAATTTCCCTTTCAGCACCAACCCCCTCAATTCCCTCTATTTTAAACATCTTGCCTTAGTATAGTACATTTGTTACAATTTCATTTTATTTTAATGAATGTTGCCGGTTTTCTTTGTAGTGCTATGGAATTTATTCATTCATTTTCTTTTTTAAGCCAGGAAATGACTTTATATATACATAATAAATAACGCTATTCTATTTTTATCATTATATTTAGATTGCAGGAGAGATTCTGGAATATAAGGATTGCTTTTATTAAGGGACTACCTTCTGTTGGTAAGTGCAAAGTTTTTCAATATGCAACTTAAGGATTATTAAGTCAGTTTTTAATTTAACCAAAAAAAGTTCTATGCATTCGCCTTCTTTTTTTTTTAAGACTGGTTTTTTTAGAGCAGTTTTGGATTTATACCAACATTGAGAGGAAGGTACAGAGATTTCCCATATACCCCCTACCCCCATACATGCATAGCTTCCCCCATTATTAGCATCACTCAGAATGTTTTATCTTTTTTTAACCAAGGATGAACCCACATTGACACATAATCACCCCAAATCCATAGTTTACTTTAGGGTTTATTCCTGGTGTTGTATATTCTACGGGTTTGGGTAAATGTATGACATATTTCCCTTATTATACTAGTATACAAAGTACTTTCACTGCCCTAAAAATCTTACGTGCTCCACCTTTCATCTTCCCAATCCGAGTACCTGGCAACTACTGAACTTACAGTCTCCATAGTTTTGCCTTTTCTAGAATGCCATATGGTTGTGATTATACAATATGCAGTTTTTCCAGATTGGCTTCTATCACTCAATAATTTGCATTTAAATTTCCTCCATGTCTTTTCATGGTTTGATAACTCATTTCTTATTAACCCCAAATAATATTCCATTGTCTGAATGTATAGTAGTTTTTTCCCTATGAAGGACATCCTGGTTGCTTTCAAGTTTTGACAATTGTGAATAAAGTTGCCATAAACATCTCTATGCTGCTTTATGTGTGGACATACATTTTCTACTCATTTGGGTACCTAACAAGGAACACAATCTCTGGATTATGGTAAGAGTATGTTTAGCTTTGACAGAAACCAGCAAACTATCTTGCCGAGTGTCCATGACATTTTACACTCCCACCAGCAATGAATGCGAGTTCCTGTTGTTTCGCATTCTCGGCATCATTTGGTGTTGTCACATGTTCCAGATTCTGGCCATTCTAATGGTCCTGTAGTGGTATCTCATTGTTATTTTAACTTGTGCTTCCCTGATGCAATATGGAGCATATTTTCATATGTTTATTTGCCATCTATATATTTTCTTTAATGAGGTGTATTTTAAAGTTTTTGGAGCATTTTTAAATTGGGTCATGTGTTTCCTTTGCTCATTGGCTTTTATTCACATTTTTTTTTTGAAAATTTGTATTTTTTAACCTGAAAAAACCAAAGGAGAGACCTAGCATCCTCTTTTAAGATTAATCTAAAATATGCAGTACTAAAGAGTTGAGGGAGCTCTTGCTTAAGGGACAGAAGTTCTTCCTTGGACTAATGAATGACAGAAAATAGGAAGGTGATATTCTAATGACATATTGAAATAAAGAGGCTATAATTTTCTACTTCTTATACTGCTTAACCTTATTTTCTCAGTAAAAGGAAGGGGAAGCTAGGTCATAAACATTATACATTTTGTATATTTAGCACAACTAAGCACATATTTTGGTAAGCATATTAAATAGTTTATTTTCAAACACAACAAAATATCAGATTTCAATAGAGGGTTTTAGAAGTACAAGTGTCTTATATAAATTCTATACAATCCCAATAACAGAAACTTAAAAGTGAAATGAGAATACACACATACACACACACAAACACACACACTTTAAAACAAAAATGCCTGTTATATTGCATCATAGGCAAATATGCTTAATTAATTATTCTGGTTTTTCAAAAAATTATTTTCATGACCTCATAAAAATTTTTTCAATCATCTCAAATAACAAAAGAAAACTGGACCAACAAACCTACACTAATATCAGAAGACAATATTTGAGTTCTTTAATTCAGTGGAAGAGCTGACCTATCCTTTTAAAAATGGTCTATTTGGGTAAATAATTCATTTTGGGTTCTTCATTCCACATTCTTTAGGGCAAATTCTCAATCATACAGTGGACTTATATAGATTAGTAAACTATGGCATGTTTATTGTGAAAACAGAGAATACTAAAATAAGAAAATATCTGTTGTGTGTAACTAATTCTATATTTGAAAAAAATAAATAAAATGTGTGTTATAGTAGTCAAGATAATACCAATTCTCTAAACAGTCACTTGCCTTTCTTATTTTAAACATGTGGATTCCTAAGATTGTCGTGAAAATAAACAACTGACAGGTGAGAATGTGTAGGAAGACACACCAACATATGTTAGTGACTCAGTCAAGAATTGATTCACTGACATACCCCTAGAAAGAAGAGCTGTACTAACTACGTGAAAGGTGGATGGAGAGGGTTGGAAATGTTTCCTGCTCTTATCTATACCTTCCTTCTTCTCATATTGGCTAGGATTAATTTCTGGTAAAGTTAAAGGACAAATCATGTTCTAGGGTAAATGTGAGGCATGGCGGGGTGGGGGTTCTGGTATTGAAAGAACAGCAGAACATTGCATTAAGAATATTCCATGATTCAGTTATCTATAATATTTAGGGTAGGTAGAGTGATTATTTCACTTTGAATTTTTTAAACGTTGCAATTAGGGGTATTGAGAGAAATTGTTTAAAGGAGTTGTTCTATCGCTAGAAGATTTGTTCCATAGTGATATTAATAATTTAACATGATGAATACTTTTTTAAGGCCATAAAACAAAACATTCCCAGGGCACCTAGGTGGCTCAGTCAGTGAAACCTCTGCCTTAGGCTCAGGTGGTGATCCCAGGACCCTGGGATCAAGTCCCACATCTGGCTCCCTACTCAGCATGGGGTCGGCTTCTCCTTCTTGTCTGCCTCTCCCCCTGCTCATGTTCTCTGTCCCCCTTTCTCTCTCAAAATAAATAAATAAAACCTTTAAAAATTAAAAAAAAGAATAAAAAATAAAATAAAACATTCCAATGTCATCTATTTACAAAGATATTTTCCCTAAAAAAGAAGGAAATCTTGCTATTTGTGATAACACAGATGGACCTTGAGGGCATTAAGCTAAGTGAAATAAGTCAGACAGAGAAAGACATATAACATATGATCTCACTTGCAGGCAGAATCTAAAAACAAACAAAAGCAAGCAAACTTAGATACAGAGAACAGATTGGTGGTTGCCAGAGGCAGGGCGTGGGGGTGGGTGAAATGAGTGAAGGGGGTTAAATGGTACAAAACTTCCAGTTATAAAATAAGTAAGTTTTGGGGATATAATGGACAGCATGGTGACTATAACTAATAATACTTTATTGTATATTTAAAAGTTGCTAAAAGAGTAGATATTAAAAATTTTCATCATAAGAAAAAAATTGTAACTATATGTGGTAAAGGATGTTACCTAGACTTATTGTGGTTATCATCTCTCGATATATACAAAAATACTGAATAAGTATATTGTGCACTGACATGAATATAATGTTATAGTCACTTATATCTCAATAAAAGGTAATAAAAACTGTTTCTTTCTTGAATAATGCATTCATTGAAGAAGAAATCAAAATATCTAAATTAAGCTATAAAGTAATTTCTTATATAAATCACACTTGAAAAATCTTAAAAAATAAAATCAGTGCCTCAGTTTTTAAATAAATGATGAATTTTTCAACCATATATGTTAAAAAATAAGTTAACCTCTATGTCTGGACTCTTTAATGTGAGATTTGATAAAGAATATATGCATGGTAAATTATCCATTTCAATTATTTTACATTTATCTTCAAAGGTATTCATAAATCTTATAAGCATATGCACTAATAAAATATTTTTAAAATATGCACATTAAGGAAAATTATTTAGTGTGAAACGTAAGATCTGACTCCTACATGTCAGTGTTAATTTAAATCCTCTATTGCTAGGTTTTTAAAATTCTGTGATGAATTTATAAAATGAGAATAGTAATGCAGTGATTTATAGTTCCATTTTCATACAATAATCACTGTGAAAATATTACTTTTGATATATCCTAAACTCATATGCATATGTACCTATGTGTATATATGTATAAATGCATTCATATATGTGTGTATGTTTTCTCTCCCTTATGAGTTAAAAGAAAGGGCCAATTTTGTTCAACTTAATTGTAGTGCAATTCATATAGTATGATCATAGTGCATGAGTTTCACAGGGAGTTAGAATTTAAGAAATATTCCTGAAAATTCTCTTCCAAA
Organism: Ailuropoda melanoleuca; assembly: GCF_002007445.2. Classification (NCBI taxonomy): domain Eukaryota; kingdom Metazoa; phylum Chordata; class Mammalia; order Carnivora; family Ursidae; genus Ailuropoda; species Ailuropoda melanoleuca. The sequence continues at coordinate 128,823,147 of NC_048220.1, forward strand.
ATAGAGATTCAAATGCTACATCCAACTGTTCAGGAGAAGAATAGAGTGGAATATAGAGAAATTCTCTTCGCGGTAAAAACCTAAAAATGCTCTGTACCCTAGAGGTAGAATATCTTGTATAAAGATAAGTCAATTATAAATTATGAAACTTGATTCAGTTCCTCTCTTTGAAATTAAGTGGTCATATCAATTGATTAAGTGATTTAATGAAATGTGAAACTTAGAGATGGCATTTTCACTGCTTATAATGCAGAAGTAAACTAAGTGAATTGCTTTGGAAATCTTTAATATGGATATAAATCTAAGAATTATATGTGCAAGAGATAAATCCTCTCATCTTTTCCCCATGGATACTTTTAATACGTGTGATCATTTTTTTTCATTTTATACAAAATTGTTTCAATATTTTATGCATTATATCACACACTGAACAATGTGGGGAAAAGATTCTTTAATACTTCAAGACAACAAATTCCAGTGATCATGGGTTTGTTATTTTAACATGGACTGCATCTGTTTTTTTCTCTTTCTTGTTTAACTGAAACAAACGCCGTTCTTATTATTTACAGATGTACTGTATGGTGACTAACATAATATAATAAAAAAACATTAAAAAAAAAAAAGATAACTTTAAACTTTGGAAGTCACCGTGAGAGAACCCATGAAAAGTTACTTTATGTAATTTACCAGAATGAGAGGTGAGCGGCGGTGGGTTAAATGGGTGACGGGTATTAAGGAGGGCACTTGTGTTGAGCTCTGGTTATATGTAAGTGGTGCATCACTAAATTCTACACCTGAAACTACTATTACACTATATGTGAACTAACTGAAATTTAAATAAAACTTGAAACAAACAAACAAAAATAACGTATCTATTTGCTTTGGAAGTTCAGAAGAATAAGAAAATAATAGAGTTAACTGGCAATACTACAGGCTGTGCGGTCCTACAGACACAGGGGCCATGAGTCACATGGGACTATTTGCATTTAATTTACTTACACTTTAAAAAAGCAAAACAAAATTCTATAATATTAATTAATTCACTGTTACTTTTCAATCGAAAGGATGGAGTGTTTCAGGAAATCTTACATTTTTTTTTTTACTTATTAGCATTTCCATTTTTGTTTAATTCATGCTGAAAACGAAACTTTCACAGTCACACTAACCACATTCCTAATGTTCCATAGCCACATGTGGCTAGAAACTGTGGTATAGGACAGTGCAGACACAGAACATTTCCTCATGGCAGTTCTTTCTACTGAAATAGAGCATTAATATAATTGCAAATTAGTACAGTATTTTTTATATTGAGTTCATTATCGTAGTTCCTAAAGTTTCTGAAATACGAAAATCTAATCAGAATGAAAATGAGGTGAATGAAGGCAAAGATTCAGTGATTAGGTGTTGATTTAAAAAATTATCTGTACAATATATACAAAATTAGTCAACATTCTATTTCCATTTAGAGTTTTACTGATTAAAATTGCATTCACATTTTATTTGTGAAAGTTTTATACACAGGATCATTCAGTTAGACTCATCTCACTCTAATCCAATTTCAGGTTAGTTGGCTCTCTCACAGTAGATGGCAGGCCTTGCCTTCCAAAGGGTAAAAGCCCACTTTGGTATTAGCAGTTACTCTTGAAACCCAGATTGGTGACGACAGCTCCAGTTCACTAAAATTAAATTTCCTTCTAATTAGTTATGATTGTTGGGTATCTATTTAGTTTGCCGTTGTGATATGAATTTTTGAGGCTGATTCAGAATATGCAGAAATACAGAATATTAAATTTGAGTCTAATATTTTTTAGTATTCTTTCCAATGAAAAAAATTATTAGTTGTTACCCTTGTAATTAAAATTCAGAAATTTGGCATTGTATACAAAATTCATACCATTTTATTTTAAATTTCATTTGTTAATTAGTTCTTCAATTTGGTGACACATGGATTCCTAACACTTCAGATCTTATATATTCAACACAAAAAGAAGTTAAACAGAGTGCAAAGCATGTGTATTGGTTAGTTTAATATCTTTCGGAAAATCTGAAAAAAGTTGGAGTATTAGAAAGATCTTTATAATACAGATTGATTCATTCCTGTTATGAGACAGTGATCTCTCTCTCAGGTAGGTGAGTGTAGTCTTAGAAATTTTGAACTGGGGTACCTGAAACAGTCTTTGCCTCCTTGTAATGAAACTATAAATCTGCTAACAAAATTCTATAATATTAATTAATTCACTGTTACCTTCCAATCAAATGAAAAGATGGAATGTTTCAGGAAATCTTTCTTTTTTTTTTTTTTTTTTTTTTTTTTTTTTTTTTTTTTTTTTTTTTTTTTTTTTTTTTTTTTTTTTTTTTTTACTTATTAGCATTTCCATTTTTGTTTAATTCATGCTGAAAATCTCACTGTTTCACCAGGAGAACAAAGTAAATTGCTACAGAATTCAATCTGGGAGTCTGTGAAGCAATTAAACATTAAAACAGACAAGCAGTAGGGGACTCTTTCAGCTCAGGAGAATAAATTAGGAATGATGTTAACACAGTTAACTTAAAAAGAAATTTTAATGGCTAAGCTCAGATGGAGAGTTTGTGGAGTCCAACAAAACCTCAGAATGAGTGTATTCCAGAATTGTACTTAAAATCTAATTAGATCTCAAATAGAATATTATGAACACATGCTCTATTTAAGTAGAATCTTGATAATTTTTGATTATACAATCTCTCTTGTGGCATAACACAATCCAGATTAGAGACATAATAAAAGCTATGCATGTTTTATAGGTAGTTTAAAAGACTCAAATTATAAATATGAGACAATGTATTAAATGTGTGTGTGTTTTCTTTCAGTCTTTTTTTTTTTTTTTTTTTTTTTTTTTTTTTTTTTTAGTTTAGCAAATGTGTACTGGATGTTTACCATACAGTCTTATCTAATCTAGGAAAACAAAAGACAATCCCTGATTCTTCTCATTGTTTAGAATACAGTCGGTTTGGGGAGATAGTGATTTATGGAGAAAGACTGTGGAGCAGATATTATAATCAAGGCATGAAGATGATTTCCCTGAAACATTGATGAAACTACTCATAATCGGTTTTTAACCAAATATTATTTTTATCCTTTAGCTTTATATTTGAGAATGGCTCCTGTAATTATCAAGTACAATTCTATGACTCTGCCTAGATCTCACACATGAAGTTTTATAACTGAACCTCGAGTTTCCAGCTTTTCCTCCAACAAGGTTATTTCATAACAAAACTTTCTAAAATGATTCACTTAAAAAACACTTAAATGGATTCCTATAGGCTTACAAGACCATTGCTAAAACTTGACTAGTCACCAATTTCATGTGTTGTTGTTTTTCAAGATTTTATTTATTTATTTGACAGAGAGGTGGAGAGAGAGAGAGAGAGAGAGAGAGCGCACAAGCAGGGGGAGTGGCAGGCAGAGGGAGAGGGAGAATCAGGGCGCCCGCTGAGCAGGGATCCCTTCCCTCAGTGTGGATCCCAGGACCCTGGGATCATGACCTGAGCTGAAGGCAGACGTTTAACTGACTGATCCACCCAGGTGCCCCTCATGTGAGTTTTTTTGTTTTGTTTTGTTTTTGTTTTTTTAAGTAAGTCTAATTCCAGACCCAGAACAATAGAATTGAAATGTCAGAGATGTACCCTTGGGACATTAACCGAACAGGTAGACAGATACATGACCAAAAACCTGATGGGCACGACTGGGCACACTCTGATCGCTTAAGATAGTTCCGCAAAAGAGCTCATAAAAACCCCTAACCTCCAAGGGTAAACCTCCCGGGCCCCCTCCCTCTCCGGGAGCTTTGTACTATGGTTCAAGAAACTTTTGTTTTGCTGCCCAGCACTCTTCCTCTGGTCTGCCTCTTCATTCTTTCGAAGCAGGGTGCCCAAGATCCACAGGCAGTAAAGGCAGAGAATTCCTGCAACAGTGACAATTCAAATTTAAAAATTTCTAAAAGGGGGCCCCCCCCGAAGCTGAAACTTCAGACCTCTGAAGCAGGTGATACCCTGGCTGGAGCTGCTTTCTGAATTCAGAAGCCTCCTCCCCCAGCCCAGAGATGACAGTCACTCACACCTTTAATTCATGGCACCAGCTGGCTGAGGTGAGTTATCTGAGGCGGGACACAGTGACACTGGGTGTACTCACTAGAAAAACTGAAGACTTGATTGAGCAACTGTTATAGGAATGCATTGCTGCTCCTGAGATAAAGAAGCTCAGCTGGGCAGCTGCCTATTGAACGAGGAAGCTGACAAGGAACCCACAGGAAGTACAGAGAAGAAGTTATTCTCATCTTCCTTGTGTAGCCTTACAGTCCTAGTCTAGTACTTCCTGTTGGCATAGTCTTGCATAAACCCAGCTGAAAAAGAAGAAACGTGGCTGTCAGAATCCCAGCAAACCAAAAGAGGGTATAGAAGGATGAGTTTGGAGCTGAGAAACAATTGCTTAATAACCGGAGCATTGGCCTAGCTGATAAAACCAAAAGATACATTAGAATCACAACAGCCTGCATAATTTGTACCTGATCTGTCCTTTAGATGCAGCTCCTGTCAAGCTTCCATCTGCACATCATCTATTCTAAATGATTTAAGCATTTTACACATGTAATTAAATAGGAAAGACTTTTTCAAACCATACTATATTTGTTCTCTTTGTTTTATCTACCTATAATAAACTTTCTCCTTTTGACTACCTGAGTAATAATCTTACCATTTTCTAAGGTTCTGTCCAATTGGAACTCCCCATAAAGGCTATGTTGATACCCACTTTGCAACAGCATTAACATATATAAATACATATAAAATATAATCGATAATATGTGCGTATATAATATATAGATGTGCATGTATATATGTAAAGATTCTATATGTACATATAGACACATATACCTGTGTAATATTTTGTGTTTTTAATAGTTTGTAGAGCTTATTCTCTTGCAAGATTGTCATCTTTGTACCTACCTCACTGCCATGAAGCTCTAACTTTCTTGAGAATGTTGTCTCTTATTTCCGGGCCTAGCAAAGGGTCTGGCATGAATTTCTGTTTTTTAATGAAAGACTTAATTAATATAACTAAAAGAAACCTATATTGAAGAATAGATAATTAAATAGTAAGTCTATAGAAAATGATGAGTACTTCACTACCAGCATTTCTGTAGGAAGAATGCCAAGAGCAAAGGCAGTCATAAATAAACATGACTCAATCCAAGGTAGACAAAGTGGGTGCATAATACCTCATATAAAATCTATGTTTTTAATTATAAACATAAATCTATGTAAAAAGTAAATTTAAATGTGAAGAATAAAAAGCCATGATAACAACAAAAGCAACCATAAAAATATTACTTTAATTTGGGAATTAGAATGATAGAAAAAACATTCATTATAATGAAATATTTTATAAATTTTTCCTCATTAATCTATACTAATCCTTATAGGATATGTTGAATATGCAAGACAGCATATACAATATAGAAAATATGGTTGGTTTCAGTGTGAAAAGGAAAAATAATTCTGTATGCAATGAATCACTTTGAGTTGTGAATAATTACTTTTATGGAGGTTGTAGTTAATTTAAGTTTATTAATAAAATTCCCTAATGTGTAAAAAACAGAACAGGAAACAGCACCCCCCCCCAACTCCCAGCCATGGAAAGATTTTAAAAATCTAACAATTATACTACAATAATTTTCAATGGATTTTTTTTTGCATAACTTATTTCAACGTAAACATCATAATAACCTTATATGGTACTTGTTAAAGAGTCTTATTTGCAAAATTCTATAGCACAGAATATTTTTTTTTAAGATTTCATTTATTTGAGAGTGAGCGATAGCAGGAGAGACAGCACAAGCAGGGAGGAAAGGAAGAATCAGGCTCAGTACTAGTACTGTGGGGCTTGATCCGAAGACCCTGAGATCATGACCTGAGCTGAAGGTAGTCATTTAACCAACTGAGCCACGCAGGCGCCCCCTAGCACAGAGTAGTTAAGAAATTTGCCAGAGCAACAAATTACTTGAAGTGGGAGAACACATATTCATTAAACCCTTTCATTAAACTCTTTCTGTTGAACTACAGTCTTAATATCAGAAAAGCAACTTGTTTTAAACAGAAAGCCAAGCTCTACATAATTCTTTAGGACAATGAAACTGTGTGTCAGTACAAATGGCAACAAAAAGACAATTCACGGTGAGAAAATGAGTCCCTTTTCTCTTTCTCTGTCCTCAAAGACATATACACAGTAATACTGAAATGAAACTTGTTCTGAAAACACTGAAAGGGATCGAGAAAAATATTCCCATCAGAACCTAATTCAAGCATGAAAATCAACAAGACCCATATTTTCAGATCCTCAGAAATCTTGCCATTCTCTAAAATGAAATGACATGTTGGAAATCATCAAATGTTTTAAAACTACTTGATTTGTTATTCTTACCAAATTACGCTTTAGTAGAACAACATTTATCCAAATGAATCCTAAGCATTCCAAAAAGCTAAGTATGATAATTAAGAAGAAAATAATAGCTTATACAGAAAATTATTAGAAGAGAAAGTCAGGAATAAATGCATGTGGATGAGCTTTGGATATAATAAAAGTTAGGAAGTTGAACATTGCTTTTGATAGAAGTTCAATAGAGACAATTTTACACTACAGTGAACTAACTCAGTATATATATTTGCCAACATATATTAAATTTTTGGTAAGTGTTATCTGTAACACTGCAATCTATAGATTCTACAAGTCTATCCATATCGTAGGTGAAAACTTTTTTTTCAAATGTGTGCAAAGAATATATACAAAGTAATTGATTTCAACATAATTTGCCATGACACAAAAATAGGAAACATATCTCCATCAAGAAGAGAATACAGAACATATAAAATATAAGACTATCCATACAATGAAATATTATATCATAACTAAAATAACAAATAAATATAGGAATGAACATAGCAAAATCTTTAGAACTAATATTAAGTGAGGAAAATACATTTTAATTAAGTGTGAGGTGTTAAAATTTCAATAAAGTTTAGAGATACAAAATAAATTCTTTATGGATTCAGTTATGTAATTGAATTATAAAAGTCTGGTCAAGGATACAAGTAACATGAGTTCACAGAGGGAAGGGAAAAAAGGAGATAGAAGTACGGGAATGGAGAGTTGTAAAAATAGGGTTGCAATCCTATATATAATTTTTACTTCAAAATATCCTAAATTAAATAACACACTGGTAAGAATTGCTAAACCTGATTTGCTTCTTCATGAGGGTTTCTTACATTATTCTCTGTACTTGTCTGTATGGTTATACCATATTATATATCACAGTACATGTAAAAAATTTTAAAAACTGAGCGCAGTAGACTGCATAATTTTTTATCATACTTCTGGTATGAAAGGAAACTACTGCACGTATCAATAACCTTCTCTTCAACATAGTCCTTTTCTTTCTTTGTTGTTATTTTTTTTAATTTAAGTTCATTTAGCCAACATATAGTACAACATTGTCATTTTCATTGTGAGGTTTAGAACAAGACTAAATTATTGATCTCTAGAAATTCACATTCTGGTGGATAATGCAAATAATGAGGCATGTAATCTTATACAGGGTATATATTTTCATGAATAATAAGTTATTTTGCTGTGTTGATGTGACTTTTGTATAAAATAATCTTTTGACTTTAGATATAGTCTTTCATGATGAGATAAATTCCCCAAAGCATGAAGAGGAAAACAACAACAAAAAGGCACTGAGGTGATGTCCCATAGGTGATTTAGAGTGAAAACTCTCATTTCCTTCTAAAATGTATTTCTATCTAGAGGAGCTTGAACATATCTAAGGTACTAAGGGTAAAGACACTTATGTGAGGATAGGATGGAAGAATGCCAAGACAAGCTTGAAGTCACTGGGCCTTTCAATATTTATTGAATAATACATTCAATAAATTTATTATTCAGTCTCAGTCTGTCTGATTACTATACCATCCAGGAAGAAAGCCTCTGCTTCAGTAGTGCCTTCAAAATTTCCTGCCTTCTTGGCCACAAAAGGATTATGGGAAATGTAGTTCTCATCTAAGAGCAGCAAGAACATCGAAGTGGCAAGACACAATAGAAAAACACATACCACCTATTTGCTTTCCAAATTATATTGATCAATTAAGAAAACCATCATATGTGATCCATACTAGATGTATCTAGGTACAGAGTTTTTAAATAAATGAAAGAAAATTTTTGTGGAAAAATAATAGGAAATCCACTAGAATCTTGCAAAAATAACTTAATGTGGACAATACTGCTGATGTTGCTTATCATGTAAAATTAATTATTGATCATTCTTTCCAATATTTTTTGAGTATGGAGATGTTATGAATTTTATTCACTTTAAAGTATAGTGGTTTTTGATAATGTTGGTTATTATATTTTCAATGTTCAGAATACTATGGTTGAATATTATTTAACATCTTGAAAAATATGCTGATACAAATGTGTCTCAGCATCTTGGCTTCATATTTTAAAAATTCATTTAAAATTTTCTTTCACTATCATCTAAGGAAGAAAGTCAGAATTATACCCTAATATAATTTTGTAAATCCATCAATGTGTTCACTTGTTTATTTATTCAATCTTGTAAATAATGAAAACATATATTTCACATTGATGGAGGGTGAATGGTGCAATAGAAAAACTCTAATGTTTTCTGGATAAAATTTCAGAGGTTTCTGACACAGCACTTACAGATTAGTGATACACTGGTGATTATTTAAATTGAGATTTTAAGAATGAGCAAGAATTAAGCAGGTACTAATATACTAAAATAAACGCTGTTTCTAAAAACCCAGACATGAAAGAAGGAGCATGGCATACTTGTGGAAATGGAAGTTTGCTGTAGTTTAAGGGATATTTGTGTGAAGAAAAGGGTTAAAATGTAAGCTTTTTGCTAGCTAGGAGCCAGATGGAGAAAGGTATTTATGTACCATATTAGGATGCTTATTCTAGGTGAACTTGAGGGGCACTGATGAGTTGTAAGCAGTCGGGAAAAAATAAAATAGAAAATATACCATTTTAAAGAGCATCTTTTGGATGTTATGAAACTTATTGTAATCATTTTGTAAATATATTTCAAATCTCATCTATACACCTAAAACTAACACAATATTAGGTCAATTATATCTCAATACAAAAGAAATAAAAACATCCATAAAACATCTTGATAAGGTATTAGCAAATATAAAAATTGACATCCAGGAGAATAAGTTGGATGTGACTTTAATCCAGGAGTTAGAGAGTGGCCTAGGATAGAGAAATGTCACCAGAATGATGAAAATGGATGAATGCAAGAATTTCTATGAAAAGAAAATCAATATGGCACACTAATTTATTAAATATTTAGAAAATGGGCAATACAGTAATTAAATCTTTGAGAATTATGCAGAGGTTATTGATATCTATAGAGAAAGAAAACTAAGAAGTAACAAAAGTGGCAAAGCTAGTCATTCCTGTATCTCTGTTTGTACGCTGTGTCTAAATATTTGTGGACACACAAATTGCCTATTGTAGGTTGTTAGATGTGTTGTTCTAAAATTTTTTGAAACGTCAGGTGTGTAGATAAAGATTTTGTAGAGTGTAGCAATGGATTGGATTGGAACATGTAGGGAGGCTATATAAAAAGAGAAGATACAAATTCTAAGAACCAGGAGGAACAAAATGCAAATATGTTAACTGTTGACAATTTCTGATACCACTGGTTTAAACCACTCTATATTTAATCAATCTCAACACAGCAAACCACCATAAAAATAATGAATCCATCACCAGTAGTTGACGCATGCACAAAATAAGAAAAGTGTTATGCCAGTTAGGATTTTCCAGAATTAAATGTGAAAGATTTCATGTCAAAATAGATGCTATTCATTCTAAGACATGTTACAATTAATATTCAAACAAATTCATGTATCTGTGTTCCTTCAATGGCATTTACAAACATCTTTTGAGATTATTCTTAGGTTAAATATGATATGCCACTATTTATTTTATGTTGTGTAAACAAAACAACTGGAAATAAACTACAAGGTTATATATTTTAAATAGTTATTTACTTTTTGCACCTTAATAGTGGTATACACACACACACACACACACACACAAATATGTCAAACTCATTAAAATATGCTGAGATGCTACAAGGCATATCACAATTCTACCATAATAAACCCAAAACTCTGTTAGAATGAAAGTGACAGCAGAAAAAGCCTCAGGGCAGAATTTCTTCATCTACCTGATCTATGAGAAATAAAAGGGACAGTTTTATTCCAGAAAATGTGCTTATATTTCAATATCTAGGAGGTGATAGGTAATTCTAAATTCTTTGTACTCTGATTTAATTTTTAAAATAATTTAGAAGTCAACAGCGTATGTACAAGGAATATGTTATTACAAACATTCTTCATATGAGTGATTTTTTTTTGTTTTTATTTATCTGTGGATATTTAACCTCTATATATTTTGTAGTTACCATTTATTTTATATATCCTTAAACTTTTTATTGAGGTATAAATTGCATGCAGAGGGGTGCGTGCTTGGCTCAGTCGGTTAAGCATCCAACTCTTGATCTCAGGGTCATGAGATCGAGCCCCTCATCAGGATCTGCTCTCAGAAGGCAATCTGTTGAAGATTCTCTCTCTCCCTTTCCTGCTGCCCTCCCCTTGCTCACACTTCCTCTCTCTCTCTCTCAAATAAATAATAAATCTTTAGAAATAAATAAAATAAATTACATGCAGAAAATAATACAATTCAAAATATAGAGGCTGATGAATTTTCACAAATTGAACTAACGATGCAAAAATTACCGAAATCAAGATATGGAAAATCAACCACCCACCGAATTTCCCATACAATCACTACCATGCCTCCCTTCAGGGTTATACTGATTCTGAACACTGTCAATTAGCTTAGGCTGTTTTTGACTTTATATAAAGTAATCCTACTGTTCACACAAAACTTATGTTTGACTTCCCCCTAAATATAGTATGCAAGAAATTTCTCTGTATTTTTTAGTTTAGCTATAGTTTATTGTTATTACAGCATACTGTGCCATTGTATGAATATACAACAACATATTTATCCATTCTACTGTCTCCAGACATATGCACCATTTCCATTTGGGGTCTAATATGAACAGTGAGGTTATCAACACTTTTTAAATGAAGATATGGGAGCCTTTTTTTGGAGACATCACTGTGAGTTTTAAAACATCCTATAATTACAAAGAACTCACAGTAGTCCTCCCTTGTGAGAGATAAGGGTTTATATTTTCTTCAACTGGTAGATTAAGAGTTTGAGAATCAAGTATATTGACCAACTTTTCAAGGACACATGGAAAATATCACAAAGAAAGAGTAGAATCATTATGTAAATTCATGAAGTTCCCAGGAATTACAGATATTAAGGGTTCTGGACACCTTGAGATGACATAGAGGGTAGAAATGGGAATTGATAATTTAGCTGATGTTGTGGGCAGAATTCTAAAATGCCCCTCAAGATTTCCACACCCTGTATAATCCCCTTCTGTTGAGTCAAAGTAGGACCTGTGACTACAATGGATAATATCCCCATGATTATACAGTTTTATATGTCAAAGGAGATGGGATATTTTAGAAGTGTTAGAGTCTAAATAACTCGATAGTGAATTAGTCAAAAGTAAGAGTCTCCTGAACAGGACTAATCAGACCGGTTGAGCCCTATCAAACAGGGTCTGGGAGTCAGAGAGGTATTTCTGCTATTGGAAACTTCTTATGCAAAAAGGCAGCCTTGGGGCGACTGGATGGCTCAGTCAGTAGTGTCTGCCTTCAACTCAGGGCATGATCCTAGGACATTGAGATGGAGCCCCACATCTCCTTCTCCCTCCTGCTTGTGCTCTCTCTAGNGAAGAAAACGCCCAAGGCACAACTTAGCTCAGAAAAAAAAAAAAAAAAAAGGCAGCCTCTAGGGGTAGAGAGCTTCAAACATATGACTACCAGAAACTAACTTCTGCCAACAATCTGAATAAAGTTGAAAGAAGACCCTTGGATGTAAATGAACATGGAGTGTAGCCAACATCTTATTGCTGCCCTGTGGGAACCCAAAGAGATGATCCACTCCATGTGCTTTGACTCCTTTCCAGCACATGGAACCATGAGGTGAACAATGGGTGCGTGAAGAATCTAAGTTTGTCATAATCTGTTACACAGAAATAGAAAACTAATATTGACCCTGGTATAAGAAATAATGTGATGCTGCAACAAATACCTAAAATGTGGGCAAGACTGGGACTGGACAGTAGGCTCTGATAGAACAGAGCATTGACAGGAGAAAGTGTAAATCAATTCGACAAAATGCTAGTGTAAATCTGGTTATTGAGAATGCTGAAGACTCGAAGTCTCCAAGTGAGGAACGTGTTATTGAGCAATTAGAGGAGGCAGGATTCCTGTTATGTAGTAATGAATAAGTAAGTAAGAATACTTAGCAAAATTGTGCTCCGCCATTAAATGAAAAGAAAACCTTGTAAAGCATTAACTTGGATATTCCTAAGGAGATTTCCAAGCAGAGTATTAAAGATGCTGCCTGGTTTCATCTTGGTGCTTCCAGCAAAATGTTAGAAGTGGGGAATCAATAAAGGGAAGAGTTGTTAAACATCAGCTTTTCAAAATTCAAAAGATGCTAAAATTTGGAAATGGTTGCTAAAAGTATGGCACAGAGAACAGACTAAGTGTGTGTCCATGCAGTTTTTGGCTAAAACTTCAGAAAGACCAAAAGGTCAGAATATACAGTGACCAGAGCCCATTGAAGAGATTAAGGGTATATCTCTCAGAATGTCTCAAATAAACCAGAGGGTCCCTTGGAAGAACATTGTCTCTCAGCCATCTCGGTAGGAGCCAAAGATAGAGAAAAGATTATCTCAGAAAGATTTGTAGCTGTGGCTTTTGTCTAATGAATTTAATCCCCTTGAAATCCATGAAGGCTCACGGAGTTCTTGAGAAAATTGTTTCAACAGGACTACTGTCAGCTTGAACTGAAAGGGACAGACAGAGCATGTAATGAAATAAGGCTGTCATTCTCACAAAATTTTCTTGGCAGAAAAGAGCATGATAAAACTACTCAGCTGCAAACACATAATACCTTTCATGAAGAAAGGAACAATGACTCAGAGGGTGGAAAAGGGTCCAGAGGTAGAGCAGTGAATCATGGAGGATTATTCCCAGATCTTGAAACTTAATCAAGGAAAATCCAACATTTGCCCTGCTGGATTTCAGGATCCTTAGGGTCCAGTGACTCATTTTTACTTCTTCTTCTTCTTTTTTCTTTTTTTTATTTTTTTGAACCAAATGTCTGTAGCTGCTATTCTACGCCTGTCCCACTATTGTATGTTGAGAGTGTTAGGGGCCTTTATTTATTTTTTTTTTTTTGTCTTTAAACCTAATTTTTTTTTTATAATTAATTTTATTTTATTATATTGTGTTAATCACCATACAGTACATCCCCTGATTCTGATGTAAAGTTTGATGCTTCATTAGTTGCGTATAACACCCAGTGCACCATGCAATACGTGCCCTCCTTACTACCCATCACCAGTCTATCCCATTCCCCCACCCCCTCCCCTCTGAAGTCCTCAGTTTGCCTCTCACAGTCCATAGTCTCTCATGTTTCATTCCCCCTTCTGATTACCCCCCTTTTCTTTATCCCTTTCTTCCCCTACCGATCCTCCTAGTTCTTATGTTCCATAGATGAGAGAAATCATATGATAATTGTCTTTCTCTGCTTGACTTATTTCACTTAGCATTATCTCCTCCAGTGCCGTCCATGTTGCAGCAAATGTTGAGAATTCGTTCTTTCTGATAGCTGAGTAATATTCCATTGTATATATGGACCACAGCTTCTTAATCCAGTCATCTGTTGAAGGGCATCTCGGCTCCTTCCATGATTTGGCTATTGTGGACAATGCAGCTATGAACATTGGGGTGCATATGGCCCTTCTCTTTACTACGTCTGTATCTTTGGGGTAAACACCCAGTAGTGCAATGGCTGGGTCATAGGGTAGTTCAATTTTTAACTTTTTAAGGGACCTCCACACTGTTTTCCAGAGTGGCTGTACCAACTTGCATTCCCACCAACAATGTAGGAGGGATCCCCTTTCTCCACATCCTCTCCAACAATTGTTGTTTCTTGCCTTGTCTATCTTTGCCATTCTAACTGGCGTAAGGTGGTATCTCAGTGTGGTTTTGATTTGAATTTCCCTGATGGCTAATGATTTTGAACATTTTTTCATGTGTCTGTTAGCCATTTGTATGTCTTCATTGGAAAAGTGTCTGTTCATATCTTCTGCCCATTTTATGATTTGTTTATTTGTTTCTCGTGTATTGAGTTTGAGAAGTTCTTTGTAGATCTTGGATACCAGTCCTTTATCTGTGGTGTCCTTTGCAAATATATTCTCCCATTCCGTGGGCTGTCTCTTAGTTTTTTTGACTGTTTCCTTGGCTGTGCAGAAGCTCTTTATCCTGATAAAGTCCCATAAGTTCATTTTATCTTTTATTTCTCTTGCCTTTGGAGATGTGTCGTGAAAAAGGTTGCTCTGGCCGATGTCATAGAAGTTGTTGCCTATGTTCTCCTCTAGAATTTTGATGGATTCCTGTCTCACATTGAGGTCTTTCATCCATTTGGAGTTTATTTTTGTGTATGGTGTGAGAGAGTGGTCAAGTTTCATTCTTTTGCATGTAGCTGTCCAATTTTCCCAGCACCATTTATTGAAGAGACTGTCTTTTTTCCACCGGATGTTTTTTCCTGCTTTATCAAAGATTAGTTGCCCAAAGAGCCGAGGGTCCATTTCTGGGTTCTCTATTCTGTTCCATTGGTCGATGTGTCTGTTTTTGTGCCAGTACCATGCTGTCTTTGTGATCACAGCTTTGTAGTACAGCTCGAAATCCGGCATTGTGATGCCCCCAGCTTTGTTTTTCCTTTTCAACAGTTCCTTGGAGATTCGGGGCCTTTTCTGGTTCCATACAAATTTAAGGACTATTTGTTCCAGTTCTTTGAAAAATGTCCTCGGTATTTTGATCGGGATAGCATTGAAAGTGTAGATTGCTCTGGGTAGTATGGACATTTTAACTATGTTAATTCTTCCAATCCATGAGCATGGAATATTTTTCCATCTTTTTATGTCTTCCTCAATATCTTTCAAAAGTGATCTATAGTTTCTAGGATATAGGTCCTTTACGTCTCTGGTTAAGTTAATTCCAAGGTAACGCATGGTTTTTGGTGTTATTGTAAATGGGATGGATTCCCTAATTTCTCTTTCTTCAGTCTCGTTATTCGTGTATAGAAATGCAACTGATTTCTGGGCATTGATTTTGTATCCTGCCACCTTACTGAATTGTTCTATAACTTCTAATAGTTTGGGAGTGGATTCCTTTGGGTTTTCCATATAGAGTATCATGTCATCTGCAAAGAGAGACAGTTTGACTTCTTCTTTGCCGATTTGGATACCTTTGATCCCTTTTTGTTGCCTGATTGCTGTTGCAAGGACTTCTAGTACTATGTTGAATAATAGTGGCGAGAGTGGGCATCCTTGTCGTGTACCCATTCTGGCAGGTGTGAAGTGATATTTCAATGTGGTTTTGATTTATACAACCCTGATGATGAATAATCTTTTAATGTGTTTGTTGGCCATCTGTATGTCTTCTTTGCAAAATGTCTGGTTCATTTCTCTTTCCCATTTTTAATTGGATTATTTGTTTTTTGCATGTTGAGTTGCCAAGTTCTTTATATATTTTGGATACTAACCCTTTATCAGCTATGTCATTTGTAAATATCTTCTCCCATTCAGTAGGTTGTCTTTTCGTTTTATTGATAGTTTCCTTTGCTGTGCAGAAGCTTTTTATTTTGATGTAGTCCAGTTTTGCTTTTGTTTGTTTGTTTTCTTTTCTTTCCCTTGCCTCAGGAGATATATCTAGAAAAATGTTGTTGGGGGCCAATGTCAGAGAAATCATTGCCTGTTTCTCTTCTCGGATTTTTATGGCTTCAGGTCTCACATTTATCCATTTTGAGTTTATTTTTGTGTATGGTGTAAGAAAGTGTTCCAGTTTCATTGCTTTGCAGGTAGCTGTCCAGTTTTCCCAACACATTTGTTTAAGAGACTGCCTTTCTCCCATTGCATATTCTTTCCTCCCTTATTGAAGATTAATTGACCATATATAATTGTAGGTTTGTTTCTAGGCTTTTTATTCTGTTCTGTTAGTCTATGTGTCTATTTTTGTACCAGTACCATACTGTTTTGATTACTACAAATCTTTGTAGTATAACTTGAAATCTGAAATTTGATACCTCCAGCTTTGTTTTTTTTTGTTTGTTTGTTTTGTTTTTTTGTTTTTTTCAAGATTGTTTTGGCTACTTGGGGTCTTTTGTGGTTCCATACAAATTTTAGGATTGTTTGTTCCAGTTCTGTGAAAAATGCTGTTGGTATTTTGATATGGATTGCATTAAATCTGTAGATTGCTTTGGGTAGTATGGGCATTTTAACAATATTTGTTTTTCCAATCCATGAGTATGGAATATCTTTCTATCTGTTTATGTTGTCTTCAATTTCTTTCACCAATGTTTTATAATTTTTAGAATACAGGTCTTTCAACTCCTAAGTTAGGTTTATTCCTGGTATTTTATTATCTGGGGTGCAATTGTAAACAGGATTATTTTCTTAATATCTCTTTCTTCTGCTTCATTATTAATGTATAGAAATGCAATGGATTTCTGTACATTGATTTTGTACTCTGTGACCTTACTGAATTCATTTATCATTTCTAGTAGGTTTTTGGTGGAGTCCTTAGGGTTTTTGACACATAATACCATGTCACATGAAAATTGTGAATGATTTACTTTTTCCTTACCAATTTGGACTTTATTTGTTTGTTTGTTTGTTTGTTTATTGTCCGATTGCTGCAGTTGGGACTTCCAGTACTATGTTGAATAAAAGTGTTGAGAGTGTTCCTGACCTTAGAAGAAAAGCTTCAGTTTTTCCCCATTGAGTGTGATGTTAGCTGTGGGTTTTCCATATGGCCTTATTATATTATGAGATATGTTTCCTCTAAACCTGTTTTGTTGAGGGTTTTTATCATGAATGGATGCTGTAACTTGTCAAATGTTTTTTTCTGCATCTATTGAAATGAACTTAATTATTTTGATTGTGAAACTGTGACTATCACTTAGAATGATCTAAAGACACATTAGAAAGTAATTTTCTCTTCATGATGATATCTGCAGGGAGGTGGAAGAATATTCTCATACATTGGAACTTAGGCTGGTGTACCCAAATCCTTGGAACTCTGTTATCTCAAGCAGTTCCATAGATATACTATTTTTCCAAAAGTCACCCAATCAAGTGTAAGACTAGATCTAAATTTGACCTAAAAGTAATATTTGTGGCATGAAAAAAATTAAGATTTTTTTAATCTGTGACTTAAAACTCTATGGTTTTATCTTGTGGAATTTCAAATCGTTTACGACTTTTATAAGTGGTAGAGATGTTGGTGTGTATCATATTTGGTCTTTCATTTAAACATGTATTGAGAATCAGCTAATGTGATTCAAATGATTAAAAGCAGCATATGTTATTATAACAGCATGTTACAGCTGCATGTATGTATTATAACATACTGAAATTTTCATGAAGGTCAATTCATTATTTGGTAATAGTTCATTTTGTTTTGTTTTAACTTTGTGAGGAACTATGACAAAATTCATTGGCAATATCTTACTGCTAAGAAGACAGAACATAACTATTAACAATGACAAAGACTCTAAGACTTTGGTGAAGGCTATCTCTGTTCATTTGCTTCTTCATCTGGAAACGGAATTTATAATGGTAGCCCCCTCATGACTGCTGTGCAGCTCTTTGCTACTCACAATGTGATCTGTGAACATAACCATCAACAAGAAACCTGTTAGAAATTCAGAACTTAGGGCACAATCCCAAGCCTCTGATTCACAATTTGAATTGTAATAATGTTTAATAACGTTAGGTGATTCCTATGTACATCAAGGTTTGTGAAGTACCAATACAGGTGCTCCTTTCAATTATTCTCTCCACTACCTTATTATAGCATCTCAGTATATCTAAATCATTCCACTATTACCTCATATTAATTAGTTTTTACTACATGAAGTTTTTTTAATTTAGCTCAATTAAAATGTACAATTTCATAGATAAAGGGGATTAAGAGGTAAAACCTTCAGTTATAAAACCAATAAGTAACGCTAATGAAAAGTAGAGCAGAGGGAATATAGTCAATAACACTGTATGGTGACAGATGGTCACTACGATCACCATGGTGAGTACTGAGTAATGTACAGATTTGTTGAATCAATATGTTGTCTACCTGAAACTGTGTAATATTGTATGATAATTATACTTTAATAAAAATTTTAAAAGTATTATTATAAAACTAAAATCCAATTCAAAATGAAGTGGATGACTATATGAGCATTTAAAACATAAGATGTAAAAGTAAAGAAGGAAGAGGAGAAATAAGCAAATTGCAAAGCTCATCAGTTGTTTGGAATTTATCTACTGAAAAAGCATATTCTTTCCTTTGCCATTTGATCTGTATTTACAGCCTGCAGTTTGACCAGATATGAAGTACAGTGACTACGTACAAAATTTGATTGATGTTCTGTGTAATGGTCGAACTATAGAGGCTATTGCAAAGTACTGTCCAGCACTTTGGGGCTTTAAGAAAGCAAAACAAGAAAATATGAATTATTGCAGCATTTTCTAGAGCAAAATGCATTGGAGTACAACATAAGTAAACCATGGTTCAATGACTTTCACTCTACAGAAAGAGATTTAGATTTTGATGTATATGAAATAAAATGCCTTAGATATATTTACCTACAAAGTCACCCATAGGGTACCATGAAAGGGAGTCAAGTGAGGGATCAATGATGATGGGCTATTCAGAGACGGTGTGATAGATTCCTAGGTATTGTAGTACAGCCTGACTGCAAAAGCCATCTGTGGTTACACTGGGAAGGAATTTGTAACAGTGTGTCAGTGTAATCCTCCCCATGTGTTTCTTAAGTAACTTTTTTCTTCCTTTCCTTTTCCTTTCCTTTCCATTCCCTTCCTTCCCTTTCCTTTCCTTTCCCTTCCTTTCCTTTCCCTTCCTTTCCTTCCCTTCCCTTCCCCTCTCCTCTCCTCTCCTTTCCTTTTTCTTTCCTTTTTTTTTTCTTTTCTGATCCTGACTTAGATTGGTATTTCCTTTCCAACATTCTTCCCCTCTCTGCTCTATGGAATGATTCATATATCATATACTGTCTACCTTCCCAACCTTAGTAACAAACACACCACACACAAATGTGACTTCATTTTGAAGTGATAGGGTTTCTGGAATCTGAATTTATATTAGTGTATTCGCAAGGATTCCACAGAGGATTAGAGCCAATAGGAAGTACAGGTAGATAGATAGATAGCTAGTAGATAGGTAGATAGATATAAATATGTGTACATATATATGGAAAGAAATTTACTTCAAGAAATAAGTTCATTAAATTTTAGAGGCTTGGCAAGTTCAGAATCTGATGGGGGAGGCCTACAGACTGTTAAGTCTGTTTAAGTCCAAGGCAATCTGCTGGAGAATTCCCTTTTGCTAGAGAGGTCAGCCTTTTAGTTCTATTTAGGCCTTCAACTGATTGGACAAGGCCCACTCATGTTATGGAGGATAACCCACTTTACTCAAAGTTTACAGATTTAAATGTATCTCGCTAAAACTATTCTTGCAGAAACATGCAGAATATTTGACCAAATATTTAAGCATTTTCCCCAGACATGTTGACAATTAGAATTAATCATCACAGTTGTTTAAAAAAGGAATTTAAAAAAGTGAAAAAGCAGCTTAAAGTCTGCCTGAAAGACATTAGGTAAAGCTGGAAAGATGATACATCAGGAGAATTGACACTTTAAAAAAATAGTAATTAACTCCATAATATGTTATTATTCTATACTGAATTTGTTAGCATGTCATCTTTCTTCATCAGACTTGATTTATAATAACTTTATATCTTCTTTATAACCATAATATTTAACCATATTTATGTAAAATGTATATATGTGTGTTTATTTGCATTTCCTGTTCACAATATCAATAAATTATACCATTCATACATTCACTTAATTATTTGCTCAAAAATACTTATTGATTATTTATTTGTGTCAGACACTCTTTTAAATGCTTGGGAAACACATAGGGAATACAACGGAGAAAATTATATTCATTCACCATATTTCTGAAGTTAGAAAACTCAAAATCCTGCAGCATCTCGAACATTTTTATCTTGAAATTCTATCCATTACATATCCCATATCTCTTGAATAGATCTGCCTTTATCCCCTTCAACTTGTCTAAGTTGCCTACCTCACTGGTCAGTTCCTTTCAGTTTCTTTTCCTTGAACTCAAAAGTGCCACAGCTTGCCAACCGTAGGAAATAATTTTAACATTAATATTTCCTAGCTGCCAACATTAAATGAAAAACAAACAAACAAAAAAAGCAGAAGCCAAAAAACAACACAAAAATCCCCAAACCAAAATCATTCACTTTAGGTCACATTTGATGGTGATACTTACTTCACTTACGATGCCTCATCTATAGCTGTCTCAACTGAGTGGAGTATATGTGTCTTCCTGCCGTCGGTTATACACAGTGTAGTTCAATATCCACACACCAGAGAGAGTAAGTGTTAAAAGTCAAATTTCAATGGCAGTCATTTGCTTCCTTCAACTAAAATAAATTCTGTATCTCAGTTGCCTGTGCAGCCCTACATGACCTGGCCCCTTGCAGCTCTCTGCCCACATCTTATCCCACTTATTAACACAATCTTCTCCAGCCACATGAACTTAAGAATATGTATCTTCTCTCCTAATACTCTGAATCTTGAATGTGCACTTCCAACCCAGAGATACTTGTTCTTGATTGACAATTCATATACATATTTCAAGTTTCTTCTTAATCATCAATTTCCTTAACTCCTAAATTATTGTAGATATTATTATATGATTCCTCTACTATGTACTTCATTTCATAGCACTAGTAAGTTCATAAGCATATACCATTTTTTTTGTTTGTTTCTTGGCTGTATTTTCCAATCAGACAATAAGCTTCATAAAGTATGTAATCTGGTCTGCCCTACTTATTCCAGCGCTTTAGCAACAAGGCCTGAATACAGCATGTGTTGAACTAATACAGGAGCAGAAGATTATTTACACGTAGAAACAAGTGCTTAAAATAGAGTGTTTTTTAATGACTCATATATTCCCATTTATTCCCTATTTGTACTGTATTGTGAATCTACTAGTATTTTATTCTCAGGTAATGCCTTATTCCCTTTTTAAATTGTATGGATCTAACTTTAACTTCTCTCTGTACTTTTTCTCAGCTTCCTCTGTATATTCTTATTGAGAACATCCTAGACACAATTTCTTGCTTGAGTTTGTCATAAAACCTAGTCAATTCATGTTTGCCAAATGATTCCATTGCTAAAGTATCTAGTTTTACATTACCAAACACTTCATCTCCTTTTGAGTTTCCATGTCTCAATCTTCTAATCATTTTTTCCTTTTATGATTATCTAGCATTTATTATTACCTAAAATCATTTTATGTATTTTGCAGACCAAAAGGGAAATTCCTTGAAAGGAGCAATTTTTTGTTACTTTATTATCCACTGATTCTGTAGTTCCTAGATCAGTGTTTGGCACATGCTAAAAATTAATAAGCAATATTGTTTCATTGATTGACTATGTCATGTACCAGTATATATTTAAAAAAATTTTTTTGAAGATATATCCATTTAATAACAGTAGAGGGGTGCCTGGGTGGCTCAGTTGGTTAACCACCCAACTCTTGATTTCAGCTCAGGTCATGACTTCATGGGCATGAAATCGAGCCCTGCATCAGGGTCCCTGCTAAGCATGGAGTCTGCTTGAGACTCTCTCTCCCTCACTACTCTGTTCCTCTCCCTGCTTGCGCTCACTCACTCTCTCTCCTTAGAATAAATAAATAAATAAAATCCTTAAAAAAAAAAATAACAGTAGAGGGGCATCTGGGTAGCTCAGTCAGTTAAGTGTCTGCCTTCAGCTCAGGTCACGATCCCAGACTCCTAGGATCGAAACCCTCATCAGGTTCCCTCCTCAGCAGGGAGCCTGCTTCTCTCTCTGCCTGCTGCTCCCCTTGTTTGTGTACTCTTGCTCTCTTGCTCTCTCAAATAAATAAATAAAATCTTTTTAAAAAATAACAGTAGAAATGAATGTGAATAAAAATTGCTTTCACAGTTTCAATTAATTTTTTAAAAACTACTGATAAAGTGATAAAACCATTTTTATGACCTACTACTCACCTGGAGTTATAAAAAGGGTATTTATAATCAGATAAAATACATTTTACTTCTGTCTGATAACAGCATGTTTAAGAAATTATAAACTCAGTAAAATAAATTAAGTATACCATCATAGATATGACCAAAAAGTGCTACACTGTGTCGGTCAACTGTAAAAATTAATAAAGGCTAGTGGTTCCAAGAATAGAGTGTTGAGCTTGTCAGGGCAGAGTGCATAATGTTCCATGAATGTAATTCTTTGAAGTTTCAGTGACCTCATCACTAAGATAGGGATAATAAATTCTCTCTTGTCTGTGGTGATTTTGAAGATTTAAAGAAATATATATATGAAAGGCTTAAGGTATTTCCTGACATGTATTAAATAATAAATACTACTTACTAGGATTGTACCCATGTTAGTGGATATGAGAATATGACATCTTGTACTGAATCATTACTATTTAGATATATAGGTTATAATATTAATTCTCTATTTGAAGTATGGTTATATTTTGAATTCAAGTGTAGAATTAAAAATGATCTCTGAAATAAAATGAAATTCTGCACTTTCCATGATAACCTTTAGTTATTTCAGAAATGCCAGAATTATAGTTTCATGACCTCCTCATATTTGATGAATCAGAGGGGAAAAAAATCAAGAAGCACATAATTCACAGGAAATAAACTCAAAAGATGTATATGTAGTATTATATAAAACTTTTGGACAAGTTATTTTATACAGAATTCTGAGCAATTTAGATTCTAACTGCCCTTGGCCAACTTACGTACTTAACAAAAATAAAGTAAACAAAGCCTATCTCTTATTTTTCTTTTAAAATGAATTGTCTAAATCTTTTACTGAGCTGAGTGGAGTACATCTGTAGCACATAGAATGATATTAAAAAAACATGTTATGTCAAATATATGTTACTCTCAATTCCAACTTTGAATTACAAAATCAAAGAAACTATGTAAAATTCAAATTAGTTAATTAGGTTACTGGCGTGGCATATTGCTTTGCGGAAGAGAGGGAACTGAAACGGGTGGTGAGATGGGGGCTTCAAATGTCCCCTTTTTCTGTTATTTGATAATCTTTGTCTCCATATAGTATATATAATTAAGAAGTGGGTATATTTTCCTATTATCATCCTAATTAATAACTTATCACAGTTTAAAACATATATTTTAACACATGAACCTTTCCAGTGGAACATAAATTGCAACTGTAAGATAGTAAGAGATTGAAAATAACATTTACAAAAATATAAGCATTTGCTCGAGAAATCCTTATTTACTGAATGATATGCAATATTTAATGATAGGCAATATTACTCAACCTTGAAAAATATGTATGTACAGAATGCAGTGCTCAGACTTTGCTGTTTTAAAAGAGAATTTGAGGTTCCTTTCACTAATTTACTAAGTGTTTGGCCTTAGACAAATTACTTTGCTTGGACCAATTTTGGTTTCCTCATTTTTTTAAAAGATATATTTATTTATTTGAGAGAGAAAGCACAAGTGGGAGGGGCAGAGAGAGAGAAAGAATCTCAGTCAGACCACGTGGTGAGTGCAGAGCCTGACACAGGGCTCGATTTCATGGCCCTGAGATCATGACCTGAGCTGGAACCAAGAGTCATATGCTTAACTGACTGTCCCACCCATGTGCCCCTGGTTTCCTCATTTTTAAGATGTAAATAATAGTAGTGTCAGCTTATATAATTGACATAAGGATTATATGAGGTATGCTAGCACACTAATAATAATGGAACACTTGATAGATCAGTTACTATTGCTCAAATCAATCATAAAAAAAAAATTCTTGAATTCAATTAGTAAGTGCCAGAATCTTCTTTCAGTTTTACCTGCTTGGTTATATAGCCACCACATTTTAAAGTAAGCAGATGTAATTAATTATGCAAAACTTACAAATATATTTAACTAAAGACTAACATTAAATAATCTCTTGTAAAATATATTTTACTGAAAAAGAATAAATGTGGAGCAGGAATAAACTCTAAATAATCAGTGGTTTTGTTCTTAAAATCTCAAATATCTACGAATCGCGATCTATTCAGTCAACTAAAAGATGCTGTTGGAAACAGTAATTTATATTTCTCCTGCTTCCTTTTTATTCCCCATTTGGCCTGTAATTACATTAAGGTTGCTATCGGCAGAATACTTCCCACTGTGCATCCCTATGAAATAATTGCACCAC
This sequence comes from Ailuropoda melanoleuca, assembly GCF_002007445.2. NCBI lineage: Eukaryota > Metazoa > Chordata > Mammalia > Carnivora > Ursidae > Ailuropoda > Ailuropoda melanoleuca. The sequence goes on from NC_048220.1 coordinate 128,847,770, forward strand.
ACGGCATATAAAAGGTTTATAGTCAGACTGTTATTTTGGGTTCTTTAGTGACACAAATGCACCTGTTCTCAACACAATTAGGATAAGCCATATTGAAGATAATCAAAACAAATAATGAAAAATGGTTTGTTTGATTTGGAAAATAAGGCATAATGCCTACTCAGGCATTGGCAAAGCTTTGATAGTAATGCTGTGCAGAATTAACATATTTAATGAAAATTGATTTTGTTTACGTACAGAGGTAATGGACATGCCTGCATAATTTCTGGGAATTGGCTCTTAGTTATTAATTATTATTTTATAATTTACCCAAGACAATTCAAGCCAAAGGTAGCATCTGTTTGGCACTGAGGTTCGACTTAGATTTAATTTTCCAGTTCAAGAGAAATAGCTACAGAGAGTCAAATAAACTATTCAAGGTCACAGAAACAGTAATCTGCCTTGATTAGAGATCTACTGCAGCTCAGATAGTCAATTACAGGAGTTTACCAGCAAAATAAATTCTTGTCCACGTATTATATAGAGAAAAAGGTGGGAGAGTAGATAAAGAATTGGACTGATATCTGTTTGTTTAATACAAATCCCCTTTTCCTCCAGCATTTCTAAAAAGATATTCACAATGTTATGTCAGTTTTATATTGCCGATTGTCTTTCCAACCATAGTCAGAAAGCAATAAGAGAGTAATTTACAATGCTTGTGCTATCAAATCATAAGTAATCCTTTGCATTAATACTTAGATATCTGAATAACTTTATACACGTGACTAAAATTGAATTGAAAATTTTGGAAATTTTAAAAATTTGGTTTAAAAAACTAAGCCTCTAAACCACTATCCAGATTGGTATACCTTCTAAAAATTAGCCAATTTATGCATCCTTGACATTTGCATAGTGCTTTTGCAGTTTAAAATTCATGGTAACATTTAATTTCACTCTAAACAATAATCACAACAGAGATTTTGTTAACATTATTACTTCACAGAAGTAATCTGTAATGAAATTGGACCAAGAAATTGAGATGAAGACAGAATACCATAAAATTCATATATTAAATAAGTGATGTGGAAAGAATTCGGTCTTTTGACTATTGTATTATAATCCAGGACCGTGTATCTACTTCATTCTCTGCTAACTCTAATATTAATCTCATTGTGAAGCTCAGAATATGGTTCAATCAATATTGGATGAAATGAATTATACTGAATTATCCTGCTCTTTCTATTATACACTACTTCTTCATTCAGATACAATTTTTAAAAAATGTAGCGTCAAGATTCCAAGTATATTACTTTATGAAATTTTGCAATTTTATAGAAAATTATTTTAGGCACCAAGCAGTGTTTGAGTTCCTGTCATTAAATGGCTCTAAAAACACAGTGCAAATACTATTTTAAGGGATTTGTCTTCCTTTAGATAATTAAGTTATAGGACTAGTTAAAAATAGAATATATCAATACATCGTACGGAAGAAGAATCCATCTAATCATAGCTTTGTGTCCTATAGTATACAATTATGCAACTAAATATAATGTCTATGAAACCTATGCAGAATTTAAAAGAAATGACCTCTAGTGTTAATCACAACTATGTCTTTCAGCTTGGTATTTTTAAAGCAGTTATCTCTCCTTGTATAGCATACTTTCTGATTTCTTTGAAGAATAAGTTTTCAGATAAATTTCTCTAAAGACTAATATATGATATACTAACTGGAATAAATTTGAACGTTTAACAACCAGAAGAGGTGAAGAGAATGTAATGCCTTCTCATTGCTGCAGAGTTAATGAATTAGTATGCTACATGGCTTTAATGTCCACAGTATGGGTTCATATGACACCTGCTATCACTCGAGTTTAATAATTTTATCTAAGCATGTGCTATCCTTCTTTCTCTATACACATCCCACATCTTCTTTATTCATTCATCTTTTGATAAACAATTAGGTTACTTCAAGATCTTGGCTATTGCAAATAATGCTGCAATAAACATAGGGGTGCATATATCTCTGTGAATTGGTGTTTTGTTTTCTTTGGATAAATACCCAGTAGGGGAATTGCTTGATATCAGTGGTATTTTTCACAGAATTAGAAAAAGGAATTCTAAAATGTATGAAACACAAAAGACTGAATAACCAAAGCCATCTTGAGAAGAAAGAACAAAGCTGGAGGAATGCCTGGGTGGCCCAGTCAGTTGAGCATCTGACTCTTGATTTTGGCTCAGGTCATGATCTCAGGGTCATAAGATCAAGCCCTGCATTGGGCTCCACATTCAATGTGGAATTTGCTTGAAATTCTCTCTCTCCCTCCCTCTGCCTTTCATCTCACTTGTGCTCAATCTCTCTCTAAATAAATAAATAAATAAATAAAATCTTAAAAAAAAAAAGGGCAAAGCTGGTGTTATCACACACCCTTGATTTCAAACTATACTACAAAACAATAGTAATCAGAACGGTATAGTACTAGTAGAAAAACAGACACAAAGATCAATGGAATAAAGAGCCCAGTAATAAACCCATGCATATATGGTCAACTAATCTATGACAAAGGAGGAGATAATATACAATATGGAAAAGACGGTCTCTTCAATAGATGCTGTTGAGAAAATGGATGGCTACATGCAAAAGAATGAAACTGAACTGCTATCTTACAATGTATACAAGAAAAAATCTCAGTTTTTATCATATTTCTTATAAGAAGTTGATCAGATCAGAGTTATAGAAGTCAGAAGTTATATAATATGACTTAAATTCTTCTGAAAACAGTGATATGATATTAAAAAAAAAAGTTAGATGTAGGAACAGTACCCATAAAGCACCATTTAAAAGAATCCATAACTTTTGTACATAAGGTGGAAAAGTAGTGTATTTTTAGAGTGAAATACTCCTTAGTGAAAGTGTTAGAGATAAGAAAATGTGCCAGAAAGATTATCAAATTAGTACTTTACAATATATCACCATTAAGCTTCACTTTCTTTCCATCAATATCTAATTGGAAACACACTATGCAGTTACAAAGCTCATCAGAATTTCATGTTCATTCTATGAAAAATCAGATATCTAAAGATAAATTATTGAAAAACATGTTTACACCCTGCTCCCTTATTATAGGAAATTATTATTTGACAAACAAAAAAACTGTAGCTGTGAAAAATGCCAGAATATATTCACAGATGCAAAATAGCTTGATTGCACTGTACTTCAGTTGGGAGTCCAAAAAACAGCTGATTCAGTGAGTGTTCATTACAGCCAGCTTTTGAAAAAGCTGTTAATGATTCAATTTCCTAAGGAAAGAAATCGTTGAAAGGAGATTGACGTGGGTCTAAAATTTTCACCTTTAGGAACCAAGTATCCTGAGTACTAAAGGCCTACTCTGGATAACATTTAAGCAAATATATTCCTTTTCAATTTTAACACATTCTGGACTTTATAAATTGTGGGGGGAGGGGGGTATGACCTGTTTTTCCACTTAATTGGAAAAGCATTAAGTTTTCCACTTAATTTTACGAGGATTAAAGCATAAAAAAATACTATGTGTGCTTAGAAGGAATAGAAGGAAATCTAAAGTTTCTTCCCTAACCTTTCTGTAGAATTTCAATATCAAGTCATTTACTAAAGATTCATTGCATGGGCCTTGATATGCACAACCTTGAAAAATATAATTGATATTCTTTCAAATGAAACATTTCTTCTTCTTCTTCTTCTTCTTTTTTTTTTTTTTTAGTCACTCCAACTTCAGGCTTAGAATTGAACTAATGGTTCTGAAGAATCCTGCCTGAAGCATAGGGTTGTGGGGACACTGTGCAGTAGAACCCACAGGGCTCCAAATGTACAGAATCAACAGCTGACCGTAGAACACTGGAATGTCCAAAATTGTTACATTGTTCTTTGTCTACTGACTATGTTGCCAATAAGGTAAAACTATTTAAAACTACCACTAGTAGTTGGAAGGACTTTACTTAAACCTGCTTTTTGGCTTCTTCACCTATGTTGATATACACACACATATATAGCTAACATAAAAAAGAGAACAGCCTTGAAAATTCCCTGAGCAAATAAAACTAGTTCAGTCATGCAAACAAAGCTTCGTTTAGCTTATTTTGCAAGACTAACTTGACCCAGGTCATTTCTTGTTTATGCCTCTAGAAATCATAAGCAAAACAAATTGCTCCCCAAGGTTGATAGAAGGTAACCACTGACCAATTCGCTATCATTTAAGAAAATTCAAATAGTATAGCCAAAGTCTATGAAGAATAAATATTCACTACCTTTTCACTATATAAGTTGTTTTATAACAATATACCCCAGAGCCTCATTCAGTGTTTTAGTTTGAGTGCTCCTTGTTTGCAAACTGTCTTTTTGGTATGTGCATAATGAACTTTTACTAATTACTGTTTCAGTGACTCATTGGTTTTACTTCAATTTCTGAACTTTTGACAATATAAAATATTATTAGATATAAATATGTATAATATATCAATATATATGTAACATTGATTCTGAAAGTTATTGAAATATTGAGATCTATCCATTAGAATTGCAGGTTAGAGTTCAAAAAAAAAAAAAAGAGACACTTATAACTGTTTGTTTTCAACATGAAACAAAGAATACCTAAGGAATATATTTGAGAAAATAATAAATCAAACTAGGATAGCATCTCTCTGCAGATTCAGAATAATTTCTCCTGGGTGGGAAATGTGTCAGATGTACAGAAAATAATATTACCCACAATAGCCAGGATTATGGGATTAGTACTGGGAACAACTTTGAATATCATATTATTACGTAACTATTTCTTATACAGTAAATTTGGTTAAAAACCAAACTGTGATCTTTAGAAGGTATTTATACAATGATACTGTACTCAAATTTATGTACCCATTATTAAGTAATGCTTTTCATATATGGAAAAAGATGTATATCTTATCTTTTATTTAAAAAATATGACTTTAGGGGCACCTGGCTGGCTCCATCATTTAAGGATCTGACTCGGGAATTCGGCTCAGGTCATATCTCAGGGTCTTGAGATTGAGCCCCATGTCAGGGAGTCTGCTTGAGATCCTCTTTCTTCCTCTCCTTTTGCTCCTAACCCCCTTCTAAAATAAATGAATAAATCTTTTTAAAAACTTTTTTTTAAACATTTTATTTATTTATTTGACAGAGATAGAGACAGCCAGCGAGAGAGGGAACACAAGCAGGGGAGCCTTGATGTGGGGCTTGATCCCATAACGCCGGGATCACACCCTGAGCCGAAGGCAGATGCTTAACCGCTGTGCCACCCAGGCGCCCCAAATCTTTTTAAAAATTTAAAAAGATAAAAATAAAAATATGATTAGCTGAATATTTGTATATATAGTTATTTTGCAACAATGTCTTTTTTTTTCCTTTTTAGCAGGAAATCAATAAAAAGATGAAGTGACTGGTTTTAAATTGCTCAGATATAGGGAATTTATGACAGAAATCTTATAAACTCAGATTATGAAGTTTAGGGAAGTGTTCTTATAAGAACTATAATTGGAATTTTGAATTTTTGAAATTTTGATTATTTCTAAAATTTCACTTTTGCACATTCTTACTCTTCTCAATGAATTATTCCATAACAATAATATAATTTTCAAAGCATTAAACATAAAAGGGAATTTCACATGCATCATCTCATACACACAGGAAGGACAGGCATTATTTTCTTCAATTAGAACATGCACAAGGAGTCTTAGAGAATTTGGGATTTGCTTAAAGCTACTCTGATGCACAGAGTAAATATAATTGATATAAAATATATAATATATCATCAAATAATTAATTTTGAGCTAGGTTATTCTGTGGTTACAATCAGCCCTAAATCTCAAGGTACAGCGAAGTAAAAGTTCTATTTTGCTCAAGGAAGAAGTCAGTTTTCTGGGTTGTACATAATAATATGTATATATATATATAAAATTTATATATATAATTTTGTATATATGTATTATGTAACTTGTACGTATTATAATATGTTAAAAATGAATTACATATCTAAAATATGTATGTAATATAAATATATGTGGATACGCATATGTATATGAACTTACACATGTATGTAGTATGTAATATATACCTGTATATATTACATTAGTAGAGACACAATTTATACCACATCTTATGGTAGTTACTATATTTGTAATATATGTATGCATGTACATATACAAAAACACCACGAAAGCACCCAGGCTGACCCCCACCCCACAGGCCTACATGATCCCTGAGAACTTCCATGAGGAGCACCTGCAGCTCATCCAGTCCATCAAGATCAGGGCGACAAGGTCAGCTTCGGTCCGCTCAGAAGCCTCTGGAGAGTTCCGACACAGCGGCTGCCAGGACTTGCTCATGGATCACTTCCAGAAGATGTTCAACAAGCTGCCAGTTTGGCGCTTCTGCCAGACACAGCCAAGCAGCAGGGGTTGCGATCCGCGCAGGGACTTTCGTGGCTACAAAAGGCCTCCAGGCGCCGAGGCCAAGAAGCGCTCAAGGCAGGCCAGCAGGTGCTTGTGCGTGGTGACGTCAGCAGCCACGAGGCACTGCACGCTCTGCAGTTAAGATCCTCAGGAGGCTGTTGTGATATGAGCAGGTCCTGCCACATGCAGGGGCTCACTTCTCCTTCTTCCTCTTCCTGGGCTGCCAAGGCAGCTGGGTAAGGCCCTGGCGAGGCCGCCCCGCTCTGGCTCTCACAGGCTGGCCGGCTGGCGGATTGTCAGGAGAACCCACCCTGTTCTGTCAGCAGTGGGTCATGCAGGAGTCTGTCCGGTATTCTCCTGGAAACGGGGCAGAGACCCCTGCCTCAGGCAGCCGGTCTTGGTTTGTATCCTCCTGCTTTCAAAAGGTGCCAGGGGAGGGAAGGGCAGGGGTGTCAGCACCTGTCCGCTCCTATGGCCACAGCGGTCTGAGCCAGGCCCTCCTGAGTCTGAGGGCTGCAGCGCCAAGTCCCCCAGAGCCCCAAACTTGGGTCCCTGGTGCTGGACACAGACATGGAGTTTGTTGTGTAAACAGTGAGCTGTTTCGTGAATCGGGAATATTCAGGATTAAAAGCAGATGCAAAATCGTGCTGCATGACGTTTGATCTTTTCAAGAGACAAGCTCAACCTGGGATTTCAAATTGCCTCTTACCTTGTATGAGACAGTTTCTCTTCAAATAAATTTATTTTACAATAATGAAAAAGCAAAAACAAAAACCCAAATGCATCCTTGATCACTCCCATTGTCACTGAGAGAGTGGGCGCAGGAGCTGACAAATGGGACAGTAGCTCTTAGACTCAGGATAGAAGTAATACATCACTTCCAGCCAAAATTATCAAAGCAAGTCACGTGGTCATTTTTAAATTGATCCTACAAAAATTTAACTCCCGCTTTTCCCCAAACTGTTTTTCTGATCCCCTCAGATCATCAAGCTTAGAATCTGTAATCAGGATAATGCACAGTAGTCTCTAATCTGGTGAAATAAAGAGTGGCCTCTATATTATGTCGATGTAGCTTTTCTTGGCTTGGGTACTCATAAACAAAAAGACAAGTACCTGCCCCCCACTTTGATTCCAATCTGTTCCCAGAGTCAATAGCCACACTCCTAGATATTACTAGAACTACTCACTAGGAATTTTATATCTTATTGCATCATGTCTTAAAAAAAAAAACAGTAATTAATTAATTTATAATACCTGACTTTCAGATGCCAATGTCTGTTTTAGTCAAGATGGAGTATGATATACTGTAGTAACCACTCCCAAAGCCCCCGGAGTTAAGACAGAAAATTTGTTTCTCTCACATATTAATGTCTCTAAGTAAAGTTGATGTGGGGGAAAGGGTGAGTGAGGAGAGCAAGTATCTGATCACCGAAGTCACTCAAGTAACCATAATAAAAGATGTTTCGTCTTTGCAGTGCTTCCACATGATGGGAAGAAAACATGACAGCCCATGGGCTGCCTATTCCACTTTCAGCCAAGAAGGAACACATATAATTTCCGCTTATATTTTACATGGTGGAGCAATTCAAATAGCAATTATGAAGTGCAAAGTGGTGGAGAAATATCATATGGAGGAAAGCAAAAGCACAGAGCATACTTGGGGTACAATATTAATGCCTTCTAGCTCTACTCCTTTGTGCCATCTAATTTAAATCTAGTAATTTTGTGACTAAAATATGCAAATTTTATGAATAGAAATGACTGTATTTATAAGAAAATACTGAACTCATTTCAAAAGATGAAAGAGAAACTCAGTTATCATATGTGCTGCAAGGTACTGGTATTTGATGGTTATAAAAGGCACAGTAAAATGGCAAGATGCTCTTTCTAAAACAATAGTTCAAGTGCTCAGTTTTTCCTATTTAAATTTTCAAAGGATGAGAAATCAGAACAATTATTAGTCATAGTATATAATCTTCCAAATTCCTTAGTTTATCTAATGACTCTACGAAGGAAATATAAAAGTGTATTTCACCCACATTCAACCCAACCCAAGAACTGTTAGAGCTTTCGCTTTTTTACCTCTACTGTCTCTAGGGATTAATAATAAATACCTAAGCTTTCAGTGGTTTGTATTTGCCCTGGGTTTTTAAAAAACAGTACAGAGTCCTGCTAGGTTCTTCAACTTTAAAATCCGGGAACCTAGCAAAGTCTTAGAACTTAGTCTATTTTCTTTTGCTTCACGAACTCAAGGTATGCATAGGCAATTATTGAGAAAAGGCTCTTACCTGACAGTGAAGAAAATTGCTGATTTTTTTCCTTCTGCATAAACAAAATTATGTTCACTTGCAGTGATGTCTTTAGGCATTTGTTCTATATAAACTTGCTTCTCGGCTGGTGACAATCAAGGGTGCTTACTAGCTTCTTTACCATGCCTCTTATCCTGGTCAAATAATTTTATATCTGACCTTCTACAAGTGGCCTCTTTACCTTTTTGGTAGATTAAACAAAAAATGCCTACAGTTTCTCTTCTCCTACCAAAAGGTATGTTTTTTTTTTTCTCCACCTCTTACGCTTGAATTGCTACACAAAGAGTTTTGGTCAATGACAAAATATGATCTGAGCAAAAGCTCAAAAAGTACTTACCTGTCCGTTGGGATGTCACCTCTTGCTATGATTAGGAAGCTGCCATGGACCATCCTGTGAAGAGCCATGATGCAGCCTGCAAAATAATGAGAGGTATGTGACAGTTAACCCCTGTCATCTCAGACAAAACTCAGACAAAACTTATAGTCGAGGATTCTGTTCCCTGCCCCTATCTGCACTGATAGAGAGAACCCTTTGATTAGTGAGGAAAAAAAAAAAAAATGGAACATTGAAGAAGCCAATACTTCTCTTTTAGCTTCTTCCTTGCATCTTTGGAGTGACAAATAAAGGATTGATTGTTACTTTTGATTTGTCTTATTGTCTTAATTGACCACCTCAAAACCTGGCAGCTCAGGACTCTCACTGGCGCTTTCGAATTGATACAACTCAGGTGGTACGTGTTGACAGCTTTATCTCGTATTCCTGCAAGTCATATACATTTGATAATAATGCACATACCCAATAATGAAAATCAGCATCATCCTAGAAAATAATCCATTTTTAGAGCCCTGGGATAGCATACTTATCAAATTTTTGGTGTTATTAAAAGTATAGTAGACACCCGACGTGTACATTTTGACAATGTCTTTTCCACCACCACAATGAATGATTAATACTTTTGGGATTTAGATATGATATCAAAAATATAAGTCCTTAGTGTACCATGAATTATTTGTTTTTGTTCAGTGCTCTTTTTATAGATCTGTCATTGAAAAGTAGAATATCACTTAATTCTATTCTAAATTGTTCTTCCAGATTCATACCTCACCATCTGACAAATAGGTTGGAATATTCTCTATAATTTCTTATTTCACTTCATGGTTATTATAAATTTCCAAAAGATTGTCCCATGTGTTCTACCCCAGGCAGGGAAATGAAAGCTGAAGGCTTGTACCTCTGTTCGGAAGTTATCTTTTGGCAGGCAGAGGCATATAGAATGTAAATATAAGGGGTCTTCTAGGTATCCAATATTTACCAGAAGCAAACAGTAAAGGGCTAGCTGAATGAAATATGCTCTAATCATCATCCCTGAGTGATAAGAAAGGAGTAGAATCAGCCTACTTCTATCGCCAGGCAAATAATTACAACAGAAAGATAAAGATACATCCCCAAATGTAAAGACTAAACATTATTTCAGCATAGCTAATCTTTACCATAGGAAGAGGCTCAGACACTTGGCATAAAACAAATTCAATGCAGTGATCATGTGTATCCTCCTTTCTCGGATGACTACATCCCATCCTCTTTTACTTTGAAGGCTCATCCTCTTGCCTCCTCACCCTGGGAATTTTTTCCCCCATTTTCCTTTCTTTAAAAAAAAAAATAAAGCCTAAAACAACATTCAAGGGTGTCCCTTTTTTTTTTTTTAACAAAACCAGTAGAGTCCCCACTACCCTAACTCTCTACTTCCTTCTTCCTGTGACACATGGTGGGACAGGGAATCTCAGGGACCCTGCAACCCAGAGCTGGTAGAATGGAGAAGCCCCTTTCCCCCCTTAAACTGTAATAACCTCCCGGATTCCAACACAACTCAAAGGCTTTGCTTGTCAAAGTTCCCTTCCCCTAGAATCTTCTTTAGGGAGGGTGTTTGGTGTTTAGTTTTATGACTGAACTGCCCAGGAAAATAGTCTGAGTCTCCAGAAACTTCCCTGGAGTGAGAAACACTGGAATGAAGTATTGTCTATATGGGAAGATTCCAATTCCACAGCCATGAAATTTCCTGGGTGGGGCCAGAAAGTCTTGCATCCCAGAGCCTTTCATTTTTAGTTGACTTAATTAACAAGCCCCCAACCCTCTTTTCCAAGCAACTTGAAGCTTGAGAAAGTATAGTACATCCAATCGGTGCTTGTTTGGTGAAGCAATGCCTCAGCTATGCACTTTGTTTTTGAGGGTAGACATGGCATGGAAATTAACCTCACTCAATTCTCTGACAGCTATATACACATAGTTGGAATTTCTGTTAGCTGTCCCCTGCCTTCCCCCATGCCAAGTGTGCACTCTTTGCTGTCCTATTAAAGGAAGTGATTGAAGGTGTTCCAATTATTCCTGGTTTAGTTTGGAAGAGAATATTTTTACTCTGTTGGCACATCTTTGGTATAAGCAGCACAGAAATACAGTCCTGGAATCTAAGTATCATCTAGCTAGTGCTTTTTGCGTCAATGTCTCCACCAACCATACTTACGTAGACATTTTCTCTACAGTCGTCTAGTAAATGCTCTAGACAGTACACACATTGTCCTCAAACACCCACCCTTCACTTCATTGGACATTTGGCTATTCTATCACAGTCACCAAGAAAGTATTTGTTTCCAAATTACCCATGCAACTGCATTACATGTATTATATTCCTAAGTACTTGAGTCAACCATCGTAGGAATCTGCATTCCTTGTAAAAAGTGGTGGTAAAAATAAAGAAAGCAGTATAAATATGGGGGTGGGAGGAAGTGGATGTGTTAAAAGATGAAAGGTAAAATAATGCAATTGAGAGACTGCCTGAGTTTGAAGCCCTACAGTAACATGCAAAAGTTGTATGACCTTAGAAAAAGAAGGTAGCTTCTCTTTGTCAGTTTCTTCATCTGTAAAATGAGCATAATAATAGTAACTACCTTAGAGGACAGTTGTAACCCCAAAACACAGAGGATTGTGCTTGGTCCATGAGGGTTTACTGCTATTCCATTTGCTGTCTCTGACATTTAATTTTTTCCTAAGTTTAAAATAGAAATAACCTCCAATTTGAATGACTTCTAGGGTTGAGGTGGTTCAACATCAAAGTGCTATGTAATATGGGAAAGAGAATTATGTCCTGAAGCCTTACAAATAACATTGTCATGACTCGGGAGCTTGTAACAACCGCACAAATATGTGATTTATGTAATGATAGCAATATTCAAAATGACTCACTTTATAGATGTTCTATTTACATAGTATTGAAGTAATTACTACACATAGGTAATTTTCTTGTTGATCACAGAATAATTACTAATTGATACTAATGATGGTACACCTAAAATATGCTATAACCAATCACTGTTTTGTAATAGTAAACATTTCAGATGCTATATATCGAAATATAAACCTTGACTATTCTCTCACATGAACAAATGTGTGAACTCTATTTGATCTGTTTGACCTATATCTGAAAATGAAAAAAAGAGAAACGATAAAATAAGACTTATCATTATGATAATATAATACATATTATAATATATGTAATAAGACTTATAATAATAAGATTTATACACTTATTACAATAATAAGACTTATAATAAGACTAATATAAGACTTAAAAAGATTTCTAAAAAATAGTAGAGGAAAATGTTAATCTAAAAAAATGTAATTCAAGTCCCATTTGGAGAAGTTAGCTATCTCAAAATGAAATATACATTTATTGTGTGTCTAATATTGGTCAGTCATTATATTAGTCAGAATCAAACATTATTATGTTTAAGCTAAACACTGACTCTGTGAGGCAGGAACTATTAGCCCCCCCCCCCAGGTAAGAAGAGATTTACATTCAAGATTCAGGGTTGGAATGTCACTATATTTGGTCAGAACCAAATCTGTCTTGGGCTTCCATAATATAATATGAATACTTAATTCATAGTATAGGAGTTATATTAAAAGTTTTCAATAGAATCATTATTCCTTATTTTATAGACTTTTATTCTTATATTACATAGTAATAGTACATAGTAATATAAGAAAAAAATGGAAATAAGAATTTCAATAAAATGTAAAAAAAAAAACACAACTGAGGGGTCCTTGATGGTTCAGTTGATTAAGCATCTGACTCTTGATTTCGGCTCACGTCCTGGTCTCAGGGTCGTGGGATGGAACTCCAAGTGGGGCTCCACACTCAGTAGGATGTCTGCTTGGGATTCTGTCTACCTGTCCCTCCTTCCCCCTGTGAGTGTGCTCTCTCTCTCTCAAAAAAAAAAAAAAAAAAGTTTACATAAAACCTATTTCTTTTAGCAGAATTCTTATGTGTTAACATTTGTATATTTTTTAAACTGACTGTCAGTGATAGCACCTAATTTTATTTCAACTTTTAAACACTCTTAGTTCTAAAGAACTGGAAATACTGACATATCCACACATTTATATAACAAAAACCCCAAATAAAAATTTTAGGGTTTATTGATTATAAGGTTGTTTTCTGTAAGTAGATCAGTTTGGTGCCTGAGAGTAGATACTGCAAATAACCTTTGTGACATGTAATACCTTCAGTAACATTGTTCTAGAATACGACCAAATGGTTTTTACAATGTCAATACTTTCTTTACATTATTTGTTGGTAGTTAGTGCTTGTCAGAATGTTTTACATTGTCCTGTTTTCATATATAATTTCAGTTCTGCTTTTATCCATTATATATGTTGAATTTTTAGAGTAAAAAACTCTGCCTATTTTAGTCACTTGGCTTTTCCTCAGACAGTGGCATATGTATGTGGGAGGATACTTGCTATGTAAAATGAATACAATCAATCATACCACATTCCCTAAAAGCAGTCTCATGATCACATGGGAGGGACCAGGGCAAAGAGACAAGAACATCAAATAAGGATGCAAACTTTAATTTAAAATTGTTCTGCAGGTGAATAATCGAATTCAATTCTTTTGAGAATATGCTAGATTGTTAAACTCTCTAAAAGAAAATAGCAAGAATGTTATAAGTAGAAATAGAAGTAGGATATAGAGGTAAGAGGCCCTTAGATTTTAAATACCTTTTCCAGATTCACTCATCCATTTGTTCATTCATTTTTTAACACACGCATGATTCACTAAACATTTATTGAGCTGTTACCCTACTCAATTAACTGTGGTAAGTCCTGAATATTTGAAGATTAAAATAATTTTTTTCACTTCTTCTGGGGTTCAGAAATTGGCTACAAAAAAAAAGAAATTGGCTACAGAAGTTACAAAACTATTCTACAACATGTCAAGGGGTATATAATAAAATGGATGTAACTATAAGACTGTATGTAAGATCATAATCAAAAATCTATCATATTTCCACCTACAGAGATCTTGGGTGATGTGGAGAAGGAAAGAAGGAGGAGGGAGAAGTTAAGAAGCCTTCAAATAGAAATGGTATTTATGCCATATCTCAAGGAATAAAGCAGGGGTTTGCATGGATGGATAGGAAAAGTTTGATGTGAACACAGAAACCAGCAATATCTGACATGACTTATTTATTGTACGTTGTCTTTGGAGCGGGGAATATAATGGTTTCATGGTTCTGTTGTTATGAAGCATATAGTCAATAGTAATAGTGCCAGGTAAATCTCCATTCTGCACACCCACCATCCATCTCTTCTGCTCCATTCTGTGGCCTGCAAAGCTTATTTCTATGGGCTTCATCATTCTGGCACCCCTGCCCTCTGGCTTGTAATTATGTTTGGTGAAAGGGAAGCCCTGGGAGGAGATTGGAACATGGATTAAAAGGAAGATCAAGACATTTATGGCCCACATCCCAGTCCCTGGTCCTTCTGTACCAGGTGGAATTTGTGTCAGAGACTGCCTGGCTCAAGGGGCCACCATGGCAACCATAGCTCCCATCACAGCTTTGCCTGGATTGCATTCCTAGAGCTAGGAATAGGCCCCAGAATTTGTAGGCATCCAGATACCTCTGCTGGCAGAAAGCATAGTGAATCTTTTCACATAGATCAGATCATAGTAATTCTGATCAAAGTGTTCAAAAATACTACCCATTTCATTCAGAGTAAATCTCAAAATTTTTATCATGATCAATAGGCCCTGCAGTATCCCTCCTTTCCTTCTCTCAGCCCCTATGATACATATCACTGCACCCCCGACTATAAGCGTTTCTACAGAGATTGAGTAGGGGTGGGGGGGACACCTGAAGGAAGAGTGAGGTTAAGCTTGGAGAAATAAGACAAGCTCTGTATCCTCCTCTGCCTCCAGCCGTTCTGTTTTCCATTTGCTACACAGTTCATGTTATAGGATCCTCCTATTTAGTATTCCCTTTCTTGAAAAGCTCATCTTATTTCTCCAAAGCTTAACCCCACTCTTCCTCAGGTGTCCCTCCTGCCCCCCCCAAGCAATCTCTCCAGAGAGGATTCTCCTGACCATTATATGTTTGTATTTTTCATAATCTTTACTCTTCTCTATTCTTCTCTGTAGCACTTACCAACGAATTATTTCTTATCTATATACTAGTTTGTTAGAATTCATTCTATCTTCTCTGGCTACAAGATAGATGGAGGAGAAATATTTGCTTTTGTTTTCCCATTACATAACCATTATTAATATTTACTGAAAGAATAAATGAGTGAATAAAATTTCCATTATTTACTGAGTAGAGTAGTATATTAGAATCAATGCTTAACTTACTTTCTAAATAGTATTATTTGTCTTAATATTATAATAAGATAATATTTCTGTACACGAAAAGCATACCTTTTTGCTCTGTCATACATCTTAAATACAACTTCTACCTTTTGAGAACAATTTTCTTTTTATTATAGCACATTTTTCAGTACTTCTATAGATGAGACACCATGCTGATAAATGGTCTTTTTTTTTTCTAAAGGCTTCTTTATTTTATATTAGCATTGAAATAATGACATAGCTAGTAGAATTCTAAGGTAACAGATGTCTTTCCTTCCTTGACTATTTATCCTTTAAAAAAGATGGAAACAGTAAAATAAAATATCTTTTTTAAGAAAATATTTTTTATATTTACTTATTTACCATTTCTAGCATTCCTAATCTTGTGTGTAGATAAACACTTTCATCTATCATTTTCCCTCTGCCTTCAGGAATTCCTTTGATATTTCTTTTAGTACAGTTCTGCTGATGATGATCTACTTTGTCTTTGCTTTTGAATGATATTTTCATAAGAATTCTAGGCTGGGAGCTTTTTGTCTTTCAGTATTTTAAGAAGTACTTCCACTCTCTTCTGTCTTATATCATTTCCAAGTTGTATTCTTTCATTCCTATATCTTCCCTCTATCTGTATCTGATGTGTCCCTTTTTTCCTCTGCCTGCTTGTAAGATTTTCTTACTAGCATTGGTTTTTAACAATTTGATGATGATGTTTCTTATTGAAATTTTCTTGATGTTTCTGGTGCTTGGGGTTGGTTGAACTTTTTAAGTAGGTGGGTGTATAGTTTCATCAAATTTTTAAAAATTTTTCCTATCAAGTTTGAAATATTTTTCTCCCCAACCCTTTCTTTCAGACATTCCATTACACAGACATTTGGCCACTTAAATTTGTCCCACAGATAATTTATCATTCATTAATTTACTTTTCAGGTTTTTTTCCTGTGGTTAATTTCAGACAGCTTCTGCTATAGGTCTTTCAACTCACTATCTGGTGTTAATCCCATCCAATGTATTTTTCAGTTCACATATTGTATTATTTATTTTAAGTATTCAATTTGGGTCTTTTTTCTACCTTCTATAGCTCTTCTTAACTTGTTGATTTTTTTTCTTTACTTTCTCACACATATGAAATGTGTTGAATAACCTTGTCTAATAAATCTGTCATTTCTAGGTCTGCTTCTATGGATTGATTTTTCCCATCAATATGTGTCATATTTTCCAAATTCTTTGCATGCCTGGCAATTTTGATTGGATGCTAGACATTGTAAATTTCAACTTTTGGATGTAGAATATTTTTGTATTCCTATAAATCCTATGGTTTTGTTCCAAGATGCAATAAATCACATGGAAACACTGATCTTTTCAAGACTTGCTTTTAAACTTTGTTAGGCAAAAGCAGAACAACCTTTTTATCTAAGTCTAATTTTGTCTCACCTCTGTGGTGATAGATACCACTCCTCCCTTTCTACCCTAATTCACAATTCGATCTTAATTCAGGGAGACTATTAGGGTTAGCTTAAAAAATCCTTCCACTGACTTAGCCTGAAAACTGTTTTTGAGAAATAGGCTTGAGCAATCATAGACCTCACCTGTTTTATTTCCACTATCTCAGGGATCACTGTTCTGCACTGCCAAGTATGGAATGTCTGATGACTGTTATTTCATTTGTCATTTCATTTCCTTATTTCAGTGGCAGGGTACACCCATTACCTATTACTCTATCTTGGATGTAATTGGAAGAGTTGGAGAAGAAGAGAAAAAGAATTATAATTACACAGGAGAAAATGATTTAATAATAAAAGGGAAAATTTCGCAGAGAAAATATTAAAATCTTAACATCGAACTTCATAAATATGTACTCCTAAAATATATGACACACATATACATATATAGAGACAGAGATAGAATTTTAAAATCTCAGAAATAAATATATTTAGTTTGCAAAATATAATAGTGGTTACGTAAGCTTTGAGCAAACATAAATAAGTGTGATCTATTAGGTATCACATACTCTTGCTGTCAGCAGTTTGCGAATAGGCATTTTCTAGATTTCAAACAATATTTACCAATTAAATCCAATTAAATTAGTAAGCCACAAAGGAAACCTCAAGAAATTAAACATATATATACATATTTTTTCCTATACACTATACATCTACAAAACTATAACAAAAAAAAGAATGAATAACAGGCGCAATTTTGAGGACACTTGAGTGGCTCAGTGGGTTAAGTGGTCAAGTCTTGATTTTGGCTCAGGTCATGATCTCAGGGGTCCTGGGATCCAGCCCAGAATGGGGCTCTGTGCCCTTCAGAGAGTTTGCTTCAGGAATCTCTCTCACACTTTGCCCCACCTCTCTCTCTCTCTCTAAAATAAATAAATACATCTTTTAAAAAATTAGATGCAATTTTAGAAAAACTATACCATATTACATTACCAATCACGGATAGAGAAAAATAAAAGAAAAAGATTTGGGGGAGGAAATTTTGTTGGAATAGAATGACAAAAAGTTCTGAAAACCAAAGCATGTACGATTTTTCCTGTTTCATTTTAGATGTCAAATTTTATTTGATTTTGTTCTTTAATCAGTATGAGTTGACTTTAAAATTGTATTTACTGTCAGGATACACATTTCTTTATTTTTAACAACATAATTATCTAACTGTCACAGAACCATTTCAATGATAAATTGCATTACTACTTCTGGCATAAAGTTGCATCATTTTTAAAAAATCCAAAACAGGTACTGGATACAAGAACACAGTTAAATGTGGCCTGAGTAAAATAGAAATTTATTTAAATTTTCAGGTCTTACTTAATGAGCCTATTCATCATACCAATTGCTGCTCTCCAGTGTATTTTCATTGAAAAAAAAAAGCAAGATGTGGTATTAAGCTTTTTCATATATATATTTGAAATAAGAAAATATGAATCTCACTGAATACAGAGTCTTATAAAATAATTATAATTTTCTAAGCCATTTAGATTATTTCAATTTGTTTGGTTTTGATTTTCTGAAAGTATATTCGCATTTTAACTGGTTTTACACTTGGACAAAAACATAAGTACAAGATTAGTAGGATATCACTGCATTTCTTTAAAAACATTGAATAATAATTATGTTGTAAGCTTTACTAACTTCTTTGTTTAATTATGCTGTATTTTCTATAATAGAATGATAGTACTAAACAACCATCAGTAGGGAATGTGCTTTGAGCTGTTTTCTTCCAGTAATTAGTAAGGTGATTGAATATCCACTAAATAAAGTGGGAGAATTTGTAAAGACCACTTGGGAGAATGTGTGCATTAAACAAGCATAGTCTTTCTATAATCACTATGCTTTAAACCTAATTAAACTCAAGAGAAACCAATTAAATGAAGGGGAAACAATAAAGCAATAAAATGATTTGAGGATAAGTTTGATACTTGTAATCCAAAATTCTTTAAGAGTTAAACCCTATGATTAAAGTTTTAGGAAGAGGTAAATGGACTACTTGTAAAATGGCAAACTCTGAAATTCAAATTGAATTGCAAATTCAACTACTAGATGAAATCATTAAACACAACTTTGAAAAACAATACTGATTTAAACACTACATTTGGTTTCACTCATTCAAGGATACTTAGATTATTTGTCTTTTTCTTACATGAGTGTGTAAGATATATATTTTATAAAAACTTTTGACTTCTGATATAGTATTTTAAAAATTCAAACAAGATAATTCTTAATGATATAATTGGAGCATATATACTAACATTTAGGATTATTTAAGTTAGATGAGGTATGGGGAAGATGGCAGTGAAGTAGGAGGACCCTAGACTCATCTCATCCCACAAATACAACTAGATAACTATCAAATCATCCTAAATATCCAGAAACTGACCTGAAGCCTGGCAGAACACACCACAACTAAAGGTAGAGAAGCAAGACTTAAAGCCTGAAGTTTTAAAGGTCAGCGAGCTTGGCTGTGATAGAACCTAGAAGGCATTACACTGGTCTTGGAGAGAAGGCAGGCAAAAAACCTACAGACATGCAGCAAGGAAACAGCAATCTGAAGAGTGCCAGGGGCACACAGTGGGGAGATTATTCGCTCATCACAGAGTGCATCCCAGAGAAGGAGAAACAGAGACCCCCTCTGGGAACAAAGGAACTGTCTGGCACCATTCCCAAACCCCACCCCCACCCCCCAGCATAAGCACAGGACCATCTGGGGGACCCAGTGCAGCATTGACATTTGTTACCTAACTTGCTTATGCCACGCTCCACTCCCATGCTCCTGTGGAACCACCCCTCCCAGTCCTGCTTGCCTGAGTCCCAGTGATGTGGGCCTCCTCACCCACAGGACTGACCTAAACCCCTGCTCACACCCCATCTCTGAACAGGGGAGTTTTGCAGAGCCTGTTTTGGTGGCAGTGGGGTCAGGTCTCATTTCACAAACAGACCAGAGCACACCTACTTAAAATGCTCTACATTCAAGCCAGGGACCACTGCCCACAAAGGGCAAGGAGAGTCTCTACAGACTGCTCGCCTGAAGGATAAAATAGCCAGAACAAAGCAGCAGCGCACACAGCACACATTAGAGACACTCCTGGAAGTGCCAGGCCCTGGGCAACAGGGGACACTACATGGCAGGGCACTGTAAGACCTCTTCTTCATAAATTCATTACCCTCAAGAACAGAAGATATAGCTGAATTTACTAACACACCGAAACAGGCATAAAGGCTTAGACAAAATGAGAAGACAGAGAAATTTATCCCAAATGAAAGAACAGGACAAGGCAATGGCCAGAGATCCAAATGAAACAGATATAAGTAACATGCCTGATGGAAAATTTAAAGTAATGATCCTAAGGATGCCCACTGGACTTGAGAAAAGAGTGGAAGACATGATAGAGACCTTAACACAGAGATAAGAAATAACATAGCAGAGATAAAGGGCTCAGTAAATGAAATGAGAAACAAGCTTGACAGAATGAATAGCAGGCAAGAAGCAGCAGAGAAATGAATGACTTAGAAGACAGAGTAATGGAAAGTAGTCAAGCAGAGAAAGAAAGAAGGAAGAAAGGAAGGAAGGAAGGAAGGAAGGAAGGAAGGAAGGAAGGAAGGAAGGAGAAAGAAAGAAAGAAAGAAAGAAAGAAAGAAAAAGAAGAAAGAAAGAAAGAAAGAAAGAAAGAAAGAAAGAAAGAAAGAAAAAGAAAGAATGAAAGAAAGAAAGAGAAAGAAAGAAAGAAAGAAAGAAAGAAAGAAAGAAAGAAAGAAAGAAAGAAAAAGAAGGAATTATGCAAGATGAGAATAGACTTAGGGAACTCAGTGACTTCATCAAATATAATAACATTCATTTTATAGGAATCCTAGAAGAGAGTAAGGGGGCAGAAAATTTATAACTTAAATAATATCTGAAAACTTTCCCAATCTGGGGAGGGAAATAGATATCCAGATCTAGGAGGCACAGAGAACTCCCATCAAAATCAACAAAAGCAGATCCACACCAAGACATATTATAATTAAATTTGTAAAATATAGTGAAAAAGAAAAAAAACACAAATATATATATATGTGTATATATGCATATATTTAAAGTATATATATATATATTTAAAGCAGTAAGACAAAAGAAGACATCAGCTTCTGAGGGAAAACCCATAAAGCTAGTACGGGATTTTTCAGCAGAAACTTCAGCAGAAACTTTCCAAGCCAGTAGGGAGAGGCATGATGTATTCAAAGTGCTGAGTGAGAAAAATCTGCAGCCAAAAATACTTTATCCACCAAGGCTATCATTCAGAATAGAAGGAGACATAAAGAGTTCCTCAGACAAATAAAAACTAAAGGAGTTCATGACCACTAAACTAGCCCTGCTAGAAATATTAAAAGGGACTCTTTGAGCTGAAAGAAGAGACAAAAAATGACACTATAAAGGTAGGAAACACAAAAGCAGTGAAAATAAATATGTATGTAAAAAATCAGTTAAGGAACTCAGCATATACTTAAAATATGGGGAGGGAAGGAGTAAAGAATGGGTTCAAACTTAAATGACCATCAACTTAATAAAGACTGTTATATATGCAGAAGAGGATATATACAAACCTAATGGTAATCATAGATCAAAAACCACTAATAAACATGCAAACGAAGGAGAAAGAAATTCAGATATATCACTAAAGAAAATCAGCAAACCATCAAAGAAAGAAAGACAAGAAAGGATCAGAGAAAATCTTTAGAAACAACCACAAAACAAGTAATAAAATGGCAATAAATACATATCTATTAATAATTAATTTGAATGTAAGTGGACTAAATGCTCCAATCAAAAGACATAGGGTGCAATATGGATAAAAAAACAAGACCCATATGTATGCTGCCTACATTTTTCTAAATTAGTCTCCTGAGGCAAGGGAAACAAAAGCAAAAATGAACTATATTGGGACTACATTAAAAGAAAAAGTTCTGCACAGCAAAGGAAACAATCAGCAAAACTGAAAGACAACCTACTGAATGGGAGAAGATATTTGCAAGTAAAGGGTTAGTATACAAAAGATATAAAGAACTTATAAAGTTCAACACCCAAAAACCAAATAATCCAATTAAAAATGGGCAGAAGACATAAGCCAGACATTTCTCCAAAAGAGACATGCAGATGGCTTACAGATACATGAAAAGATGTTTGTTACTTACCATCAGGGAAATGCAAATCAAAACTACAATGAGCTATCACCTCACACCTGTCACAATGGCTAAAATCAACAACTCAAGAAGCAACAGGTACTGGTGAAGATCTGGAGAAAGGGGAACCCTCTTGCACTGTTGGTAGCAATGCAAACTGGTACAGCCTTGTGGAAAACAGTATGGAGGTTCTTCATAAAGTTAAAAATAGAACTACCCTATGATCCAGCAACCTCACTACTGGGTAATTACCCTAAGAATACAAAAACACTAATTCAAAGGGATACATACACCCGTACATTTATAGTAGCATCATTTATGGTAGCCAAGATATGGAAACAGCCAGGTTCCACCAATTGATAAATGGATAAAGATGTGGTATATATTTATAATGAAATATTCAGTCATAAAAATGAATGAAATCTTCCCATTTGCAACAACATGGATGAAGCTAGAGAATATAATGTTAAGCACAGTCAGGTAAAGACAAATACCATATGATTTCACTCATATGTGGAACTGAAGAAATGAAACAAATGAGCAAAGGGGAAAAGAGAGAGAGAGAGAAAGAGACATCAAGAAACAAACTCTCAATTATAGAGAACAAACATGGTTACAGAGGGGAGGTGGGTGGGGAGATTAATGATGTCTCTTTCCCCAAATCATAAAAAATGGAGGGAGGGAGAAACAACAAGTAATAATGAGATGATGAAGGTGAAACTGGTATGTGTGTGTAAATTGATTTATACCACGGAACTAAGTAGTATTTCAGGAATTGGAGGCATTATGCACAGCACAGAATGAACATATGGAGAGTGTAGCAGTGGAAAAGAAGCATAAAATCTAACTTTTACATTCATATTTAAATCTTGAACTCTCAGTGAGGAAATGCTCCTCTACTAAGCAAGAGAGAAGGCTCCAAGGATGATAGTGGTAATGCACCATGATGAAAACAGTAATGAAGTTTCTTTGATATGTGAGGAAACATGTTCTTTAATCCACACAAGGCCCAACCTTCCCAGGAAGAATGTTGAAGGATATTTCTCAAGAGAAAAACCAGTAAGTAATGATAACTTGACTTCAATTTTTTTCCATGTAAAATGCAGTATACTGGCTCTGTTCTCCTAGATTTATAAACCACATTCCTCAGATTCCCTTATAAATAAGTCTCTGGATTGAAACGGTAACCTCACAATTCACTAAAATTTGAAAAAATAGAAATGGGGTAGAAATTATCTTTCTGGTGTTGATGCCATATAGGCAATGTTAGTTTTGAAGTATGATTGTTGAGAAAGTTCATGGCATCCTGACCCAGGGGCACAGTGTCTACTCATCATCACCATCATAGATGTGCAAGTTCATTGTAATAGCAGCAGTGACGTCCTGCCTAATGTTACAGGTATCATCCTGTGTCTTTGAACTAAACAGTCCAAAATAATCAGGCTGTCTTTTCCTCCTCCAGATGTTCAACCAAAATTTCAACTATCTAATCCCTTCTGAAATTCCTTGCGACTTACCAAGGGGTTTATATAACCTGCACTGAACCCAACTGATAGAATCATTAAGTTCATTAAATATCTCTTTTTTCCTTTTTTTTAAAAATATTTTTATTACATTATGTTAGTCACCATACAGTACATCCGTGGTTTTTGATGTAAAGTTCGATGATTCATTAGTTGCGTATAACACCTAGTGCACCATGCAATACGTGCCCTCCTTACTACCCATCACCAGCCTATCCCATTCCCCCACCCCCCTCCCCTCTGAAGCCCGCAGTTTGTTTCTCAGAGTCCATAGTCTCTCATGCTTCATTAAATATCTTACATTGAAGACCAGCGAGTATACCCCTAGCTCTCCCAGATACACACACACACACACACACACACACACACATTCTTAGTTGATACACATAGGCAGAGATTGTAATCAGTTCTTTTATGCTTCACAATTTAATATGAATGAAAAAGCAGGGAGCTCATACTATATGAGCTAAAATTCTCACCATCATTCATTACTTGCGCACAAGTAATGAATCATGGAACTTTGCATCAGAGACTGGGGATGTGCTGTATGGTGACTAACATAATATAATAAAAATATTATTTAAAAAATATAAATAATAAATAAATAAATAAATAAATAAATAAAATTCTCACCATAATAATAGTAAGAAAATGTTCTATATAAAATTGAGTCAAGAGAACAAAAATATTTAGAAATATGGAGGTAAATACCACTGAAAATACCCGTATGTACCAGTGAAAGTATTTGATTCTAGAAGCAGGTGAAATAACAGGGACATTGGGAGATTGATATGAAACTTTCAACAGTATTTGAATTTTTAGATTATTTACCTGAAGCGTTGGATTAAAAAATTAAAAAGGAAAGAGAGCAGTGTTGAAATGACTATACCTAATTGTAATAGCAAACCTTGTCCTATTTAAATGCATGTATATTACTGTGCACTCCATTTATAGATAGTAGCTCATTGAGACGCTACTAGTAGTGGTAAATTTCTCAATATATTTTAAATACAGAGATGTTATATGTAATATATGTAACACTTACAATATGTATAGAGTCATAAAGTGACTACTTTCTAATCTAAGACTATTTGTTTAAAATTATAGGTAATTGGTTTAGGAAAAATCATTATAGTAAGTGTTACAACTTTAGACAATATGATAATGGATTTTATATAAAATAGAAGTCAAATGTATAAAGTGTTGCAATCAAACAACTTTTTTAAAAAACATGCCTTTTTAATATTTTTCACAATGTGGGTTTGACACTCCATACTGTTTTAGAACCTAAAGGAATCAAAATGAAAGGGTTTAAAATTGAAAGTAGAGGAGCAGTAGTTTGTTGATTTTCATTTTAAATAAAAACCTTGAGCTCTAAAGACATCAGCCAATTCCCTTGTTCCATCTCCTTTAGAGTTTCAGATGAAGTAATTGGAAAAAGTTTGTGTCTATTTGGGATAGTAACCAAAAGGTATCTATTTCCCAATTTTTATTTCTTATTTATTTTTTTAAAAGATTTTATTTATTTATTTATTTATTTGTCAGAGAGAGAGAGAGAGCACAAGCAGGGGGAGGTGCAGAGGGAGAAGCAGGCTTCCCACTGAACAAGGAGCCCGATGCGGGACTCAATCCCAGGACCCTGGAATCATGACCTGAGCCAAAGGCGGATGCTTAGCTGACTGAGCCACCCAGGCGTCTCTATTTCCCAATTTTTGAAATAGAACTTCCTCTACTCTTGACGATGTATGACAAGAGATAACAAAAATACCATTAATCTGCCTATATGACTCCAAGCACAATCGACTAAAGTTATTACTTATCTATTGTCAGTTACATAAAATATCTTTTATTGAAGATTTCTGTGTTCTAGACTATAAAGGCATGGTTTGTTTTACGTTTATTTTTCTTTCTAAAATGATGTTTAATTTCTTAAATATAGGAATCTATTATTTTTGAAATATGTAATATCAGTGCTTATAAGTAGAATAAGTGACTTATATAAGCCATATTAATTTTGATAAACACTAGAAGTCCATGAAATACAGTTTTAGGACTATTAACATCTTCTCAGTCTCCAAGGCATTCAGGATGCCACAGTATGACGATTTTTGAATTAACAGGAGGAAAGTAAAAAAGTATGCTATGTGTTTAGATGTGAAGAAGATAAATATAATCATGGCATCTGGATGCTAGTGGGGAATCACCCCACTGTGACTCTTGACTGAGAATAATTGGCTGAATGAGTGGATCTGAGGACATGCAATAGATTATATTCCTGGGGATGGGTGAACTTTGTAACCTTATCATTGGTGAC
The DNA here is from genome assembly GCF_002007445.2 of Ailuropoda melanoleuca. Lineage (NCBI taxonomy): Eukaryota > Metazoa > Chordata > Mammalia > Carnivora > Ursidae > Ailuropoda > Ailuropoda melanoleuca. Next base: position 128,873,681 of record NC_048220.1, read on the forward strand.
TGTTTTTGTAAAGAAAGTCTAAATATTAAAAAAATTAGTTGCAAAATCTATAATGGTGTAAAATTAATAATGGTGTAAAAATAATACAATTTAATATTGTTTTTATTGGTCAAACTATTCACTTTTATTCTCTCTCATTTATATTTATATACATATATATATAAAACATAGAGAGAAAATGGGGGGAGGGGCAGAGGGAGAGAAAGAGTCTAAAAGAGGCTCCATGCCCAGCGCAGAGCCCAACCTGGGGCTGAATCTCACAACCCTGAGAAAATGACCTGAGACAAAATCAACAGTCAGACTCTTAACCGACTGAGCCACCCAAGCACCTCTCTCATTAATATTTTTATTTAAAATATATTTAAAATAAGTTTTTTACAAAATAAATAAAATATTAAAGAGCATGTCTATAAATTTTATACTGATAACTAGTTTACACTAATTGTTAAATATGTTAATATCATTATATACCTAAAATGACTACTTTCTTATTTGTAACACTCTGATATCAATGTAATGATAATTTTGTTCATCTTAAAAGACTTGACTTCATTTTAAAATTAGTTCCACAATCCTATAAACTGTGTTCATAAAATTTGGCAGGATTATCTGGTAATAGGGCATGGAGAGAATGAGTGCTTACACTTTCAGAAGACAATTATAATTCACAAAGAAATTGATAACATATTTGAAGGTACTAAAAAATGAGCAAAGGAAAGGCAAAACTTTAAAAGAGTGTATAATGGAAATATTGTTAGTGTATCAGGTAAGAACTAAAAACTGTAGGTTTTTTTCTGGGATCTTCCCCAGACTCTTCTCATGGGGAAAACTGTAGTCTTATAAAGTCTGGGGAAGATAATAGATTTTACAACAGTGAGCCACTGGAAATTTAAAGGGAACATTCTGGAAGTGAGAGAGCTACAGACAGTTTGAGATCCAAAATCGAAATATGAAGTCTATTTAATCCCTGACTGATGGGTAAATTTTGTATGCCATGGGAAACACCGGGGAGCCTGCTGAAAAGCAGAGAGAAAGCCATACACATCTCAGGTGGCAGCAAGTGAAAGCCTTCTGGATTGAGATGGAAATTAGCTGTTCTTGGTTGTGAAGGACATGAAAATATAGGGAGGACCCAGTGACAAGAGAACTACAGAAAGACAAAGTCCAAAAGTCTTGAAGTCTGTACAGATCCTTAATTCACTGGTAGACTAAGAAGTGGCAGGGAAGATCTCCACATAAAGAGGTCAAATTAGATTAGGAGAGATATTTATTTTCTGCATATGGTGGAGGAAGCAGATTTTATAGTTTGAGACCATTCAAGGTCACTATCTCGTATCCCAATAATCCAGGAATTCATAAAAAAAAAAGTCACAGTTATGGATGGGTTCAGTTCTCAACCAGAAAATGTCCAGTTCTCAACCAGAAAATAATAGACATGAAAAGACTCAAGTAATTATCACTTATAATCAGGAAAGAAAGCAGTCAATAGACAGTGACTCTATGTGCCCCCAGACTTTGGATTTCACAGATAAATAAAAAATACACAAAGAATTTAAGGTAAAGATGATATAATATGAGTAGAGCTAGAAAGTTTGCATTAGTTTTTTTTGTTGCTGTAACAAAGTACTATAAATTTGGTAACTTAAAACAATACAAATTTATTATTTGATAGCTTCGGGGTTATAAATTTGAAACCAGTTTACTGGGATAAAGTCAAGTTGTAGGGAGAGCTGGTTCCTCTGCATGTAAGAGGGAAAATCCTTTCCTTGCCTCTTCCACTTCTTTTTCTTTTTTAAAGGATTTTATTTATTTATTTGAAAGAGAGACAGTGAGCAGGCATGAGCAGGGGGGAGAAGCAGACTCCCCACCGAGCAGGGAGCCCAATGTGGAGCTTTAACCCAGGACCCTGAGATCATGACCTGAGCCAAAGGCAGCCACTTAACCAACTGAGCCGCCCAGGCAGCTGGCCTCTTCCACTCCTAAAGCCTTCCAAGATTCCATGGCTCTTGGTCATATCATTCAAATCTCTTTTCCTGATTTCACATCAGCTTCTCCTCTACTACACCAAATCTCCCTTACTTCTCTCCTATAAGGACACTGGTGATTATAATTAGGGACTACACAGGAAATCCAGGAAATCCTCCATCTCAAAATCCTTAACTAAATCACATATGCAAATTCCTTTTAGCCACATGATATTTGTAGGTTCTGAGGATAAGTACATGGACACCTTGGGGGACAATTATACAGTTTATCGCAAAACCAGAGAGAAAATACAAATATATACCAAATGAAAATTCTAGAGCCGAAAATTAAATGTGTTCTCTTGTAAGCTTTTAGTGTTACCATATCTAATATATATCAACTTCTATCATCATTCTTTGGGACACAAGAGACCAATACAAGTGATCATCTCCACATTTTACCACTGAATTTCTTAAATAGACTTCATTTTTTAAAGATNAAACACCGGGGAGCCTGCTGAAAAGCAGAGAGAAAGCCATACACATCTCAGGTGGCAGCAAGTGAAAGCCTTCTGGATTGAGATGGAAATTAGCTGTTCTTGGTTGTGAAGGACATGAAAATATAGGGAGGACCCAGTGACAAGAGAACTACAGAAAGACAAAGTCCAAAAGTCTTGAAGTCTGTACAGATCCTTAATTCACTGGTAGAGTAAGAAGTGGCAGGGAAGATCTCCACATAAAGAGGTCAAATTAGATTAGGAGAGATATTTATTTTCTGCATATGGTGGAGGAAGCAGATTTTATAGTTTGAGACCATTCAAGGTCACTATCTCGTATCCCAATAATCCAGGAATTCATAAAAAAAAAAGTCACAGTTATGGATGGGTTCAGTTCTCAACCAGAAAATGTCCAGTTCTCAACCAGAAAATAATAGACATGAAAAGACTCAAGTAATTATCACTTATAATCAGGAAAGAAAGCAGTCAATAGACAGTGACTCTATGTGCCCCCAGACTTTGGATTTCACAGATAAATAAAAAATACACAAAGAATTTAAGGTAAAGATGATATAATATGAGTAGAGCTAGAAAGTTTGCATTAGTTTTTTTTGTTGCTGTAACAAAGTACTATAAATTTGGTAACTTAAAACAATACAAATTTATTATTTGATAGCTTCGGGGTTATAAATTTGAAACCAGTTTACTGGGATAAAGTCAAGTTGTAGGGAGAGCTGGTTCCTCTGCATGTAAGAGGGAAAATCCTTTCCTTGCCTCTTCCACTTCTTTTTCTTTTTTAAAGGATTTTATTTATTTATTTGAAAGAGAGACAGTGAGCAGGCATGAGCAGGGGGGAGAAGCAGACTCCCCACCGAGCAGGGAGCCCAATGTGGAGCTTTAACCCAGGACCCTGAGATCATGACCTGAGCCAAAGGCAGCCACTTAACCAACTGAGCCGCCCAGGCAGCTGGCCTCTTCCACTCCTAAAGCCTTCCAAGATTCCATGGCTCTTGGTCATATCATTCAAATCTCTTTTCCTGATTTCACATCAGCTTCTCCTCTACTACACCAAATCTCCCTTACTTCTCTCCTATAAGGACACTGGTGATTATAATTAGGGACTACACAGGAAATCCAGGAAATCCTCCATCTCAAAATCCTTAACTAAATCACATATGCAAATTCCTTTTAGCCACATGATATTTGTAGGTTCTGAGGATAAGTACATGGACACCTCGGGGGACAATTATACAGTTTATCGCAAAACCAGAGAGAAAATACAAATATATACCAAATGAAAATTCTAGAGCCGAAAATTAAATGTGTTCTCTTGTAAGCTTTTAGTGTTACCATATCTAATATATATCAACTTCTATCATCATTCTTTGGGACACAAGAGACCAATACAAGTGATCATCTCCACATTTTACCACTGAATTTCTTAAATAGACTTCATTTTTTAAAGATTTTATTTATTTATTTATTTACTTACTTACATGACAGAGAGAGGGAGAGAGAGAGAGTACAAGCAGAGGGAGCGGTAGAGGGAGAAGCAGTCTCCCTGCTGAGCAGGGACCCCGATGTGGGGCTTGATCCCAGTACCCTGGGATCATGATCTGAGGCTAATAAGGCAGACACTTAACCAACCATGCCACCCAGGTGCCCCTAGGCTTTACTTTTTGTAGCAGCTTTAGGTTCACATCAAAACTGAATAGAAAGTACAGAGATTTCCCATATAAGCCCTTCCCCCTATATACACACAGCCTCCCCCCACCCACTATCAACATACCCACCAGACTGGTACATCTTTTACAATTACTGAACCTACACTGATACATGATTACCACTCAAAGCCCATAGTTTACATTCGGGTTCACTCTTGCCATAAATTGTATGGATTTTGACAAATGTATACGGACACGTATCTACCATTGTAGTATCAGCAGAACAGTTTCACTGCCNTTAAGGTAAAGATGATATAATATGAGTAGAGCTAGAAAGTTTGCATTAGTTTTTTTTGTTGCTGTAACAAAGTACTATAAATTTGGTAACTTAAAACAATACAAATTTATTATTTGNTGCTGACTCATCTTGTCTTCCCCCTTCTGCTATTGCCTCTACATCCCCCATCACTGATCTTCACAGCTTCTCCTCAAATCCAGATCATTCTTCAATGATCTCTAAAGTAACAAAAAGTAAACAAATATACAAAAACAAAGTAAGGAAAACAACCCCTAACNGCCTCTTCCACTTCTTTTTCTTTTTTAAAGGATTTTATTTATTTATTTGAAAGAGAGACAGTGAGCAGGCATGAGCAGGGGGGAGAAGCAGACTCCCCACCGAGCAGGGAGCCCAATGTGGAGCTTTAACCCAGGACCCTGAGATCATGACCTGAGCCAAAGGCAGCCACTTAACCAACTGAGCCGNTTCTGGTTCGAGTTATTTAATTCTGGATGTTTCTTCTCAATCACTTTTTCAAATTCCTCATTCACTTGACCTATAATTAATATTTTCCAGGCTTTAAACATGAGCCGCATCTTTTCTCTCTCTATATATTTTTTCTTANGCCCAGGCAGCTGGCCTCTTCCACTCCTAAAGCCTTCCAAGATTCCATGGCTCTTGGTCATATCATTCAAATCTCTTTTCCTGATTTCACATCAGCTTCTCCTCTACTACACCAAATCTCCCTTACTTCTCTCCTATAAGGACACTGGTGATTATAATTAGGGACTACACAGGAAATCCAGGAAATCCTCCATCTCAAAATCCTTAACTAAATCACATATGCAAATTCCTTTTAGCCACATGATATTTGTAGGTTCTGAGGATAAGTACATGGACACCTCGGGGGACAATTATACAGTTTATCGCAAAACCAGAGAGAAAATACAAATATATACCAAATGAAAATTCTAGAGCCGAAAATTAAATGTGTTCTCTTGTAAGCTTTTAGTGTTACCATATCTAATATATATCAACTTCTATCATCATTCTTTGGGACACAAGAGACCAATACAAGTGATCATCTCCACATTTTACCACTGAATTTCTTAAATAGACTTCATTTTTTAAAGATTTTATTTATTTATTTATTTACTTACTTACATGACAGAGAGAGGGAGAGAGAGAGAGTACAAGCAGAGGGAGCGGTAGAGGGAGAAGCAGTCTCCCTGCTGAGCAGGGACCCCGATGTGGGGCTTGATCCCAGTACCCTGGGATCATGATCTGAGGCTAATAAGGCAGACACTTAACCAACCATGCCACCCAGGTGCCCCTAGGCTTTACTTTTTGTAGCAGCTTTAGGTTCACATCAAAACTGAATAGAAAGTACAGAGATTTCCCATATAAGCCCTTCCCCCTATATACACACAGCCTCCCCCCACCCACTATCAACATACCCACCAGACTGGTACATCTTTTACAATTACTGAACCTACACTGATACATGATTACCACTCAAAGCCCATAGTTTACATTCGGGTTCACTCTTGCCATAAATTGTATGGATTTTGACAAATGTATACGGACACGTATCTACCATTGTAGTATCAGCAGAACAGTTTCACTGCCCACTGCCGGAAAAAACCTCTGTGCTCTGCTGACTCATCTTGTCTTCCCCCTTCTGCTATTGCCTCTACATCCCCCATCACTGATCTTCACAGCTTCTCCTCAAATCCAGATCATTCTTCAATGATCTCTAAAGTAACAAAAAGTAAACAAATATACAAAAACAAAGTAAGGAAAACAACCCCTAACTCTCCAGTTACCCCTTTATTGCTTTTATTTTCATATCAAAACCATTAAACTTTCTTTCTTCCTTACTTGATTTCATTTCTCAACTCTCAAGAGTATTCCTCATCACTTCATTCCTTATGAACCATGTGATTCTCTGGGCTCCTTATTCTGGTTCGAGTTATTTAATTCTGGATGTTTCTTCTCAATCACTTTTTCAAATTCCTCATTCACTTGACCTCTAATTACTATTTTTCCAGGCTTTAAACATGAGCCGCATCTTTTCTCTCTCTATATATTTTTTTCTTTTTTGTTGACTCCATCATCTTCCATTTTTTACATATTTACTTACACATTGATGGCTTCTGATTAAAAGATATTTTTAGACCTAAACTTTTGGCTCTTTTTATGCTAAATCATTACTTCTTATCTTAACTGGCTGTTCCATAAACACATAAATTTAATATACCCAGAATTGTGCCTCTTGTTTTTAACAACTAAACATGTCCTTATCCTATTTTCCCCATTTCAACAAAGGCCATTGTCGTTCACACAGTTGTTCAAGTAGAGATATTTTGCTTACTAGCTATATGCCAGGTGTTTTGAGTATTTGACTATTCTTTATAACATACAACTTTTTGAATTAGATATAATCATTATCATTTTAAAAACTAGGAACTCTTTGGTCAGAAGGCTTTAGATGAGTTTCCAAGGTCACATAGATTTTACACCAAAAAACTTACCCCTCCCATGCTACTTTCCACTGATAACTATATAAAATTTTTGGTATAACACATTTTAAAAGAAACATAATATGATTCATGATTTCAAATTCATTTTTCTCTTCAAATGAGGCATCTGGGATTCTGGGCATTTATTCTAGCAATTATTCCATTGCTCAAAATATTTTAAGCTCCTCATTGCATACGGGTATGTTTTGCATTGTTTTTTTAAAGGATCAAAAATCTAGCAAGTATATTTTTTTAAGAATTATTCTGCTATGAGATAGATCTAAAAGCATTTAAAAACTTATAATTATGGAGTTTTTAATCAAAAATGCAAAAATAAAAATTAAAGATACAATTTAAAGCATTGAATTATTTAGATGTGTTTATGTATGTTTGTATTCAAATATGTTTTCGTTCAATGTAGTCATTGTGAGAGATATATGTGCATTCCAATAATGCTACTTTGCTTAAGTATTTTTCTAATCATTTTTTAGAATTGTCTAATCTGATAGTAGCTATAAAAATTATTCATAAATTTGTATTCACCTCTAATATTTGAATATAGAATTGTATATTCTAAATTACAAAAAAGGACTTCTCTAGACTTCTCTAATTAGTCATGCATTTTTATCTACATGTTTATGCACTAAACTGTACAGGGCAAAATACAATGCAATTGGGTGTGAGAAACTAATTGGTTTTAATCAGTAATTTAGAGCCAGTAAGGTGCTAGCTAGCTGTCCTCCTGTGTATTGTTAGGTAAATGAGTTCCTACCTGGCTGATGTTTTAGAAGGAATAGTTACAGGCTTTATTTGGTGATTGTACAACTTCTGCTGAGATGCTACCTATAGACTTCAAGCTTGAAGGAAAGAAAATCTCACACGTTCTCAGGAATGTGTTCTTGCTTTTTATTTTTATTTTTTTAAAGATTTTATATATTTATGTATTTTAGAGATAAAGAGAGAGCAAGGTGAGGAGCAGAGGCAGAGGGACAAGAAGGCTCCACGCTTAGCTTGGAGCCCAACACAGGGCTTGACTTGAGGCTCGACCTCATGACTGTCAACCTCAGGACACTGAGACCATGACCTGAGCTGAAATCAAGAGTTGGACACTCAACTGACTGAACCACTAGATGCCCCTGTTCTTGCTTTTTAAAAAGCTGCTTAATCCAGGGGAGCCTAGGTTGCTCTGTAGTTTGAGCATCTGAGTCTTGGTTTTGGGCTCAGGTCATGATCTCCGGGTCATGAGATCAAGCCCTGCATGGGGCTCCATGCTCAGTAGGGAGTCTGCTTGAGATTCTCCCTCTCACCCTCTGCCGTTCCCTCTGTCCCTCCCCCTGCTTGTGCTCCCTGACCTCTCTCTCAAAAAAAGGAAAGAAAAAAAAAAAGCTGCCTAATTCATTCCAGAAAGAAAGAGGGAAAATAAATCTTAATATTATACATCTTTGAAGAGATGAGGCTAGTTAAAATAGAAATAACAATAATAACTACCCTTTTATTATTTTCTAGCCATTCTGTGCACTTTAGAGATTTTACCTAATACTTCCCTTTCCATACGATATTTTTTAGTTATTCCTTCTTCCCTATTTTAAAGATAATCAAAGTGAAATTTATGCTAAGAAAGTTAGCCAAGTTTATGTAGTTAATAAGTGGGGAATCAGTAAACAGATCTAGGTCTATCTGCATCCAAATCCAAGGGAAAAATAAAAGAGAGAGAAAGAAAAACAATGTTTAACTTGGTTTAATCTATCATTCCCTAAATTACTTAACTATGGAAAACTTTTTCACTCTAAATGGACATGAAAAGCTAATTCACCCAGATTTCCATTCAAAAGCTGATTAGCAAAATTAGATTACCCAAACATGAATGTAATTAACATTTACATATTATTTTTATGTTAAAATTTATTTTAAAATTCATTGGGGGGGGCACCTGGCTGACTCAGTCGGTAGAGTATGAAAATTTCTCTCTTCTATTTTTAAGATTAATTAATTTATTTGAGAGAAAGAGAGAGAGAGAGAAGGAGTGAGAGCACAGGTGGATAGTCAGAGAGAGCCTGAAGGGGTATCTGCACTGAGCTCAGAGCTGGACAAGGGGCTTGAACCCATGACCCTCAGATCACCACCTGAGTGGAAACCAAGAGTCATACACTTTATTGACTGCACCCACCCAGGCACCCCAAAGAGCATGAAACTCTTGATCTCAAGGTCATGAGTTCAAGCCCCATGTTGGGTGTGGAGCGTACTTTTAGAAAAATCATTTTTTTGGAACTCAGACAAGCATAATTCATATTGATATTATATATGGAGTGACAATGTGCTCCCGGGCCAAACTTTAGTTAGGCTACTCTAAGCCCTTTTCACAACTGGGCCTGGACCTTGGCCCCATGCTTTGCCAGGCCTGCATAGCCCAGTTTCAGCAAAAATTCTGTTAGGTCATTTTAGAAAGAATCCCCATATCTGATCACCCTGGCCTGCCCTTAGCAAGAATCCTTTTAGGTCTATTTAGCAAGAATTCTAATTTTCCATCCACTGACCCGCTCAACATGGTCCTTGGACATAAATCCCCTCTTGTCCTTGTTCCGTCTGGAGTCATACCCAATCTCTCTCCCATTTTGCAACAGTCTTGACACCCGTTGCAATCATCACACGTTGTCTTCCATACAGGTGGTCACAGGTGTCAGAACAATTTTTCTTTATAGATGTTAAAATATATAAACTACAACATGGAGGCTGAATGTTTCTGGAAAAAGTATTAGGCACATTTTTACAATGATAATACAATCCAAATAGGAGTAAAAATATTAAAATGACCATTAAATTTGGCTAACATTCAAAATTAATGAAACTTATCTATGTGAACTAGGGTAGATGCGACCAGAGCTCATTGGCAGAGGAGGGCAGTAGATGACAGGAAATATTTGACCACATTATACTCAATAAATATGTGATTAAAGAAGGGGGGCACAGAGAATAATCTAGGTAGTTTGGTTGATTAAGAGCAATCAAAGCTTAAAAGGAATAACCTAAGAGGAAAATTAGGAAGATATTTCACAATATTTCAGTGCCAGATAAATACTGTCTGACCACTCATGAAAGTTCCCATCTTTTTCAACCTGTGTGAATGACTGGAAAGCAACTGTGTTCTTCGAATCTTAACATGATTAATAATTTGCATGAATATTTAAAATTTGATGGGAAGAACCATTTTAGATTTTATATCACCTGTTTGTACAAATTTAAAAAATTTATTCTCAATACTTTTACAAACCATTTTTACAAGGCATTCAATTATGCTATCTTGTCCCCATAGAATTAAAAAATATAAGGTCACAATTTGAACTTTTGAATGAGTTCATTAATGTGTTTCTCTGTATCGAAAAATTGATTTTAATCCATAATTATCAGATCAGTTTGGAAAATTCTTAGGAGTATATCTGGATATAATTTACCTGAAAGGAAGATGTTTTTCCAATATTCTAAAAGGAATGCATTTTATAAAAGTGGACAATATATACCATATTCAATAACGTTCATCCCCTAACTCAGCGAATTTTAAATATTTTCTTCAATCTTACATGAGGATAAATTGAGCAGGGTAAAAATAGTGTTCCATGTCCCATTTTGGGATCTTCAATGGAAATTTTAGTTACAGTTTGGGGGGGGGCTGCATTGCTTCTATAGAAGAAGAATGAACAAGTCATATAAATGTTTATCTACAGAAATAGCAATATCCCTATATGTATCTTATTTCCAATCATAAGGTGTCAGATTTCTAAAACAAAATTGTATGTGTATTCTAATAGATACACAGAATGAATAATAGCTTTCCTGAGATTTGTTTCACATTAATCCCTTTGTGTGCTAGGTGGTGTTAGAATAGGTATAAATGAAACAAGATTGACCATGAGCTAAAAATTGTTGAAACCAGGTGGTGAGTACATGGTGTTTTTTAAAAATATATTATAACCTTCACTTTTGCATTTTTTGAAAATCTTAGAAAAGATCTAAGTGGCATTTGATATTTTTATGTAATGGTTTCTTCACTCTTTGGTATATCAGATTAAAAATTTGTTTTATCCAAGATATTTTTTTTCCAAAACTATGTTTCTAATATTATTACTTCTTTCAAACTCCACTAACACCACAGTACAACATTCAGCAGTCCCTGCTTTTCTGTCTAAGTACAGCTTCCACACACACACACAGACATCCCCTGTTCAAAAAATTTAATCAAATCGGTGGCTCTTGAGATGGGAGAATATTTCTCTATTGGTACATGGACCCTTGTAGTTCCTACCTTCTCATGATGCTGTGTGTTCCTTCGCTTGACAGACCTCAACCCACTGACCTCCATTCAGGTTCACTGAATGGTCCTCATGTATGGTCCTCATTGCAATGCATTTAATCTATCCTCTTTCTGACTAACTCCATTTTTTCCCTAATATAACAAAATTGTTACTCGTTTTTTTACTTAGATTAATAAGTAAAATCACATCTTCTTCATTCCTCCTACATAGCAATTTGAACATTTCCTTTCTTAGCAATTTTCAAAATTGATTATAATTATTTATATATTATTTGTCTGTATAAATTGTGACTGTTCTGTTCAATACTGTATCCCATTGGAAATACCAGTGTCTTGCAGATGGTGTGGGCACTCAATAAACATCTTTAAAACCTTAATAGAAGTCTATTCAATGACTGCCTTGGGCCAAGAGGATGTTGTATCAGAAAGTGCAATTATATTTTAACCATGGAGTAACCATAATTTTTTGTATAAATTTATTTTTATACAGTTAGGAATTACTTATCAATATATTACATATTTATCTTATTTGTTTATCCACTAACTCAAGGAGAATAAACAACAAGGCAGTGTTTAACTCATGAACTTTCGTGATAGTTCATTGCATTGTAAGTTCATGAACTTGCAAACTCATGAATTTGCAAATATGTGTGAAGGCAAACTATACAGACAGTTAATAAATTAAACTCATGGAGTCAAATTTGCTCAGGCATGAGAAGTGCTAAGAAGTAAAATAAAATATTCTAAACAGACGGGCAATTTTTTAAAAGAAAATGTTGCTGTACTTATTGGTATAAATGGAAAACTTTTCTGACAAAGTAGCTTTGCATCAAACCACGGACTTATGTTAGGATGCAGGACAAGTCACTATCTGGGGTATATCTGGAGTAGAGTCCAGACCAAAGGGATTTCTGTTATGAATGTCAGGAATGAGGTTGAGAGCTTTAAGAAGAGCCAGAGGGACAGTGTGGTTGAAGAAGTGGCAGGTAATTCTCTGTCAAAGTTTGCCAGTTTTCATAACTTTAACTTAAAGGAAGAAAGGAAAGAAGGGTGAGCCTAAAACTATGCAATAGACTGTTATCTCCACTCTACATCATTTTCACACACACATTTTATTTTTTCCTCTTATTATTACTCATAAGAATAAGCTATAAATGTGACAGAGGTCTTTATTCCTCAATTAGTGCAACACCATTAACAGCCCTAGAATTTGCCTGCAGGGATAATATGCTAATGTAAACGCTTTCTTAGTTTATAGGATGTTTGGCAAATGTCGAAGTTGACATGATAACATTAGTCCTATGACTAATTTTACTGATTGTTGGTTTCCTTCTGTGACCCTCATTTTATATGTACTTAATTGGGATTGATCTGTGAAAGTTATTTGAAACTGCCTAGGAAATACATTTTCCTTTTATATGGGTATTGCATACATGCAAAATCAAAGACAAAGGAATCCGTATATTTTAAAATAAATATAAATCCCAAGGTCATGTGACAGAATAAAAATTACATGGTAGTTTTGGAGGGAGTTGTGTGATTTATATATTTAACAAATTTGGTTTAAGAAAGAGCAAAATTTAAGTAGAAATAGTATATCACTAGATGTTTTGCCTTTTTTCATTAAAATTATTACCTATAAAGACTATGAATTATTGTGGAAAAGAGTTTGGTGATTTCTTATGCATTTAAACATATGTAACATATTAAACAGGAACCTTACTGGCTACTCAAGTGCACACAAAACTTATGTGTAAATGTTTATAATACCTTAATTTATAATTGTCAATATTCCTACAGTTGAATACCACTCAGTGATACAAAAGAATTAACTATTGTGTGAAGCACACAAAATTGAATAACTTCCTAATACATTATACTAAGTAAAAGGAGCCAAACATGAAATACTGTATATTACATGATTCCATTCTCATGAATTCCTTGCAAAGCAAAACTGTAAAGACATAAAACTGATGAATGGTTGAGAGGGGCTGGGGATGGGACAAGGGATCGCCTGCAAAGGGGCACAAAAGAGTTTTTTGAGATGATTCAGATTATATATTTTAGTTATAAAAACTCATAAAAATGATGAATTTTACTGTATGTAAATTATTTGCAACCCCCCCACACACAAAAAGACCACAAAGAAAAGGATCTGTAAAGGGATAAAGTCCTCACTAACAATTAGCTAAGAATCTAGGGCAAGCAGTGTACGATTATTTCTAACTACAATCTAGGAGGAAATGAGGTAATATGGTAAAGATTGCTATTTATCAAAACTAATTTTCTTTTCTACTTGGGCACAAATTAAACTACCTTTCCTGGGCTCCCTCAGAATTTGATCAGGTCATGTGTTGAATTGTACCCAATGGAATGAGAGTTGGGAAAGTGTGTGGAATGCCCAGGTTTGGCACACACCCATGCTCGTTCTCTTTCTGCCATTTTGACAGAGAGCACAGGCTGACTCTGGAAGTTATGTGTTATTGAAGATATCATTGCCAAACAATGGAACAAATTTTGTAATTATTTTCAAAAATCAAAAATTCTCTCAGGATTGGAATTTTCTTCAAAGAGGAAAATTTGCAAGAGTGTGCAAAGACAAGCTATACATAATACCATTTCCAGTGAAACTTTAGTCCCATTAAATAATTTACTTAGTCCCATTAAATAATTCATATTCTGGAATTATGAATGATGACCATTCATTTTAGAGAGGGAGAAAAATCAAGACAAGATTTTAAACTGATTGTTTGCATACTGTTGTTATAATGAGATCACTTAAGTTAATTGTGACCTTTTATCTATATTTATTTGAAAAAAAACCCTGCAACTTCTTGTACATACGAAGTTTGTGGATAAATTGTGAGGCAGAAACACAGAAATTATAGCCATTAGATTATTCTTGGCCTATTATTTTATCAGTCATAAAGAAACAATTAGTCAAGTCACATTCAAAGAGTTAAATTCTTGTTTTTCATTATACGTGTGTGTGTGTATACATATATACATAATAATTTATATATATAAAATGGTAACATTATATACACATAAAATGGTAACATAAACAACTACTAGAGATGCAAGACTATGTTTTGGGATCAAGGAGTTCATTTATTGCAAGAATGAAGATCAAAATAATGGGACATCAATAAGAAAGCCATGAATAGTATAATCAATTAATATTTAGGTTGGGAATAGTGTAAACAAGCAGCAGTTTGATTATCCAGAAGGTGTCTCCATGTGTTAATTATCTTTGTCCAGTCAAGGCTTAGGACACTCTTTTAGATGCTGTGGGTGCTGATAAGAGTTGCCAAAGGAGACAATTTTCTAAGGACCAAAGTAAAAATACACAAAACAACAACTTAATGAAAGTACAAAGGATAGGCCAGAAGTAATCGTGTCAGAAACAGAGAGAAGCCACACCTAGTCATGCACGTGAAAGTATCTTCCCAGGTCTCCTGGGTGGCTCAGTTGGTTAAGCATCTGCCTTTGGCTCAGGTCATGATCCCAGGGTCCTGGGATTGAGTCTCAGACAGGCTCCCTGCTTAGCGGGGTGTCTGTTACTCTCTCTGACCATCCCCCTGTTCGTGCTACCCCTCTCTCTCTAATAAATAAATAAAATCTTTAAAAAAACAAAAGAAAATATCTTCCTGTTCTAGCTTTCAAATTTCTTTGACTATTTTGAAGTTGGTGCTTTCCCTGATGCAGCTGGTGTCCTATAGATGTGATTCAGCATTTGGTGACACTTGAATAAAATGAATAGTGAAAAGAAAGAGAATCAGCAAGAGTTGCTAGTAAGCAACTGCAGACTTGATGTACAAATATGAAAGATATTCTCATCTTTCTATTTATCATTCTGTCACTTGTACTCAGATTTTTTCCATTTTGTAATAACTTTATGAAACACCTAATAGAGATGTATGTGATGTTTCTCAATTTTTATGCATTTATTTTTCTTCTGAAGATTTAAACCACTGTAATTTTACACATTAATAGCTTTGGTTTACAGATGAGGGTGAAATTGAATGGTTTGACCCAAGTCATAGAATTAGTAATAATAAAGTCTGTATTTAAATAAGATAGGTGTGTTGAGTGGAGGGGAGATAGCAGATTGTTGCAAGGGCCTTTCGTGCTGAGTTTTTCTGTAACTTTATTTGCTGTCTTGGTCCACTTCTCCCGAGAAGCAGAAGCTGAAGCTAAGACACAGTTTATTTAGAGGGGTCAATATGCATTGGCAGGTGAGAAGGAAAGTAGTATAGGAAAGGGAATGCAGCCAAGAGGAAAACAGTGCAGCCGTGTCTGCAGCCAGTGACATGGGGCAATCCTGCAGGAGCACTCTGGGAAATGACGCAGAATACGTGCTTTACATGTATCATGGCCAAAAGGAATAAGAAGAGAAATAGTAGTAACCCCATACCTGTCTGGTATTGCTGAAGGTCTGCTCTGTGTAGTACATTATTTTCCAGTCACTTCTGTCCTACTTGTAGATTCACAGAGTGGGTTTCACCAAGTCAGGATATTTGTCCTACAATGACATGGTATTGACTATTGGAAGTTCCAAAAATCATAAAAAAATTCTAACAGTTATAGATTTAATTCTGACAGGTTTACCTGTCAAATCTAAGAATATATTAGAACTTTAATAATTCAAGAGAGTTAGGTAAATCTAAACGAACCATGCTATACAGGAAACAACATCTGTTTTGAAATTAACAAAAAACCCCACTCTTATTATAATTTCAGTATGGCAATCACAAGTTGTATATTCTTGTGCGTTTGTATTTTTTGGCCTTGTTTTTATTATACTGAGGAAAATTAATTCAATACTCACTTTTTGAAAATAAATGAGCAATCATTATGCTTTGTCTTAGAGTTATGAAGGTGATCAAGGCATACAGGGTTTCTACCTTAGGAAGTATAAGGAAGACAGGTAGGTAATAAGCAAATAAATAAATAACAGGTGATGATAAGGGCTGTAATGAAAATAAAAACATGTAATACTAGGAAGTGATAGAACTCCTTGATATTGAGTGTTCAAGGAAGGGATCTCTGAGAAGTTGAGACTTAAGGAGAGTAAGAAAGTAAGTCAGCCATGGAAAGCACAAGAGACAGGAAAAAATAGTGCTAAGATCCATGGCAGAGGTGAGTTCTGTGTGCTTATGGGACAAGGAAAGACCAGTGTGGCTGAATAATTTTAAACAAAGGGTTAGGGAAAGGGAAAGTAGATGAAGTTGTAAAGTTAGGCAGGGATCTGATCTGGTATTGTATAGAGCTAGGTAATCAATATAAAAGACTTTGATTTCATTCTGAACAAAACAAAAAGCTAATGAAGATTTTGAAAAAGGGTGATACATAATATAGTATCAACTATCTATCATCTATCCAACCATCCATCCATCCATCCATCCATCCATCCATCCATCCATCCACCTTCTAACTCAGGATTCAGCTTTGTCTAGAAGAGAAGGAGTAGAGATAACTGTAAGTAAGCAAATCTGGAAAACTATTTTGAGGTAGAATGAATAAGAATGAATTATATTTTGTTAAAATTTTAAGAAAGTTGAAACATACTAGAAAGAAAGAGAGAGCAAGGGCGAGAGCTTGAGTAAGAGCATGAGAGGGAGAGGAAAGGGGGGGAGGAAGAGACAGGAGGAAGAAGGCAAGGAAAGAAGGAAGAGAATGACAAAAAAAGACAGAAAACATTTTTAGGTGATCGATGACATAAAGTGTATTGGCGTATACTTTGTTGGTTGCAAGCTACAAAAGCTTTATTTGAATAAATTTAATTTTTCCTGGACAATGTACAGAAACAAATGCAGAATTGAAAGAAACAGAAGAATCAGGGAATTGAATACTATTTCTCTTGATTGATACTGACTTTACTGATTTTTTCTGTTTTCTTTTAAAGCTTTGGGTCAAATGCCAGTTCAGGACTAATGAATCAGTATGTCCAGGGGAAGAGAACTATGGTTTGATTAGTCTGATCATATGTATATTCTGTATATAGGTGGAAAATTTTCATCTTTAAAAAGCCACCTCACAGTCAAAATCCATCCTTAATATAGCGTGGGGAATAATCAGTTCTGGATGGGAAACTCAGGAAAGTATTGCCTAAGAAGTAATATGTGAACTGAGTTTTAAAGGAGCAAATAACCAGTTCAACTCAATATGTATTGAAAACTTATTAAATTCAAGTTACTCTGCTATGGTGCTGTGAAGCATACAGAAGTGAATAAATACAGTTTCTTCAATACAGGGATTTGCAATCTAATGAAGGAAACTAACACATACACATAAGCTGCTGTGGAAATTCTCTTGACATCATTAAGTTTAATCCTGAGACACACTGGGATGTCAGGCATTCTTAAAAGGTTTAGCTATTATCACATATGCAGCAACGGCTTTGGACAAGTCAGCTGGCTAAAAATCAGCCCATTGAGGATGGACTTAGCTTTGATAATGGGTCTGTTCACAGTTATTGACTACATATGTGGCCAGGAAAAGACAAGGCCCAAAGGATAGAGAGATAAAAATTTGGTACAACTTCATCAAGGAATTTGAAATCTATTGAAGGATATGGACTAATTTTAATTCAGTTAAATCCGTATTTTGCAAGAGTACTAAAGAGTGGTATAAATCACAGATGGTTCGTGAAAAGAACTTTCAGTTCCATGGTACTCGTGTGGTTGGCCTGTTTTCCTTACAATAACCCTTTTAAGTAGACCCTATAGTGATCCCCATTTGCAGATGAGAGAACCATGTGCAAAGAAGTTAATGAACTTGCACCATAGGATCCGTAAGAGTAACTGAGTGAGAAAGTTGACAAAGGAGGAAGCTGAGATCAGATCAGATAATTGTAGATTTTGAATGGGAGTATTTTTTGGAGATCAAGTGGTCCAATACCTGGCTCTGAAAGTTTATTGCTGGAGAGGTTTTTTGTTTTCTTTTGTTTTTTGCTTTGTTTTGTTTTTTAATACAGAGAGAGCATGAGTGCATGTGGCCCTGAGCAGGGTGAGGGGGATAGGACTGGAGGAGTGAGAGGGGTAGAGGGAGACAGAGAGAGAATGCCAAGCAGTCTTCATGCTCAGCACACAGCCAGACTCCTGAGACTGGATCTCACAACCTTGAGATCAAGACCTGAGCTGAAATCAAGAACTGGAAGCTCAACCAAATGAGCCACCCACGTACCCTAAGAGATGTCATTTAAATAAAATTAATGTTATTTTCTTGATTTTTCTGTTTTGGTTAGAATTATCCAAGATGACGTCTGAGTGTTTGGGATGATAAATTCTACTTGCCACCATCCAAAAATCACCTTTAATGTGGGTCTTTCTAACCCACTGCACCTAACAGAGTGCACAGAACCTTAACAGATCCTTGACTCATCCTTCTCATGAACCCTATGCCAGATGTCATTGGCTCAACTTCAAAATCTCTTTTTTAGTCTATCTCCTTATCTGCATTCCAAGTGTCAGTGTGATGGTAAATTAGTTCAAACCAGTGATATATTCTATCTCAAAATAATGCAAGAATCTAACTGGTCTTATTGATCCAGAATGGTCTACCTTTAACGATCTCAAGATACTAACCTAATATAGTTTCCAAGTAAAACCTATGTTTAAAATCATATGCTAATCCCAGCAAATAAAGTCTGATTCCTCAAACTGGGTTAAATGGACCCATATGACTGTGCTGCTGACCACCTTTCCCTCCTGGTCCCCCTCTACTCAACTTCAGCTCTTTTACCCACTTTGGTTTCAAGTTATCTTTATCTTTCACTTTCAGGATTTTGCATATGCTTGTCTACTGAAAGTATTTTCTTTACTACTGGTCCTCTTCTAATTTAAGTCTGAGCTTACTTATCAATTCCTTAGGTAATCCTCTCCTTCTTCCTCTCAGACTGATCTCTAATTGCTTCCATGATTATTCTTTAACCCTTTTCTCTTTTGTTATTGTTATTATTATTATTTATTTTTTCACACCTACAGAAAAGTTGCATACATACTACATTCACATTTATTTATTGACATTTTACTTGACTTGTTTTAACATTTATTCTCTCAATCTGTATATACACACTGTATACACACACACATACACCCCTAAAACATACATATAATGGCATATCTAATAATATATTTATTATATATACTATATTTAGATATAAAATATACTATTATGTGTATACTATTAAATATAGTTTATATATACCGTATATTAATATTTATTAACAGTATATATGCTATTATAGATATACCATTATATATTATATATACAATATATATTATACATATATACACAGTAACACACTATATATGGTGTGTGTATATATATGCATAGATAGATATAATTGGTCCTGTTTCTCTAAAGAATGCTAATACATATCAACCAACATACATAGACACACATGATGTCACTATGGTTCCTTAATCATTAATCCTAGTGTTAATTATCAAAGTGTACTTTCATGCAAATCATGTATGCCATTCTTTTCATTCTTTTTTGTAAAATCCTTTCAGAATTGTATCTATTCATCCCTGTAAGTCTGATTTGAAACTGTTTCTTTTCCACAAAAAGATACTTTTTATTTTCCTTCTCCAGTGAGGATTCACACATATTCTCTTAATCTGAAATTGCAAAATCATACTTCCTGAAAACTCTTCAATGTACATACACTTAGAGATATTTCTTCCTTGTTGTCGAATTCCCATTAGAAATTTGTACTCTAAAGATCATTCATGCACATCACTATTCTAGGACATGTTGTGTCGTTCTTCTATAACGTTTAAAGACATAATATGGAGAGAATTTCTTATATTTTTGAAGTCTTGTTATAATACAAATTAGATGAGCAAATTTTGTTCTCTCCAACTAGTATTTTCCCATTAAAACTTCTCTTTCAGGGTAAAGGTAAATTATAATTTTTGCTGATTGCTTGAACTTTTGCTACCATATTTGTTTACTTTATTCCCCTCAACATAAATTCCTTAGGTTAGCACAAGAAGCTCACTTCCATACACACACTGACACACTTGTCATCTGGGTAGCCTGGTAGAATAGGACAATTAAGTTGTTATCTCAACCTTCTTGGGAATGGGAAACATGTACTAGAGGTATATGAAAGTACTGGTAGCCATGAAAGGTTATGTTCAGGACTTCTTGCTTTATCCTTTATTTAATGGAGATTTGAAGTCTGTACCTTAGGCTCATTTCTATTGCACTAACAGACATACAGTATGCTCTTGTGCATCCTAGAGTTCACATAAAAAATGAATGTGCAATTACTGCTAAGAAAATTGTTATAAATAGGATAATGAGCCTTGAGCTAAATTGTGAAGTATAAGTAAGAATTTGATTCACAGAACATGGGTCAGGGGAGGTCACTGAAGGCAAAAGGAAAAGGTTGTTTTCATTCAAATGCATGAAAGTAAGGGAACAAGCTACCCACGTAGAACAGCACATTAAGCCCCTTATTATCACCCACAATGTTGACCTTGCACTTTTCAAACCGTTTTAAGTCAACTATTCAAATAACTGTTGGTTTTTGTTTTTCTGTATAACTTACTTCATTATGCCTGACTGTGGGCAATTTCAACCTCCTGTTTCTTTGCATTCATGATATTTACCTTTGTAGAAAGATCCTCCCACCACATCCTTGGAAAAGAAAAGAAGCAATACTATAAAAGAAAGATGCCCTTTCTATTGTGTGCTTTTGCACTGCATGCTTATTAAAGAGATAAAATAATATAATATTCCCAGTAAATTTATAATTTTCTTTCTCTAGTAATTATCTTCTCCATGCTTAATGCAACACAATGTTCTTCTGGTACATAGTCTCCTATGGTTTTTGTTTACATTAGGTATTTTATGAAGTAATCCACCCCAGAAGAACCCAGCTACTTCTTTCCCACAAACTTTGGCAACCATTGCTCCATATTTCCTAATTTTAACTTTTTGTTTTGGTTTTTCAAAACTCCATCTCGAACAGTCATGATTTATATTGAAAAGGAGCATTTGGAAGTCCTCATCAACATAGCAAGATGGTCTCCAACAGTTTTGCCACTCCTAAAGATAATTTATTGCATGGATGATGCTTTACTGGCATAAGTAACTGCCCAAATGTAACTCAGATATATGCTCTGAAACTCTATAGCCTATTTTTATCATGAGGCAAAAAAGAGGAAAAAACACAAATTGTTACATTTATTAGGAATGAATTGATACATTCTCTTAAAAGTATCCTTATATTCACGTGAGAAAAAGTGTCAAAGGACACTATACTAGTATATTGAGATTAAATCAACTTAATTCATTTCCAGTTCCACTGTGGCTTCCTTCATTTCCCCTTGCAAGTTTATAAAATCTTAGGTTATATTTTTCATTCGTGTGAAGTATTTTTATAAGGATACCACAAGTCTCCTGATCTCCCATCTCTAGAGAGGAGAGTTGGGTTAACAGATTAAATTGTAAAAAGGCTGTGTTGGGTCAAAATAAGAATAGGTTTTATAACTGAAAATCTGATTAACTACTGTAACAAGTTATTAAACAAAGAGAATTTGTTCCTAGGCACACAATTGAAAAATAATAATATATTCATTTTTGAAAAGAAAGAGATAATCTATTGTTTTCCCTAAAAATTTGGGATTTTACAACTATGTAAACCTATTTATCTTAATCCATGAGAAAGACAGGACACAGTAATAGAGAATACAGAATTTAGAACCAGACTTCCAGGGTTCAATTCTTGTTTCTACCACTTAATAACTTTGTTAACCTGGTAAGTCCCTTACCACAGCTTCTTCAAATATTACCCTGATATAAAATGTGGACAATTACTGTACCTGCCATATAATGTTTTAAGATCATCCAGTTAAATTTGTAAAGAATGCAAAATAGTACCGACAAAGACTAACCATTTCATAAGATATTAAAAATTATAAATCTGGCCTATTCTTCAAATAGAAACTTCAGAAACAACACAGTCATGGTTCTAAAGGGAAAAACTTAAAAATGCATTGGGTGTAAAAAACTTATAGGTGTTTTATTTTTGAAATCTTTCACATTTGAGAATGCTCTCACTTATTTAATTTTAAGAAGACATGCTATGGTCACATATATTTAAGCTACAATTTTTTTCTCTAAGAAAATTATAGGTGTTATTCCATTGCTGTTTGGAGTTGAACATTGCTGGTGAAAAGCCTACGAGAGCTGTGGTTTTCTGCTGGTACACATGACTAAACTAACTTCACCTAGATGTCCCAAACATAAAGATTTCCAATCAAATTCGATGACATGGAATTAAAAAAACATCTGCTCTTCTGTAGATATTAAATAAGTGATCATAAATATTAGTGTTGAAGAAGAGGACTACATGGTGCTGTAAGTGCATATAGCCAGAAGAAATAATCTATATAGTGCTAATTCCAATATCTCATTTTTAAAATTTCGCAATGGACTTAGTGGCAACAATGGACTATAAGCTTTGTGAAAGCGTTATGTTTACCTTGTTTTCATTTCTTCTTAAGTAATCGGGGTGGTGCATGGTACATAGACATCATTCTGTGAATATATGTCGAATTAATAAAAAAAAATGACTACTTTTTTTTCCTCAAAACTCCTTTATCCTAAATTAAACAAAGAGAATTTTTGTCTCTAGGCACCCCTATTTTTAAAATTAATAAATTCTATTTTTTAGAGTAGCTTTATTTTTAATGAAATATTGAATGGGAAGTGCAGTGTTCTCATATACTCCCTGTTCCTGAATAAATAATAAATAATATTTATTAACTTCTCTCATTATTAACCATTCCTATTATTAACTTCTCCTATTATTAACTTCTTGCATTAGTGTAGTATATTTGTTGCAATTGATGAGGCAATATTGGCCTATTATTATTAGCTAAAGTCTGTATATTATACTAAAAGCCCCTCTTGATGCTGTACATTTTATGGACTTAACAAATGCATTATGACTATATCCATCATTATACTATTATACAGAATAGCTTCATTGCCCTAAAAATACTGAAAGAAATGTGGTTCACCTGTTAATTCATACCAATCCTTTGTTCCATTCCTCCCAACTCTTGGCAATAAATGACGTTTTAACAGTCTGCACAGTTTTGACTTTTCCAGAATGTCATATAATTGGAATCATAATAATGCAGCTTCTTCAGATTGGCTTCTTTTATTTAGCAATATGTATTCAAGGTTCCTCCATGTTTTTTCATGGTTTAATATACTATTTCATTCTATTGCTGTGCAATATTCCATTGTGTAGATATATCAAGCTTATTTATTCATTCACCTGTTGAAGGATAACTTGATGGCTTCCAAGTTCCTAGGCTTATTTTTCAGCTCACAACTGCTTTTTAAATTAGTTTTCTTAGTGATATCACTGTTTCTATCAGCACCTTACAGGTCTAAGAATAACTCACTTGGTTGGGAGACTTCTAATATTCTTACTATCATCAATAGCAATTTAAAGCATTTCCATGGGTTTCACATCTCTTTTGAATGTCTATGCATCATTATTCCTTCTTCACAATTCTTGAAAATATGAAGATTCAAATATATGTTTCCAAATCTTTTTTAGATAAATGAAAAATTATATAAAATTGAATATACACATTAGTATTTTTCTGAGATTTGTCTAGAAGTTTTCCAATTTCATTAATGGTTAATCATTTTCCTGCTCCTCGGAGTGTAAAACTCATCATATCATTAAAACCTCCTGATATCTCCCTACCTATTTCCAATATTCATAACTCCACTATTGATAAGTCTCAGGGATCCAACTCTGCATACAGCATTATATTATTGTTTATTTTATATGTTTACAAGTAAATTTTTCCTACAATATTCACAATTTTTCAAAGGCAGAAAGATAACTACATTAAAATTTCTGGCACAGAGTAGGCATTTAATCAATGCATAATTATTTGATTAACATATTTGTAAATTTTTGTTCAAATTGCATTTTATCCCAAAATTAGTACTTTATAATGAATTTACTAAACTGACTTTTTTTGATGAGGTGTAGTTCTATCCTCAATGTTCATAGTTGTGTCATCTGTGGATTCTCACTGCAACTTGTTCTCAAATACACTATTAACAATTCATCTAAGTTTTGAATTTTATAATAAAAACAAATCCTGTATTTTGTCAATTTTATAAAAGGATGATATTAAAAATAACTTAGCACTGGGAAAAAAAAAAGCTTAAGGGAAAAGAGAAACAGTCAGACCAGTAAGTTTTTATAATAAAAACAAATCCTGTATTTTGTCAATTTTATAAAAGGATGATATTAAAAATAACTTAGCACTGGGGAAAAAAAAAAAGCTTAAGGGAAAAGAGAAACTGTCAGACCAGTAAGTTGAAAGAAAGAAAGAAGAAAGAAAGAAAGAAAGAGAAAGAAAGAAAGAAAGAAAGAAAGAAAGAAAGAAAGAAAGAAAAAGAAAGAGGAAGAATGGGAGGGATGGAGGGAAGGAGGAAGGAAGGAAGGGGAGAGGGAAAGGAGAGAGGGAAGAAAGGAGGGAGGGAGGGAGAATCTTAATGTTAGAGCTATTAAATTTTGTCAGAGTTTTCCTTATCCAACTTTCAAGAGCAGACGAGGGCTGAGAAAGTATGAAAAAGCTTACCAGCATAACAAAATTTGGCAGATACTTCTATTTTCTGACAACTGTATTTCAGGACCACTGTGCTAAGAATAAGTAAGTATCTGTTAGGTCTGCCACAATGTCAGACTAATCAGGAAGAATCTGTCATTCTGTGTGTCCCTAGTTTACTTTATGTCCCAAAGTAGACCTGTAGCATAGCTTTAGTATTTTTTAAGACAATTCTTTTAAGTTTAATATTCTAAGAGGAGTGAGGATTGTCATTTAGACACTCTGCCTTGTAGTCATACTAGGAAAATTGGTGTGTGTCACTAGGACAGTCATAAATGTTTCCCTCAAAATGTCACCACCTTATTTTGGGTTTCTCATAAATCTCACTATGTGAGATGATTTTAAGGTAGCATTCATTAAACCATTTCATGTTTTAATATTATGTCAATTTAGTCAGTGTTATTTTTCAAAGGCAAGTACGTACATGATTATTAACAGAAAAAGTTAGCTTACCCTGTTAGAGACTTTAGCAAGAGCTACTGTGTCTTTTCCAAGTTATCCACGAATGAAATTTTTATGCTCCAGTGGTGTTGAGGTTTCAGAAAGGGATGTAATGTGAATGCAAAGTAAGATGATTTGTGGAATAGATGGATTGTTGGGCTTTTCCACGTTTCAAAAGCAAGTACTATGCCTTAGAATGATCTCTCTTTATATTTTGAAATATAAGAAGAATCAAGAAAATATAGAAAGTAGTTTAAAAAGTAATAAAATGAACATCAGTATGCTCAATCCATTATAATATAATGGAATAGAACATAACAAAACATAATATAGTGCAATCTATACCCTAGGTGGGCTTGGCAACCTCCCCAGATACAGTACCACAAAGCAGTACCCAGGGTACTGGGTTCATGAATAACTTTTCTCTTACATTTTGAAATAGCTGCCATGTGTGTCTGCATCCATAGCTTCCAAATTATATAAATTTGCCTGTTAATTTTTTAAAGATATTTTATAAGAATGTAGATTGAAGCTTAAATGCTAACATTTCAAATTACTTCATATAATCTTGTGTTTTTAATTTAGATGTGATTGCTGAACAGAGATTCCCCTAAACAAAATGTTCATGTAGATTAAGTAATAATAGACTGCTGTTCACATTTTTCTCCATGCTTCCATGTGGCTTTATTTATTACTCTAGAATAAAGCTTATACCATCTGACTTCTAGCTACTTGAGCAGTTGTCAATTCTTTCTTCAAAAATTTGTAGTTCCTTGACCTCTGAAATCATAGTTTATTTAACGTTTTATTTATGTAGCTAACACTTATTAAACGAATATTAATATGTGGCTTATGCTGTTTCATATGCTGCATGTATATTAAGAACTTAATTCTTGAGGAAAATAAAAGCTATGAGATACTGAATATTTTGTTCACATTTTTCAGGTAAGAAACCTGAGACTAAGTGAGGTTATATCTGAGGTCAATTAAACTGGGATTCCAACCCAAAGACACTGAAACAAACCCTATGCCAGAGCTACCAAATGTTCTTAGTTCACCATGTTCTTAGTGCATTATTCCTTTGCTAAATGATATTTAAGTTGTCCAAGCTAAAATTTAGGTGGTGCCTTAAACCTGAGATTTAAATAAATACTCTGATGAATGTAAACTCCACCAGGACAGATCTGCTTCCTTTTATGTAGATCAAGACCTTGAAGAAAACTGTAAAAGCAAAGTGGATATTACTATATTTGACTGCCTCCAACTCTGCATTGTACCAAAAGCCAATGCCTGAACTTCAATTGCTACCAGTTCAACCCTTTACTGACCTATTTAATTTATTTTGCCTTTATGATGGTCCAGGGTATAACACGGAAT
>NC_048220.1:128900495-128907652 GCF_002007445.2 Ailuropoda melanoleuca
AAAACTTATATAAAGGCCTTAGCAGGGTTCAGTTATATAGCCCATCTAGATGGTCCCAACAACACCTCACTCTCTCAAGGCTGCATCTTCGGAATGGCTCCATGTCTGGGAATGGTGAGTAGAATATACATTCCAAGGACAGGAGAGGTGGTGAGGAGTCCCCCGTTGCCATGTCCAGTTTGTGGGTCAACTGGAAGTCACATCCCTTGGTTATTTCTTCCACAGGAACACAAAAATGATTTTGTGTCCTTAAAGGTGTAAAACTTATCATTGTCTTCAGTTATGAGAGGAAAAGAAAGTTAATGCCAGAATTCTACTGCTGAATAGTACTAAAAAGTAAACAAATTGGAAATTTATAAAATTATTTTGGATCAATAAAATAAATAGTATTAGTTCTACATCATGCCCTCAGTTTTTTTTTAATATGTGATCTTTCAAGTTCTTAGCATCATGTTTCAAGAAATTAAACATGTTAGAAATCTGTGTATAGAAGAATATCTGACTGTACCGTCAAGGATACCCAGAGCTTCCCCTGCAGGGTCTTTGGGACACTTCTACCACAGTACGCATTATCTGTGTGAGTCTACTCATAAAAACTCCATGTAAATGTTNGTATAAATATTAGGAATATTATTGATAAAGACTTTTTACAGCTTATCATTTATTATTTCTTTCCAAAATCCTCTAAATCAGNAGTTTAATAAGGAAAAGGACATACAGAAGAGGTTTGTACTGATCCCCTGCAAGATAAGTAGATGTCCGCACTTGCCCACCAGAATCTTAAAACTTATATAAAGGCCTTAGCAGGGTTCAGTTATATAGCCCATCTAGATGGTCCCAACAACACCTCACTCTCTCAAGGCTGCATCTTCGGAATGGCTCCATGTCTGGGAATGGTGAGTAGAATATACATTCCAAGGACAGGAGAGGTGGTGAGGAGTCCCCCGTTGCCATGTCCAGTTTGTGGGTCAACTGGAAGTCACATCCCTTGGTTATTTCTTCCACAGGAACACAAAAATGATTTTGTGTCCTTAAAGGTGTAAAACTTATCATTGTCTTCAGTTATGAGAGGAAAAGAAAGTTAATGCCAGAATTCTACTGCTGAATAGTACTAAAAAGTAAACAAATTGGAAATTTATAAAATTATTTTGGATCAATAAAATAAATAGTATTAGTTCTACATCATGCCCTCAGTTTTTTTTTAATATGTGATCTTTCAAGTTCTTAGCATCATGTTTCAAGAAATTAAACATGTTAGAAATCTGTGTATAGAAGAATATCTGACTGTACCGTCAAGGATACCCAGAGCTTCCCCTGCAGGGTCTTTGGGACACTTCTACCACAGTACGCATTATCTGTGTGAGTCTACTCATAAAAACTCCATGTAAATGTTAGGAATATTATTGATAAAGACTTTTTACAGCTTATCATTTATTATTTCTTTCCAAAATCCTCTAAATCAGCTTTAAAAGTGACTAAAGATGACAGAAGATGACTAAAATGAAGTTGATTGTATTTATCTCACCAAAATAATTGTTTCTATCATGGATATTTAAGTGTGTAACAGAAAAACCAAATCTAGTTTTGTGCAGAGAAGTCTCAGAATCAGATTAGCCCAACAGAAGTGACTTTGTTTATTTCAATTATCTTAACAATTCAATCCTAGGTTTATTGTAATTTAACCCTATTATGGTTTGATTCAATCCTTTAAACCTAAATAATTAGATTCAGTTTTCTGAATTAGGTAATATTGTCTCAGAATCACAGTATTATAAAACTAGCAGGGATAAAGAACACAATTCAAAATATGCCTTAAATAATTCTAGGACAGCTTAACATGCACACATACATAAAATAGTCCTTATAAATATATAAAGTGAATAAGAGGCACTCAATTTAAACTCTGAAAGAAGGACATGGAAAAGGGCAATTACATATATTTAAGTATTTAAATTTCAATAAACAGAAATGGACACATCATTAAGGGTCTTCCAATTTGGGTTAGAAAGCAGAAAGTTGCATGGATCAATATGTTCATTCTTCACAAAGTATAAGAGCAATACAAATGACAAAATCCTATTTTTATGTATGTATGTATATATGTGTATTGTTTATCTGTTAAAAAAAAAGATTTTACCATGAGAATGCTGAGGACTCAAACAGAGAACCTTGCATACATAAATTTTAGAATGAGATGTGAAGATTCTTAGAGAGAGGAGATATGTGGGAGTTTCCATTCCTGTGGCTACTGGACGCACTGAAGGGCAAACACACCATAAAGAGGGCTAAGGGGTAACAGCCAAACTTTAATGTTCTTTTAATAGCCACCCATAATCTACTATTAGGAGTGGGATTCTGAAAACTTTCAGTTACAAAGTGCATCCACATCTCTGTGCCAGTTCTTTCCCAGGGTCTTCAGCAGGTTTGTAAGCTTTAGTGCATCGAAGCCCAAAGGCAGGGTAGGAGGGCTTAGAGAAACCTCACCCCCAGGTGACCAGGCCTTCACCTCCATGTGCAAGAGCATAGATTATCAAAGGATAGGGCAAGGCAGGGAAGCTGAGAAAGTTGTCCTCCAGGGATTCAGGATGCTCACCACGTGCTCAAGAGCCCATGAAAGACTGGGGCCCAGTAGGAGAACTAAGAAGGGACCCACAGAGACTCAAGGGCTTCCATCCATGCAGACTGTGGAGGCAGAAATGCAGTTGGTTCAGCAGTTCTCTGCTCTAGCCCACCTGTGTGGATCTACAAACAAGAAACCCACAACATCTGGCAGGCACGACATTCTCCAAGCATGCAAAAAAATCCCAGCACTGTTTTCTGCCCCCTCTCATTATAAAACAGAGGGTAGTATATTTCAGGCAATCTCCCTTCCATTTATTATGGTTGGCAGCAACGGTGCTGTGAGTGAACACCTTTGGAACATATTGTAATCATTGCTAGACAGTTTTTGTTTTTACTAATGAAGTCAAAACATCATTTAGTAAACATAAGACGGCTTAGAGCATGCTATGCAGCCTGAGCCTAGAAGCAAGGTTGGGGATTTTAACAGTCTTTTCACAGCTGCTTATATGAACCATCCCAAATTTTCTTTAACACAAGCAGTGGAACATAGCTAATTATATATGCAGTCCTCAGATGAATTAATTGGAAATCGGTCCTGATTATTAAGGTTTCACCTATGTTATTTGGTTTAATGAGGCCAAAATTGGCAACACTAAAACAAAAAATTCAGCCTCTACTTCATTTGCTCACTACACAGAATTCCAAATAACCTTGCTAGGATTTTGATTGGCATTGCATTAAATTTACAGACTTAGAGTATTAGTATCTTGTTTATCTTGATTCCATGATATAGATCTATATATAGATACAGATATATACTGTATATATATAGTAAAATGTGCAAATCTTGCACATATTTTGCACCTATACCCTTACACATTTCATTTTCCAGATGTTTTTCTAAATGACATTGTTTTAATTACATTTTCTAAGTTTTTATTTTTGTTATAGAGAAATACAGATAATTTTGTATAATAACATTGTAACCTGCAACTTTACTACAATTATTAATCTTACCCCCTTTCTCCTCATTCTTTAGGATTTTCTAGGCATCATCATGTCATCTTTCTTTGCAATATGTACATCATGCATTTATTTTATTTGTCTTATTACTATGGTCAAGATCTTCAGTAAAATATAAAACACTTTTATTCCTTCTGTTTTCACTTGATTAATTAAGCTAGAAGATCAATTTNATTCCTTCTGTATTCACTTGATTAATTAAGCTAGAAGATCAATTTCATTTAACTTTTTTTTTTTTTAAATGAGCTTTGTGGGCATCTGGGGGGGTTCAGTTGGTTTAGCATCTGACTTATGGCTTCAGCTCAGGTCATGATCTCACAGGTTGGGAGACTGAGTCCTGTGATGGGCTCCATGCTCAGCAGGAAGTCTACTTGAACATTCGTTTCCTCTGCCCCTCCCCCACTTGCTTGTGTGCTCCATCTCTCTCATAAATAAATAAATAAATAAGTCTTTTAAAAATGAGCTTTACATCTATCTCATTGATCTTTTTAAAAGTTCTTTTTTTTCAATGTGGTCTCTTGATTTTCTTTTTTCCTTATGAGAATTTTTCTTCATTTCTTCTTCTAAGAACACTAGCCATGTTGGGTTAGGGCACATCTTGACGATGCCATTTAACTTAAACATGTCTTGGTCTTGAAAGACCTTATCTCCAAATATGTTGTGTTCTGAGTACTAGGGGTTAGAACTTCAACATATGAGTTTTGGAGGGCATAAAATCCAGCCCATCAGAGGTATAATATTTTAAGATTCCATTTTTATTTTCACTCTTATTATATCATTAAGAGACATTTAATTCTTCTTTTGTTACCCTACAATTTAAACTTTAACTTACCATTTTATACCTTCAAATAATATTATACTAGAATAGGGAACTCAGAAATGGACACTCAACTCAATGATCAACTAATCTTCAACAAAGCAGGAGAGAATATCCAATGGAAAAAAGACAGTCTCTTCAATAAATGGTGTTGGGAAAATTGGACAGCCACATGCAGAAGAATGAAGCTGGACCATTTCCTTACACCATACAAAAATAGACTCAAAATGGATGAAAGACCTAAGTGTGAGACAGGAATCCATCAAAATCGGAGAACACAGGCAGCAACCTCTTCAAACTCAACCGCAGCAACTTCTTGCTAGACACATTTACAAAGGCAAGGGAAACAAAGGCAAAAATGAACTATTGGGACTTCATCAAGATAAAAAGCTTTTGCACAGCAAAGAAAACAGTCAACAAAACCAAAAGACAATCAACAGAATGGGAGAAGATATTTGCAAATGATATATCAGATGAAGGGCTAGTATCCAAAATCTATGAAGAACTTATCAAACTGAACAGCCAAAGAACAAATAATCCAATCAAGAAATGGGCTGAAGACATGAACAGACACTTCTGCAAAGAAGACATCCAAGTGGCCAACAGGCACATGAAAAAGTGCTGCACATCACTCAGCATCAGGGAAATACAAATTAAAACCACAATGAGATACCACCTCATACCAGCCAATGGCTAAAATTAACAAGTCAGGAAACAACAGATGTTGGCAAGGATGAAGAGAAAGGGGTACCCTCCTACACTGTTGGTGAGAATGCAAGCTGGTGCAGCCACTCTGGAAAACAGTATGGAGGTTCCTCAAAAAGTTGAAAATAGAGCTATCCTATGACCCAGCAATTGCACTACTGGGTATTTACCCCAAAGATACAAATGTAGTGATCTGAAGGGGCACCTGCACCCCAATGCTTATAGCTGCAATGTCCACAATAGCCAAACTATGGAAAGAGCCAAGACATCCATCAATAGATGAATGGATAGAGAAGATGTGGTATACTCACACACACACACACATACACATGATGGAACATTATGCAGCCACCAAAAAAATGAAATCTTGCCATTTGCAACAATGGATGGAACTAGAGGGTATTATGCTAAGTGAAATAAATCAGTGAAAGACAATTATCATATGATCTCATTGATATGTGGAATTTAAGAAATAAGGCAGAGAATCATAAGGGAAGAGAGGAAAAGTGAAATAAGATGAAACCAAGAGGGAGACAAACCATAAGAGACTCTTGATCTCAGGAAACAAACTGAAGGTTGCTGGAGGGGAGGGGGTTGGGGGATAGGCTGGCTTGGGTGATGGACACTGGGGAGGACATGTGTTGTGGTGAGCACTCTGTGTTGTATAAGACTGATGAATCCCAGACCTATACCCCTGAAACAAATAATACATTATATTTTAATACTAAAAAAAATTTCAGTTTAATATAGGAAATTTATAACAGTATCCTATTATTTTTCATCTCTGATCATTCATATTCTTATCATTGTGTGCCTTCTACATATGTTATTTGTCCCAAATATACCGCTATTATTCCTGCTTTAAAATTTGTATTGGCTTTAAACAAAAATTTAAAGTGATAGAATTTCTCCTCTGTCTATTTGGTACTCTAATGAAAAATATGTTAGAACTCGATATTATCTCAGAAGTTAGTGAGGTGCTGTCCTTTACCAGCCTTGTTTTTCTTCTCACTCTGTTTTTCATTTGCATAATTCTGATTGCTACAAGCTCACTGATTATTGTTTTTGTAATGTTTAAGTTGCTCTTAATTCCAGCTAGCATTTTTTAAAATTTCATATAACATATATTTCCTCTCCTAAAATTCCATTTTTGTTTTTTTTTAACATTTTCCATTAATTTTCTATTTATATACATGCTTTCTTTTGTGCATTCATCCTAATAACCATACTTATAAAGCATTTTGTGGACTTTTTCTGCTAATTCCATTGTTTCTGCCATTGATTGTTTTTCTCCTAACTGCGTCAGATATTATTGCTTTGTTGCATGTCTGGATTCTAGAGATTGTGACCTTTACACTATTGAGTCTGGATTTTTTATTTTTTTCCCTCCTTATTGAGTATTATATATAATGCTTAATGGTAGTTACATCACATCTGGCAGTCTGATCAATTTGTGCCTATTGTAAAAAATATTAAAAGTTTTTAAGTGGCCTTTTTCTAGAACTAGTTTAATATTGCTACCAACGCATGGCCATTCTTGGGTCTACCGAATACCTTGATGATAAATGAGGACTGTCCACTATGGATGAAAAAAAGTGAAATGTCTTCAAGCTCTGTGTAAAATTTGTAAATTGTTCAGACTACAGCCACCTGTTGTTCTTTGCCAGCCTTGTGGAGTTTCACCATACCCTAATACTTGGCAACAGATTCAAGGGGAATATAGTACTGATTTCTGGAGCACTTTCATTATGTGACACTCCCCTCGGTGATGTGCATGTTACAAATAACAGTCATTCTCCATTGGAATTTGGTCTCTATCTTATCAAGTGTGTAAGACTACTATGCTTTGCTTTGAATACCACTTGCTGTACTATTGAGTAATGGACAGGTGGGGCTGGGTAGTGGGAGCGAGAAAGGGGCCTATGTGATCAGGCTCACTGAAATCCCCAAAATGCAGAGGTGTGGGGAAAACCAGGGATAAGGGAACAAATGGGACCATCCTCCCCTAGGACCACCCTGCCTAGGATCACCCTACCCTGGGGGGGGGGGG